>NC_137879.1:35015481-35615481 GCF_963924005.1 Protomyctophum bolini
CAAACACATCGAGCATTGGGAACATCTGGACTTCATCTGGGGTATGGACGCTCCAAAGCAGATGTTCTCCGATATACTCAGGCTGATGAGCACACACGCATAGACACAACAACGTGTCACGTGTGTGTGTGTGTTTACTTATATGTTTGTGTTTTGTCTTTATAACCACTAAGATTTTATTTCGTTTAAAATATTTTAGCTGGAGAGAGAGAGAGAGAGAGAGAGAGAGCGTGTGTGCGTGCGAGCGACTGTGCGTGCGTGTGTGATTAGTGATTACTTAAGTTTGTTTTGTCTGTATAACCACTAAGATTTTATTTGGTTTGGTAAATATTTTAGTTTGAGAGTGTGCGCGTGCATGTCACAGCTGGCTCTATGGCAAATAAAGCTGAAGAGAGACCAAGGTAACAAATAATGTTTATTGAATAACTAAACTAACAAAAAGCAACTAAAGCATATAAACTGAAGGAATGAAATAACAGGACATAATAGCAATATATGATATTATATTATATTTATTATATCATTATATTAGCAGTGTTCACGCCTTCAAGAAGAGGCTGAACAAACACCTCCTCAGCATGTGACTGTAACCCCACAGAGCTCAAGGGACTGTCATTCATCCAACATTCAGTTTAGACATACTGTAACGCCTGACTGAGTATAGCTGCAGGTCATTGATAGGCTTTTTGAATGTATTTTATCCCACAGCCTGTATCTGCTGGGTTAATGTCATGTACCAGGGCAGGGAGACTCTTTTGTAGCCTGCAGGTTCCAGCCTGAATCGCTGCAGTGTTCCGTTTGGCACTCGCTTAGTAGACATAACAGATTGACGGGAAACGCAGCGAATTCAGGCTGGAACCAACAGGCTAACTCTTTTGGGTCTCAACTCGAAAAGGTTTGGGAAAACACTGGGCTAGGCTGATACCGCATTGCTTTTACCATTGTAGCATTGCTACAACTTTCAACATTTTTCAATAACCATAGTGCCGATTTAAAAGCAGTTTGTTGACCATTACCTCATCCATGGGGGGCGCGGCTGTGGCTCAGGAGGTAGAGCAGGTCGTCCGATGATCCATGGGTCGGCGGTTCGAATCCTGTCTACATGTTGAAGTGTCCTTTGGGCAAAGACACTGAACCCCAAATTGCTCCCGATGTGCTGGTTGGTACCTTGCATGGCTTCCGCTGCAATCGGTGTATATGTGTGTGTGAGTGGGTGAATGTAATGCACAATCTATGTAAAGCGCCTTCGATAAAGGCGCTATATAAATGCACCATTTACCATTCATCAAAAAAGTGTTTTGGTGACTCACCAATTTGCACATATACACCCCTAACCAAAACATGACGGTGTGCTGCCTGTGGAAATGTAACTAACTCCTGCTATATGATGTGAACATTTAAACTTCTGTGTTTCAAAAACAAACAGATTTTACTGAACCGAATGACTTCCGTCAGTTTACTTTCTGTAACTCTGACAACATCACTTAACCTCTGACCTCTTATATTGCTGAGATGTTCTACAGTGTATATATAAATATATATATATATATATATAAATAAGTGAATTATTTCTGTGAACTGAATGTTTTTATTCCACACAATGAATAATTCCACCTGTCGTACTTTTATAAATCACTAAATATCACATTTTGTTTACGTTGATTGTCAATGTTGTCATTTCTATATGATATTTTGCATCGCTGTGCCTTTTAAAAATCACACACCATTTGATCGCGTGGTTGTTACTTGATCTGAATATGTTTATAGTACTTACTGAAAATGTTTGTACTATACTGTTTGTCGCTGTGAGGTTTCCATGCAAACAGGGTGGCTTGGGGACCCCCTGGAACTCCCTCAAGGACCCCCATGGGGGTCCCCGGACCCCACTTTGGGTACCACTACTGTACATAGAAACCTTGTCCAAAGCCGTTACCTTTCAGGAAATAGAAGAAACAATAACCTGTGTTCTTATTGACCACCTTAAAACAATTAAGAAACCGCGAGAATATAATCTTCAAGCTCACAATGTGTCACATTGCAAACAATGTGTTGTGAGCTTGTATAGATTAAAATAAGGTGTCAATATATTTAAAAAATAAATACATTTAAAATGAAGGACCTACTGTATATGGTTTCTGCCTGACAGCAATATGTTAGATTAGACATTATACATGCACTGTCTTTCCCTTTTTTATTATCTGTATCACTGAAAATCAACTTCATTGATATGAGAATAATTATCATGACTCAGCAGTTTGAAAAAAGAGAACGTGATGCAACCATTTCATAATATAACACCTCGTTTTGTACTGTTTGTTTGTACAATTTACAACGTAAGCATTTAGCAGACGCTCTCAATCCAGAGTGATTTACAGTAAGCAAGAAGAACACATGGTATAGGCCTACTGCTTTGTAACAAATTAATGTAACTTTCAAACATTGGATTTATCTTACAGTTTAAAATGTATGGTATTTGTTAGAATTTAAAGAACTGAGTTTCAGAATTTAGTTTTCATTCTGTTCATTTATTCATGGGCAGAAGTGCTACGTTTACACATACGTTTACACCTACAATCAAATCGGGCACCTGCTGGCCTAGCGGTCCAGGCGCATACGACCACATATAGGCCTGAGCCTACAGTATATGCCTGACAGCGTGTCAAATGTTCAGGTTCATTTATTTGTTTGTCCCCGAAGGGCGATTTGGTGTACAGCAAAGCATAACGGGCAGACACATGAATCACATAAAACACAGTAAAAAAAAAACGAACATGGAAAATAAAAACAGGATGGCAGTTCAAGGTATCAGTGTAGCAATAGAAATTCACAACAGCGACAAAGTTACCTCCAACTCCTCCTATCGTCATTTAAGGCCTGGATAGACACAGGCACGAAGGAGAATTTATACCTGTTACTTTTGGCCCCTGGAACCTTTAGGCGAAGCCTGGAAGGAAGCAGCCTGTACTCAGAGCTGAGGGGATGGGAGTTGTCCGTACAAATGGACTTGGCATTCTTAAGCACCTGGTTTTTAAAGACATGATCCAGGCTACTATCCGGCAATATCCTTGAGGCCGTTCTCACAATGTCTGAGTCCCGTTCATGACGACACGACACCCCCCCCCCCCCCCCCATCTCTCCCTCTTTCCTGTCAATCTTCACCTATCTATCAATAAAGGCAAAACAAATCTTTAAAAACAAGAAATGATATTTGTCAGGTGAAAGAAGCGCTGTCTCCGTTGTGTTCTCCCCTCATATTAGTATGATTATCGCGTGATTAGCACATGTTTGTGCTTGGTGCCCTGACGCATGTCCAGGAGGTCCGCAGAAAACGTATTGATAATATTATCAGTTCGGTTTAACCACTTAAACCCTATAAGACCTACCACCAGACCTCTCAAAAAAAAAAGCCAATCTACAAACTCACAACCCATCACTCTGTGTGTGTGAGTCGTGGCGTGTTGAGAGCTTGTAGATCTGCTATTTCTGGTGAATGTTTTGTTTCCCCGGCCTAAGGGGTAGGGAATAGGCCATGCTGGTGTTCAAGGGTGAAGTTCAATCTGTCATAATGGAAAATATAGGCCTACTACTCTCAAGTTTTCCTCGTGACACATTCAGGGGGAAAGATTTACATATTTACGTACTGGAATACAGTATATGTCATGAATGTAATTTAAGGTTCTAACTTAATCTATTGTATTGTAACAATCTAGCGGCATATGGTTAATTCAGGGATACCTTGAAACGGTACAGTGGTAACACAGACATGTGGGAAGGTAATAAAAGTGGCATCATGACAACTAAACTGTGGAGGAAAGATGATGTAAAAAATATGACTGTAGGCTTACTAATTAGTACTCTACACAGTGGTGGATTACCGTGGATATCTTCATTGGGATCTCTTTCAGAGCGAAGAGAGAATTATAGAAGCTAGATTTTCAAGATTTGGGTCACAAGGTGGCGGTAATGCACCAAAAACCTGGTTGCCATGGTTGCCATCTGCCGTAAAACAAAAAGAAGAAGCTGCTATTGCGCATGCGTTGGTTAAACCACGTTAACTGCGTGTTGTTTTTCATGGCGGCGAGGAACAAATCAGCGTGGTGAAAAATGTCTTACAAACGAGGTAAAATGCGTCAAACGGAGTCTCTAAGACTAAAGCTGTCGATAAATGAACACCTGACGTCGGTGGGAGAGGAGATATTGGGTGTTTTGGAAAAACAGCAGAGTGATGTTGGTCAGCAGAAGCTTGTCAGAGTGTTTGTGTTGGAGCGCCTCAGCACTGCTGCAGGATTCATGTTTAGCCTCTTCCAGAGAGAGATGGAGACACTAGAAACTCTGCTGGGGAGACAAGACAAACTTCTGGACATCCTTTTACAGCCACAAGTCATATTATACAGACCAGGTTTGTTAAAGCGCAAATAATATGCATTTTATAACTGCTTTTAATATCGTATTGTCTATGTCCCTCAAAGTTATTTCTAATTTGAGCTTCGATCACCACTCTGGTGTATTAAACCAGTCCTTGTCATTTCTTTCTGGGCTTTGAAAGCAGTTTTAGCTGCAGTACCACAATGTCCTGAGGTGGTGGCTGGTGGGGGTGCTCACATGCAGATTATTTAATATTTTAGTCATTATTATACTGATGCTAGATAAAATCAGGCTTGTTTCCATTCCATGCCAGCTTGGAAAATCAACAATGGTGAAGATTGTAAACAAAGTGGAAATGCAAATTTGGAACTGAAGACTGAAGAAGAGGAGCAATTATACAAAGTAGTGACATTGATGACATCACAATGAGGACAAAATCAGTTGAGCTGTTCCTAAGAGCAATTTCCATTAAAACACCTATATGATATGAAAGCCTGATTGTTCAAAATTGGGTTATTTGTGGGGATAGAAAACACATTATAGGAGCCCCAAAAACACAAAAGGAAAAAGTAGAATTTTATGTTATAGGTGCTTTAAGCTGACAGATCAACATATAGGAGAATAAATGTCATACCTTTACAAAAGCACTTTGAGTTGTTGTGCTGATGCCAACTAGCTCTTCTCTCTGTGTTATTTGTAAAGAGGGTTCCCCTGAACATGAGGAGAGGAGCTCCAGTCTCGTCCAGGAGGAACCACAACCTCCACACATTAAAGAGGAGAACATGGAAGAGGAGGCTGAAGTGTCAACATTGACATTACTACATGGGAAGACAAGGTGCCATTCTCTCCAAGGTAAAAACAAGATCGAGTCTAAAAGTCATACTATAACAGCCCATACATGCTTCTAGGTGACATGGGGGTGGGTTCAGACTTCAGAAACAAAAATAAATGTTTTGGAGTGAGTGAGTGGCAAAGTGAGTTTAATGCCGATTAATGCAATCAGACTTTTCTGTTTGTCAGCTTAAGTTCCTTGCCTTATATTACACCCTCATTGACTACGACAGCCTTCAGTACAAGAATGCACACACATAATCTGTATTAAAATAAAGCATGACCACTGAATTATTTGAAAAGAAATACAATATTGTCACCTGGATATTTTTAACATGGAAGAACAGCACAGCAGCCAGCTATCAGCAGGTAACTTCACAGGACGTCATCTAGGAGTGGTAGAACTCGTGACATGCAATCCACACTGCTTTCTTGGCAAACAATTTGCAATAGAGGTGTGTGACATCATCATCATAATAAATAGATGCCTCACTGGCCGTTGCAGTTCATTGGAGTAGGGGTGAGCGATATGGACAAAAGTATTATCACGATATTTTTTTCAAGCCGTATCACGATAAACGATATCACGATATTTTTTCGTGTGTTTTTGAGGGACGCTAGCCCCTCCTATATACGGGTTTAATGTTTGTTTTAATTGTATGTTTGTTTTAAAAATGCCATTGACAATAACAAATATTTAATGTTTGTTTTGACACTGTTTGTTTTACATCACATCATAGCAATCAGAACGCCCCTCACTTCACACAAGTGTGATTTTTTATGGTTATTTTCAAGTTACAACGTAACAAAAAACTAAAAAATACCATTTAGTAGACCCTCCTGAAAAACATGGGCAAAATATTATTATTTAATATTGACTATGCAATGGAATATGCAGTGCTTTAGCAGCAAAATATGATATAATCACTTTAAAAAAAGTTATTAACCTACACCCTATGGTATTTGTTCTCAAAGTGGGGTCCAGGGGGTCCCCAGCTAAATGTATGTATATCATAAATATTTGAAAATAGCCAATCTACAAGCTGCACACACACACACACACACACACAATATTTTTTCAGATAGAAAAATATCTATCGACTTGCCCTGCTTATTTCTCCCATTTCGAACCCATATCACTCTCATCACTCGCAGAGGTAGTTTCACATCTACGACCCACAAACAGCCCTTCTGATTAGGGATGGCCACCGACAACCGTTAGCCGTTAGCCGTTTATTAATTTGTTTACCGACAACACTAACGGCTAATGGTTCACCGATAAAAATAAAATAAAAATATTTTGAAGTGCCGAGAGCGGGCACCGCGGCCAAAACACCAAGCACACGCACACGCACACACACACACACACACACACACACACACACACACACACACACACACACACACACACACACACACACACACAAACACACACACCCCCTCTTTCCACCTTTACTGTCAGTGCAACCACGCATGTGCCGTGACTTACTTCCCCCAAAACAAAAACACCAACGCAACTGCATGAAGTACTAGTGGACTGTGGAAGCAGGAGGGAAAAAGAAAAAAAGACGAAAACACACACAGCATTGCGCGCCCGCAGATCTGCCCTTCATGCAACGAACGTTGGTTCCTTAAACGGCAGATCTGTCGTTTTATGGATCATAGAACGAACGTACCGGTATGCTGTTAGCTTGTTGCTAACGGGACACCCCCCCCCCTCTCTCTCTCTCTCTCTCTCTCTCTGACGTTCTCTCTCTCTCGCTCGCGCGCGTTAGAGGGACTTCTTTCTCTCTCTCTCTCTCTCTCTCTAATCCTTCCTGAACGGTCCGCGATACATATGTGCGGATAGAAGACTGTAGCCTACGCACTAGTGCACTGATTGACAGCAGGCCGCGTGTAAACGGTGTATTTGTCTATTTTTAATGCGCAAAACAGCGCCGTTTTTCCTTAACGGCTAACGGTTAATTAGCCGGCAAGTCCTGGCGGTAACCGGTTAATACAATCTTTCCATTTGGCCATCCCTACTTCTGATAGCATCCCCTCCCAGCTCCTCACTGAGGTTTTTGATGCAGTTGGCCCAACAATTTTAATATTAACACCTGTCTTGCCTCAGGATGTGTTCCCACTGCTTTCAAACACGCCGTTGTAACTCCCCTGCTTAAAAAGAATAATCTTGACCCCTCAATTCTCGCAAATTTCAGGCCCATTTCCCAATTACCGTTTCTATCAAAAGCTCTGTAAAAAATAGTATACAATCAATTACAGTCCTTTCTTACCCTCAATAACATCCACGAGACACGGTCGATCATAGGATCCTCCTGTCAAGGCTTGAGCACCATGTCGGAGTCAGGGGTATCGCACCTGCATGGTTCAAATCGTACCTAGAAAATAGGAGTTTCTCTGTCCAATTAGGCCAATTCTCCTCCCCCCCAGCTCCTCTCAGCTGCGGGGTACCCCAGGGGCCCCCTCCTTTTTCTATTATATATGCTTCCCCAACTCCCTCAATTCTTTTCAACCATTACTCAACTGCATACAGGACATCAAAACCTGGATGAACACTAATTTCCTCAACCTCAACGAAAATAAAACCGAAATAGTAATCTTCGACCCTCATTTGGCCCCTCCCCTCAGTACCCCGGATACCCTTACACCCAATATTCGCTCATCTGCTAAAAACCTTGGCATTATCTTTGACAGCTCCTTTAAATTTCACAAACACATCAGCTCCGTAGTCAAGACCAGCTTTTTCCAACTCCGTCTCCTGGCTAAAGTCAAACCATACCTCCCCCCAAAACAACTAGAAACTGCAATCCATGCTTTTATTTCCTCCAGGTTAGACTTTTGCAACTCACTATATATCGGTATCGAACAGTCTGCAATCAGAAGACTGCAACTGGTCCAGAATGCTGCTGCTCGCCTTTTAACTGGCACAAAAAAGAGAGAACACATAACCCCCGTGCTGGCCTCCCATCACTGGCTCCCGGTTTCTTTTAGAATTGATTTTAAAGTCCTTTTATTTACTTTTAAATGTTTAAATGGGCTGGCCCCCGAATACCTCTCCGGGCTCGTAAAACCATACACCCCGGCTAGAGCTCTGCGCTCTGCGGATCAAGTACTGCTAGAGGGCCGTATAACTAGAAAAAGCACTAGGGGCGCACGCTCTTTCGCGGCTGCAGCTCCCAGGCTCTGGAAGAGCTTGCCCCTTCATATTCGCTCTGCCCCCTCCATTGGTGTTTTTAAGACTCACCTTAAGACTCATCTTTTCTCCCTGGCTTTTAATCCCTCCTGAGTCCATTTCTGCTTTCATGCTTATATTTTTTGTCATTTTTATTATTATGTATTGTGTTTTCTCGTTTATATTCTGTGTTTCCTCCTGCCTGTTCTCTGTTTTTGCCACTGATGTACAGCACTTTGGTCAACCTTGGTTGTTTTAAAATGTGCTCTATAAATAAAGTTTGATTTGATTTGATTTGATTTGATAGAAAACACATTATAGGAGCCCCAAAAACACAAAATAAATGGAAAAAGTAGAATTTTATGTTGTAGGTCCTTTAAGCTGACAGATCAACATATAGGAGAATATATGTCATACATTTACAAAAGCACTTTGAGTTGTGCTGATGCCAACTAGCTCTTCTCTCTGTGTAATTTGTAAAGAGGGTTCCCCTGAACATGAGGAGAGGAGCTCCAGTCTGGTCCAGGAGGAACCACAACCTCCACACATTAAAGAGGAGAACATGGAAGAGGAGGCTGATGTGTCAACATTGACATTACTACATGGGAAGACAAGGTGCCATTCTCTCCCAGGTAAAAAAAATAAGCCTCACTACTTTAATACGAGTCTAAAAGTCATACTATAGCAGCCCATACATGCTTCTAGGTGGTACTATTTTTGTGGTCGGTATCACTACACCGCATAGAGTGCAGCAGCTTCACAGTCAAAGATATTATAAAAAATAGATGCCTCACTGGCCGTTGCAGTTCATTGGAGTAGGAGTGAGCGATATGGACAAAAGTATTATCACGATATTTCTTTCAAGCCGTATCACGATAAACAATATTATTACGATATTTTTTTCAAGCCGTATCACGATAAACGATATCACGATATTCTTTTGTGTGTTTTTGAGGGGCCCTAGCCCCTCCTATATACGGGTTTAATGTTTGTTTTTAATTGTATGTTTGTTTTAAAAATGCCATTGACAATAACAAATATTTAATGTTTGTTTTGACACCGTTTGTTTTACATCATTACATCACATAGCAATCAGAGCGCCCCTCACTTCACACAAGTGTGATTTTTTTATGGTTATTTTCAAGTTACAACGTAACAAAAAACTAAAAATAATACCATTTAGTAGACCCCCCAGAAAAACATGGGCAAAATATTATTTAATATTGATTATGCAATGGAATATGCAGTGCTTTAGCAGCAAAATATGATATAATCCCTTTAAAAAAAGTTATTAACCTACACCCTATGGTATTTGTTCTCAAAGTGGGGTCCAGGGGGTCCCCAGCTAAATATATGTATATCATAAATATCTATTTAACCACTTTAATCATACACATTGGCTATTTGAAAATAGCACAAGCACACACACACACACACACACACACACACACACACACACACACACACACAATATTTTTTCAGATTGGGGTCACAATGCAGATTATTTAATATTTTAGTCATTATTATACTGATGCTAGATAAAACCAGGCTTGTTTCCATTCCATGCCAGCTTGGAAAATCAACAATGGTGAAGATTGTAAACAAAGTGGAACTGCAAATTTGGAACTCAAGACTGAAGAAGAGGAGATATTAAACAAAGTAGTGACATTGATTGATGACATCACAATGAGGACAAAAACAGTTGAGCTGTTCCTAAGAGCCATTTCCATTAAAACACCTATATGATATGAAAGCCTGATTGTTCAAAATTGGGTTATTTGTGGGGATAGAAAACTCAAAACACAAAAGAAATGGGGAAAAGTACAATTTTATGTTATAGGTCCTTTAAGCTGACAGATCAACATATAGGAGAATAAATGTCATACATTTACAAAAGCACTTTGAGTTGTTGTGCTGATGCCAACTAGCTCTTCTCTCTGTGTAATTTGTAAAGAGGGTTCCCCTGAACATGAGGAGAGGAGCTCCAGTCTGGTCCAGGAGGAACCACAACCTCCACACATTAAAGAGGAGAACATGGAAGAGGAGGCTGAAGTGTCAACATTGACATTACTACATGGGAAGACAAGGTGCCATTCTCTCCAAGGTAAAAAAAATAGGCCTCACTCATCTCGCCAATAATGAAAAGGCAGAAAAGTTTGAATGTTGAAGTATGTTTTCATTCCAACAGGGGGGCGGAGAAGAGCAGTTCCGAGATTTGCATGTAGCTTTCGATTGGTCTTTGGAATGTCTTTGTCCTCAGGTTTCACACTCTGAGCACCGCCCATTAGCGTACTTGTGTGTTTGTAGACACAGAATTCTTCAACATGGCTATAGTATGGAGGAACATTTGGGATTTTATAGCCCAATTATTAAAATCACCGGGAAAGGCGTTGAATTAAGTATATAAATTCCGGCCTCCTTTTATTAGCCGGGTTTTTTTTTGTTTTGTTTTTTCCAAGTGCCGTATCTGTTACCTTCGCTGCTCTGGCTGGCTGTGCCTGTCACTTCAGCGTCCAGATGCGGGTGGTCGCGCTGCTCGGCTCTCAACAAAGTTAACATCAAAGTTAACTTCGGGAGAGAACGCCAATAAGCACTGTTCATGGTCACGGACAATAAAACTACCGGTAATGAGAGCAGAAGTCTAACTGCAAGTGAAATCTATCCCACAGCCTACTAGGCTACTACAATGAGTGAGTAATGAGTTTGTGACACGATGTGCTGCACAACGAACGTAAACGACAGATTGCAGAGCGCATGTGGCGTTGTGGATCTGTCGTTAAATGGATCATGGGATGAACGTACTGGTATGCTGTCTCTCTCTCTCTCTCTCTCTCTCTCTCTCTCTCTCTCTCTTGCACGTTAGAGGGAGACCCTCTCTTTAACACGTCTCTCTCTCTCTCTCTCTCCTGTTGAAGCCTTGGATTTTTACAGTCTATGGTTGGATCACTGTAGTGTTGCACTCTGATTTGTTATATGAAATAGCCTATCCTACATTATCTGCATCTGAACTTGTCAGTAGCCTAACTGTAGGCCTTACATATATTTGAATGTCCGTAAGTACAGTGAAGAGAAAAGAGTCAATCACTTTAAAATGGTCATATCTCCTTCAAATATTTTCCAATTTCATTGAATGATACATCATATGAAAGCTTATATTCTGTACTTCAATAATCTGTAAAGAACTGATGTTGTTCGAGATGAGGGCCTATTTGCCAGACCCAGTTCTGAAGCATCTTCCATAAAATCTGTAATAGTCTCGGTCAGATATTTCATACAGTATGAAGGCAAAGGTTTAAAACGTCATTCTGATTTCATGCACCTGGTTGACAGGTGTGTGTGTGTGTGTGTGTGTGTGTGTGTGTGTGCGGAAGCTAGGCTTATTGATACAATCAGTTGACTGACAGCTGATTGTGCTTATTTCACTGTACATTTGCTAGTTTAAAAACATCTGCAGTGAATTGATGTTATATAAATAACTGTAGTCTCACAGAGAAGCTAGGTCAGGTTTTGTATTTTGCATTGATGCATTTGCATTGACTTTCAAAAAATAAATAAAAAGGATATGGCTCTATGATATCACTATACAAAAACATCAACACAATAAAAAACTAAGGTGCTAAAAAGAAAGCATGCTTTTGTAAACAATAAATTCAAATAGGAATAAACATGCACCGGGGGTGAGAACTTTAGAAATCTGAACGTTCATGTACACGTTAGCTTTGTAAATTTAGCAAGGCACTCAAAACATTGGGAAGGTCTGCCATCATGCTCGTTAAGAACGAGCGTCACCATGGCAAACATTTCCCTGCATTTTTAGGATTCGAGGATTTCCTGGTAGACTGATAGAGTGGAAGTTTCTCCATCCAACTGTTGTACCCTGTGGTAGTTGGAAGAAATGTTTGTCTGGAGTGTTTACTTCCTTGTAGTACAACAGAGGAAACACTGCATGGAAAATGTTAAGTTCAACATTTAATGGATTTCTTTCATTTTATCTTTTGCCTAAAGAAGAGCATTCCCCTGAACATCAGCAGAAGAGGTCCAGTCTGGTCCAGGAGGAACCAGAGTCTTTACAGATTAAACAGAAGCTACTTCAAAGACCAGTGGAGGATGATGGGTCAACATTGACATTACTTGCAGTGAAAAGTGATGATGATGATGAAGGCAGACAGACAGAGCCTCTAGCCAGCACTTCAACTCAACACATGAACACACAAGCTGATGTAGAGGACTGTGGAACATCACAGCCAGCTGGTGATAACCAGCTCCTCTCTTTACATGCTTCTGAATCGGACAATAAATGTGACAGTGATGATGAGTGGGAGCCAACTAGTGATAACCAGCTCCTTTCTTTACACTCTTCTCAATCGCACAATGAATCTGACACTGAAGACAGTGCTGAGCAGGAGGAGACCAGGGAGGGTCCATCAGATTTAAACACGCTGATGTCACACAAGACACAAAATGTGAAAGGTCAAGCCTGGTCGTTGAGCAACAAGCTGTCCCAGGACCTGAAAACACCAAAACAAACTGATTCCACAAGGAGTCACACAGGGAAGAAAAGGTTTAGTTGTACAGAGTGTGGCATAATGTGTAATACGAAGTCACATCTTAACCAGCACATGAAGACTCATACAGGGGAAAAGCCCTTTACTTGTAAAGTTTGTAGCAAAGGCTTTAGGCAAAAGGGTAATCTAACTATGCACATGAGGACTCATACAGGGGAAAAGTCCTTTACTTGTAAAGTTTGTAGCAAAGGCTTTATTCAAAAGGGTGGTCTAACTTACCACATGAGGACTCATACAGGGGAAAAGCCCTTTACTTGTAAAGTTTGTAGCAAAGTTTTTTTTCAAAAGGGAACTCTAACTTACCACATGAGGACTCATACAGGGGAAAAGCCCTTTACTTGTAAAGTTTGTAGCAAAGGCTTTAATATAAAGGGTCCTCTAACTTACCACATGAGGACTCATACAGGGGAAAAGCCCTTTACTTGTAATGTTTGTGGCAAAGGCTTTAGGGCTAAATGTAATCTAATAAGGCACATGAGGACTCATACAGGGGAAAATCCCTTTACTTGTAAAGTTTGTAGCAAAGGCTTTAAGCAAGTGGGTGCTCTAACTTACCACATGAGGACTCATACAGGGGAAAAGCCCTTTACTTGTAAAGTTTGTAGCAAAGGGTTTAGGCAAAAGGGTTCTCTAACTTACCACATGAGGACTCATATAGGGGAAAAGCCCTTTACTTGTAAAGTTTGTAGCAAAGGCTTTAAGAGTAAGGGTCATCTAACTTGCCATGTGAGGACGCATACAGGGGAAAAGCCCTTTACTTGTAAAGTTTGTAGCAAAGACTTTAAGAGTAAGGGTGCTCTATCTTACCACATGAGGACTCATACAGGGGAAAAGCCCTTTACTTGTAAAGTTTGTAACAAAGGCTTTGGTTCCAAGACCTATCTAACTTACCACATGAGGACTCATACAGGGGAAAAGCCCTTTACTTGTAAAGTTTGTAGCAAAGGCTTTAGTCGTAAGGGTCCTCTAACTTGTCACATGAGGACGCATACAGGGGAAAAGCCATTTACGTGTAATGTTTGTAACAAAAGCTTTGCTGCGGTATGTACTCTTAGGAAACACATGAAGACGCATACAGGGGAACAACCACTTTAGTTAGAGCTTCTGGCAAATGCATTGGTCAATTTCACCTCTGATACGAGGATTCATACAGGGGAGACGGTAATAATGTTGTGTTCTTTTTTTTTTGGCAACACAACGTTGCCAAAAACTTCAACCATGTTTATTGAAATAAACTGTCATACATTTACACCGATTGCTCCATCATCTCTCTCTTCTGCTGTGTAATGCGTTGGCATGCTTTGAATGAAGAAATAACACTAATTCCATATGTCATAATTGGGGATAGAGCCCGAAAATCGGGCCTATAAAATACAAGCCTATAAAACTAAATACAACAAATATATCTGGGTAATGAAAACCTCAAGGGATGCAACCGTGACGTATATACCGTGCGACCACTTTGACTTGAGATTTACAATGCTAGGACTTTTCACAAACTGATGGAGTATATTATAGTACATTGTAGGATGTATATTGAGATGGCAGGTATGTGACATTGAAAAGGACAAATCAAACTTATGGGACACTTTATTAGAACACAAAATAAATCGCTACCGCCTCTGTAATGAACCAGTGAAATTAGGGTAATTTATGATGCCTCTCATAGGGATTGCATTGGCACCTGCAGTACACAGTTGAAACGGACCAGAAGTGGGAACGCTGTCTCATTTGGGGGCGTGCGATTTGTAGTCCCCGTGTTTCTATAGCCGCAGCAGCTGACGTCATGGGCCGCTCGCTATAAAGGGGACTTGGACACGACGGGTGGTTGCGTGGTTCCGTCATCGTTTGCCGTATGGTGGAACGGGTGAAAAGTTTGGAGGGGAGCTAAATGCAATAATGTAGCCTACCACAGTTGTTGCATGCAAGAAAGGGAGCATTTCGACAATGCATAGACATCTGTCCATAATGCATTTTATTAAACCCAAATGCGATACCTTTGCGTGTCTGCACCGAGTCGAAACAACACTGGAGCCTCAGCTGCTGCAGTGGAACAAACATCCTGCTCTTCCACCTAACGCATGTTGTGCTTACCATGCTTGCTGCCCAAGGCAAGCACGGTAAGACGTTGCCATAAATTATTAATCCAATTCATAATAATACATTTGGGAAACTCAAATCTCCCTGAAATACTGTATCTCCCACAAATCGATTGAATAGTCTCACATATGTGACTTATTCAATTCAAATTCAACTTCTCAGTCTATCGTTGCCGAAAAGGCAGAGCTAAAAGCTCACAACGCGGTGCAACCAAACGCGTTGTGAGCTTGTAGATTGGCTATTTTTGGTACGACACACTGCCATACGATGTATACAATTCACTTTTAAAGTGACGGTACACAATGAACAGTTCCCTCTGTCTGTTAGAAAGTTACTGTATAAGGTGTGTGTGTGTGTGTGTGTGTGTGTGTGTGTGTGTGTGTGTGTGTGTGTGTGTGTGTGTGTGTGTGTGTAAGTGTATAGCCTACACCTTAGAACTGTTTATTGGCATACAAACTCTCACAACTGGCCAATAAAAATAAAGTTCTGTTCTTTCCACAAAATAAAAGCAAATGCTCGATAGTGGGCTCGATAAGGACCCGGCTCAATAAGCCTGCTCGATAAGGTGATCGTTAACAATAAAACCTTAACGAGCTCCATCCCTGGTCATAATAACCATATTAAAACTGTTTTAGAAAATAAATAACTTATCGACGGGAGTCGTGTTAATATTTATATCATTGTCATGTTCACTACAAATAAACAAGTATCATGCACTTATGATGCGGAGAGCCATCTTATAAAAAAATAGTTGGGTTGCAATATTGAGGGGGCAGAAAACAGCCCGGTCACGTGGTTCATGTACAAGTAGGGACAAAGTCTATGTAGAAGAGCCGCGCCATTGACTGACAGACTAACAGACATACTGGCCCCATAACGGAGGTTGCTTAACTCTGATGAAGCTTTAACGTTAATCATAATAATAATATAAGTTTATCAAACAAATCTGAGAAATCCCATCGGCAAATATTCGGTAAAACAGCGACCCCTATTGTTCCAACAAAATAATCAAGGAAGAAGAAACATTTTTTACTTAGGCTTTTTTTAAGGTAGAAATACATAACGTGACTCACGTCGATAAGACCATTTACCTTATATATATATATATATATACACACACGATATACAATAATTACACTAGGGATAATTCATAAAAAAATCAAATCACAGTAAACATTACAATCCACACAGCAAACAACACAACAAACAATTCCTGGTATAAGGGCCGATTCATACTCCTATTTTACCGCTGTTTCGGCGCTGTAGTGCCGAAATGATTTCGGCTTGTCAGAAATTTTCAGTAGCACCGAAGAGCCGACTTTAGGACGGTACCCGCCCCCCCGAACCTCAAATGACGTCAAATTGTAGGCTCTACAGCGCCGAACCGACTTTTATTCGGCTCTAAAATAGGAGTATGAATCGGCCCTAACATCCTATTAGAATTCTACAATCTACAATCTTGCTGGTGTCTTTGACTTTGTTGGGCGTGCCGCGCGATGGTGGGCTGGGTGGTGGCCAGGACATGTTGTGTCTTTGGCATAGTCCTCACAAAACTCTCAGATGTGTTTGTACAAATAGGCCTGCCTCTCTCTGTCCAGTCCTGCTGGTTGTAGAGTGGGAAAGCCATGCTTTGGTGGCAGGTCGTTTCTTGGCAAACACCATGCCAGGCTTGTTGGCATCAAACCTGCAACATGTGATGAAATATAAAGTTATGTAAGTAGTGGTTGTTATAGGGTTGATAAATTCCCACTAGAAAACAAGTTTTTATATAATTAGTGTCAATAAATACATGTTTAAATATAAAATAAACCCATCGGAAATGCTGGTACTGTTTGATGTGCTCCAGTGGGCGGAAGTATGGTTGGAGGAATTTCTGCCAGTCATAGCAGTGCACCATCACACGGCCATCCTCTGTTCCAACCAGCTGTGCGATGTTGGGCTTTGAGCTGTTGTTCACCATTGCAGCGATGTCAGCCAGGTTGTGGGCGTCTGACTTTTGGAAGATCTTCTTGAACTGACCGAAGTAGCAGTCAGGAGCAAATGTTGTGTGACCTACAATCAAAAAGTGGTTGATGATGCAGTTTGTGTATCGTGCGCCAGGCACAATACCACAAGACACGAGATCTGTTTTTATTCTGGCCACAGCAGTTGTCACAGTGAAGATCCACGTTCTCTCTCCCAGCCCATAATCACCCTTTGCCACATGTCATGCCTTCAACGACAAGGTAATTGACCTGTTCTGGTATCCCTTCACAGCATACCAACAATTCCACACTTGCTGTTATTATTTTGTTGTATTTTCAGACAGACAAATCTGTTTTATCTTTTTTCTTTTAATTGAGTTTACCTGTTGAGCAAAGTCAAAAGAATAGTGCATCTTGAAGTCCCTGCTTGCAGGTGGAACAGGGCCGTTCAGCAGATGCAGATCCTGATCTGTGCAAATCTCTTTGCAGTCTCTGCGCATGTCGTTGTATAGATCTCACTCGCCCTTAACCAGGGACAAGTGCTTTAGCTGTACATTCAGCGTGTCACATTTCTCTTCCTCTGCCACACCGTAACTTTGGTAAACCTGTACAAAAGGGAAAATAAAAAACAGCACAAGCTTAGTTACCTACTCTTCTATCTACATCACAATTCCACTAGAGTACTGTAACCACAAGGACCCTAGAATTCATATTTGTGATCTTGAATCATTTTGACCATTCATAATGATTTACATACCTTGTTGTAGTTGTTCTTTTGACACTGCCAACATAAGTCTGACATAGGCTTGGTACACTTTATGTCTGGCAGAAACGTCTTCCAGATGTATCTGAATGAACTAAGAGACAAAACACGGACATCTGGGAAAAAAAGGACAGATTATTACAGATTTCCATCAAAACAGTCATGGTGCGCACACACGCAGAGTGATTTACAGTAAGCAAGAAGAACACATGGTAGGCCTGCCCTACTGCTTTGTAACTTTTAATTAATGTAACTTTCAAAGATACCACGTGTGTCTGTGTGGATTTATCTTACAGTTTAAAATGTATGGTATTTGTTAGAATTTAAAGAACTGAGTTTCAGAATTTAGGACAGGATGGCAGTTCAAGGTATCAGTGTAGCAATAGACATTCACAACAGCGACAAAGTTACCTCCTCCTATCGTCATTTAAGGCCTGGATAGACACAGGCACGAAGGAGAATTCATACCTGTTACCTTTTGGCCCCTGGAACCTTTAGGCGAAGCCTGGAAGGAAGCAGCCTGTACTCAGAGCTGAGGGGATGGGAGTTGTCCGTACAAATGGACTTGGCATTCTTAAGCACCTGGTTTTTAAAGGTATTATGACATTATTTTTAACATAATTTTAACAACATTAAAAGTCTTGGCCATGGTCCTTCAAACGTGTCTAAAAAGTTTGAACTTTTTTTGAACACTCCAGTATTTCTTGCCAGGAGTTTTTGTGTGTATGTAATATGCATCCTGAGAAGGCATAGAAAAATACATTATTTTAGCCTGTAGATGTCGGTAATTCCCCCTTTCCTGTCAATCACTACCCAGCTCCGCCCCCCCCCACCCCTCAAGCCCTCCATACCTCTCCGCCCCCCTCAGAGAAAGGGACTGTTCTTTTTTTTTTCCTTTACAAGTTCACAGCATCTCAGCCATAGCAACGCTGCCAGTGCCAACGCACGCAACTTCTTCTCCTTTTATAACTATTTGTTTATAGTTTATATAAAATGTTATTTATAATAAGACTATCACTGCATGTATGTACTGAGGGGATGGACAACAACATGTATTCTCTGCTGCAAAAGGAGAGGAGACTGGAGCAACACGGACATTTAGAGCCTTTTATTAAGGTGCTGAGTATACAAAACGACTAACGTTTAAGGCTCAAAATGTCCGTGTTGCTCCAGTCTCCTCTCCTTTTGCAACTTTGATGTCCCTGCACCTGTGAAGCACCGGGATCAGCCGTTTTAGGCTTGAGGCGCGTTGGTAGACTCCCTTTGTAACATGTATTCTCTATTCAACGTCATCGTACGAGCAACAGTTGGTAAACAAATAAGGCACGTTCGGAAATACCGCACCGGAGCGCACTCGCCTATTAGTTTGCATTGCACAGTGCCAGTGGGCTTAGTGCGCTATTTCCGAACGCGCCTATGAAACTCCTGCAATATCTCACCCCACGACCACGTCGACATAAACTTGTGTAATGTCATCGTCATCGATATCATACTCAATGACTATAGCCTATCATTATTCGCCATACTTTTAACGTGGATTATATCACACGAGCGTTGGCTGCGCGTTGCTATTCCACTGTATCGCATTACAAGAACAATAATGAGCACATGCAATCTACAACAGCTGGTGCACGCCACGAATCAAAGATTAATAATAGTCAAACACACAGCTAATGCGGGTAGTGGCAGTGATTGACTATAAATTAAAAGTAGGCTACCATGAAGCATTTCGGAGTGCTGCAGGCGATTGCTTTTTTATTGTGAGTCCACTCAAATAGTACTGCACAACAATTTAACACAAATCATTGCAGTATAAATACTTATAGTTGGGATTGGGACACGAATGCTTGGTATTGCTCCTGGGTTCATAAAAAGTTTGGTTGCAAATCCACTCTGAACTTGTCCGAGATTTGAAAAACTTTCTGGGGTGAAATGATGTGCGCACACCAAGAGTCCCTTCTTTGACAACTTGGTTGGAACGTTACCGTCAAAAATAAAATGCATCCACCTAGAGCGTGAATCTTCATCTAGGCCAGTTGGTGGAAAGTGCAAGGACTTGTGTTGATTGACACAGCCGACAACGGAGCAGATTGCTTTTTCTCTAGAAGCGCATTATTATTATTATTATACTGAAACAAAGTCGCGGACAGAATGAGGAAGAAGAGAGGAGAGCAGGTGGAGGAGAGGAGAGGGGCGGGGATGAGGAGGAGGGGGGCGGGTAGTAGAATTGGTAGACAGGGAGCAGAGGAGAGGGGGCGGGGTTTAGCGTTACATTACGTAGGCCTCCGCCGTCCAAGCCACGAGTCATATTTGCATAATTATTCACAAAAGTCCAGACAGCGGAGAATACACTGAATGTTCAAATTTGGGTTTTTTTTGGTGAAATTGATGTCAAGAAAAGCCAAAGAACACAAAATATCTACAAAAATGTGTTTTAAATGTCACAATCCCTTTAAAGACATGATCCAGGCTACTATCCGGCAATATCCTTGAGGCCGTTCTCACAATGTCTGAGTCCCGTTAATGACGACACCCCACCCCCCTCCCCCCATCTCTCCCTCTTTCCTGTCAATCTTCACCTATCTGTCAATAAAGGCAAAACAAATCTTTAAAAACAAGAAATGATCTCACAGTGATATTTGTCAGGTGAAAGAAGCGCTGTCTCCGTTGTGTTCTCCCCTCCATATTAGTATGATTATTGCGTGTATGTTTGTGCTTGGTGCCCTGACGCATGTCCAGGAGGTCCGCAGAAAACGTATTGATAATATTATCAGTTCGGTTTAACCACTTAAACCCTATAAGACCTACCACCAGACCACTCAAAAAAAAGCCAATCTACAAACTCACAACCCATCACTCTGTGTGTGTGAGTCGTGGCGCGTTGAGAGCTTGTGGATCTGCTATTTCTGGTGAATGTTTTGTTTCCCCGGCCTAAGGGGTAGGGAATAGGCCATGCTGGTGTTCAAGGGTGAAGTTCAATCTGTCATAATGGAAAATATAGGCCTACTACTCATAAGTTTTCCTCGTGACACATTCAGGGGGAAAGATTTACATATTTACGTACTGTAATACAGTATGTCATGAATGTAATTAAGGTTCTAACTTCTATTGTATTGTAACAATCTAGCCTACGGTTAATTCAGGGATACCTTGAAACGGTACAGTGGTAACACAGACATGTGGGAAGGTAATATAAGTGGCATCATGACAACTAAACTGTGGAGGAAAGATGATGTAAAAACGTATGACTGTAGGCTTACTAATTAGTACTCTTAAAAAGTTAAAAATAAAAGTCAACACCACAACTAAAAAAACACAGTGGTGGATATCTTCATTGGGATCTCTTTCAGAGCAAAGAGAGAATTATAGAAGCAGCTAGATTTTCAAGATTTGGGTCACAAGGTGGCGGTAATGCACCAAAAACCTGGTTGCCATCGTTGCCATCTGCCGTAAAACAAAAAGAAGCTGCTATTGCGCAGGCGTTGGTTAAACCACGTTAACTTGTTGTGCATGCGTGTTGTTTTTCATGGCGGCGACTGAGGAACAAATCAGCGTGGTGAAAAATGTCTTACAAACGAGGTAAAATGCGTCAAACGGAGTCTCTAAGACTAAAGCTGTCGATAAATGAACACCTGACGTCGGTGGGAGAGGAGATATTGGGTGTTTTGGAAAAACAGCAGAGTGATGTTGGTCAGCAGAAGCTTGTCAGAGTGTTTGTGTTGGAGCGCCTCAGCACTGCTGCAGGATTCATGTTTAGCCTCTTCCAGAGAGAGATGGAGACACTAGAAACTCTGCTGGGGAGACAAGACAAACTTCTGGACGTCCTTTTACAGCCACAAGTCATATTATACAGACCAGGTTTGTTAAAGCGCAAATAATATGCATTTTAAAACAGCTTTTAATATTTAATATTGCATTGTCCTTCAAAGTTATTTCTAATGAGCCTCAATCACCACTCTGATATATTAAACCAGTCCTTGTCATTTCTTTCTGGACTTTGAAAGCAGTAGCTGCAGTACCACAATGTCCTGAGGTGGTGGCTGGTGGGGGTGCTCACATGCAGATTATTTAATATTTTAGTCATTATTATACTGATGCTAGATAAAACCAGGCTTGTTTCCATTCCATGCCAGCTTGGAAAATCAACAATGGTGAAGATTGTAAACAAAGTGGAAATGCAAATTTGGAACTCAAGACTGAAGAAGAGGAGGAATTATACAAAGTAGTGACATTGATGACATCACAATGATGACAAAATCAGTTGAGCTGTTCCTAAGAGCAATTTCCATTAAAGCACCTATATGATATGAAAGCCTGATTGTTCAAAATTGGGTTATTTGTGGGGATAGAAAACACATTATAGGAGCCCCATAAACACAAAATAAATGGAAAAAGTTGAATTTTATATTATAGGTGCTTTAAAGCTGACGGATCAACATATAGGAGAATAAATGTCATACATTTACAAAAGCACTTTTAGTTGTTGTGTTGATGCCAACTAGCTCTTCTCTCTGTGTAATTTGTAAAGAGGGTTCCCCTGAACATGAGGAGAGGAGCTCCAGTCTGGTCAAGGAGGAACCACAACCTCCACACATTAAAGAGGAGAACATGGAAGAGGAGGCTGAAGTGTCAACATTGACATTACTACGTGGGAAGACAAGGTGCCATTCTCTCCTAGGTAAAAAAAATAAGCCTCACTACTTTAATACGAGTCTAAAAGTCATACTATAGCAGCCCATACGTGCTTCTAGGTGACATGGGGGTGGGTTCAGACTTCAGAAACAAAATGTTTTGGTGTGAGTGAGTGGAAAAGTGAGTTTAATGTCGATGAATGCAATTGGACCTTTCTGTTTGTCAGCTTAAGTTCCTTGCCTTATATTACACCCTCATTGACTACGACAGCCTTCAGTACAAGAATGCACACACATAATCTGTATTAAAATAAAGCATGACCACTGAATTATTTTTAAAATAAATACAATATTGTCACCTGGATATTCTTAACATGGAAGAACAGCACAGCAGGTAACTTCACAGGACGTCATCTAGGGCGCCTGTCACACCTATCAGACAAGCGTGTAATCAATGTTTTATGGTTTCATCTGTCTTGTCGTTTGTCGCATCAATTGACCACAATGCTTTGCGGAATCTGGGCGGTGTGTGGGCGGTGCGAGGACATGCGGAAACAGATCCACGTGTTGCCCCTGTTGTTGTCCTTACGCTGTTAGCTGCGGGACACAGTAGCTAGTAGCTTGTTGGTTGTGTCAACGTGTTGCGTCTCCACTTTATCAGTACCACTACCACAGTAGGTGCCAAGTCTGGGGCGCCAGTCACATCTATCAGACAAGCGTCTTATCAATGTTTTATGGTTTCATCTGTCTTGTCGTTTGTCGCATCAATGTACCACAATGCTTTGCGTAATCTGGGCGGTGCGTGGGCGGTGCGAGGACATGCGGAAACAGATCCACGTGTTCGTGTTGCCTGTTGTTGTCCTTACGCTGTTAGCTGCGGGACACAGTAGCTAGTAGCTTGTTGGTTGTGTCAACGTGTTTGTGGTGACAAAATGTTTTTTTGGAGGAGAAAGAGGGCTCTTGTCCTGGCGATGTTGTTGGCGAGGAGAAAGAGGGAAAGGGAGACGCGCCAGAGAGAGCTTAGCAACGACTCCATTATTTTTAATAAAGCGCATCCCACAACACACGACTTGCTGCATTTCAGGCTGTTAGCCATGGGGCGCCTGGGCGCACGGCTCTCTCCTATCTGCAGTCAGACCGTTCAGCGTTACTGAACTTACGTTCGCTTAGCGTTACTCGATGTTAATGTTATAAAAAAAAATGAGAGAAAAAAAAGGGGGGGAATCATAACATTTCATGCCCAAAATGATTGTTTGGGAGCATGCAGTAGCATTTTCAGAAATATAAGTCATGGCTACGACTCTTTCATAATCTCCAGTCCAATGCGCACTGCCCATGCGAACTGAAAACATGTTCATTCATATTAACAGTTTTATTTTATTTTAACAACCAAATCATATGGAATGGTTTGAAGAAACTTCACGGAGTCGACGTGACACCTGAATTATTTGATAGCTTGCATGCAATCTCTTTTGATATGCTACTGTACTGTTTCTGCAGTTTATAAGTAGCTCCGGTCCATTCTGTCAATGCAGGGTGTGCGTGTGCGTGTGTACACGATAAATATCTAGTACATTTGTATATTCACGTACAGTCGTACAAGTAGGCTACACAGCATAGGCACTCAGATCATAACACAGGGCAGAATCATATAAGCATTAGGAGTGAAAATGCATGCACCTTGAATTATAACGTTTGTTTTAATTTTCTGTTCGGCCACGACGGGCAGGGATTATATTTTCCTGTTGAATTGCTTACTGGAACAGACCAAACTACTTTACTTAACAATAAAATCATTTTCGTTAATACGAAAGTGCATAGGCTTTCCTCTTCCGTGTCTGCACTATGCAGAAAAAAAACAACAGACTCAGAGTGTGAAAAGACCGCCCAGTGCAGCGTAACAAACGGACCTTCTCTCCTATTGGTTGGCGGGTAAACCCAACCCTTTTTGTCTTGTCTGAGGTGCCGCCCTGTTCTTCAGCTTGTCGCCTACAAAATGTTTTGTGTCTTGTGTCTTGCCCCCCCCCCCCCCCCCCCATGAAACACGTTTGTCTGATGAGACCACGTGACTCCCATTAGAAATGCATTGGGAGCTGTCTTGTCTGATGCTTTTCATCAGACAACCATAAGACGCTTGTCTGATAGATGTGACTGCGGCCTAGGAGTGGTAGAACTCGTGACGTGCAATCCACACTGCTTTCTTGGCAAACAATTTGCAATAGAGGCGTGTGACATCATCATCATCATACCCGGAACCTATGCGGGAATGCCTAGTGAGTGGCAAAAACTACTTTCTGGACTTGACAGTCCATACATCCAAACAGAAAAGTCCTATCTGCTTGCATTAAATGTCTTCACTCACTTTGCCACTCGATCTGCCTTTCACTTTTTGCACTCTATGGCCTGCTTTCAATGGCCTGCATCTCCAAATGAATGTCGTTTCTGGTGAAAACAAGGTTTTTCAACGGCCGACAGCAGGGGCTGTGATACTTGAGGTCGGATTTTTTCACCACCGACCGAAAGAACAACCGGTGAAGACACCACCGACAGTCATTTTGTCATTGTAACATCCGGTTACGGATATTTGTCACATGGTACTATTTTTGTGGTCGGTATCACTACGCCGCATAGAGTGCAGCAGCTTCACAGTCATAGATATTGTAAAAAATAGATGCCTCACTGGCCGTTGCAGTTCATTGGAGTAGGGGTGAGCCGTTTTCAAGCCGTATCACGATAAACAATATTATTACGATGTTTTTTTCAAGCCGTATCACGATAAACGATATCACGATATTCTTTCCTGTGTTTTTGAGGGGCGCTAGCCCCTCCTATATACGGGTTTAATGTTTGTTTTTAATTGTACGTTTGTTTTAAAAATGCCATTGACGATAACAAATATGTAATGTTTGTTTTGACACCGTTTGTTTTACATCATTACATCACATCATAGCAATCAGAGCGCCCCTCACTTCACACAAGTGTGATTTTTTATGGTTATTTTCAAGTTACAACGTAACAAAAAACTAAAAAAATACCATTTAGATGACCCTCCAGAAAAACATGGGCAAAATATTATTTTTTAATATTGATTATGCGATGAAATATGCAGTGCTTTAGCCGCAAAATATGATATAATCACTTTAAAAAAAGTTATTGACCTACACCCTATGGTATTTGTTCTCAAAGTGGGGTCCAGGGGGTCCCCAGCTAAATGTATGTATATCATAAATATCTATTTAACCACTTTAATCATACACGTTGGCTATTTGAAAATAGCCGATCTACAAGCTGCACACACACACACACACACACACACACACACACACACACACACACACACACACACACAATATTTTTTCAGATAGAAAACACATTATAGGAGCCCCAAAAACACAAAAGAAATGGAAAAAGTAGAATTTTATGTTGTAGGTCCTTTAAGCTGACAGATCAACATATAGGAGAATAAATGTCATACATTTACAAAAGCACTTTGAGTTGTGCTGATGCCAACTAGCTCTTCTCTCTGTGTAGTTTGTAAAGAGGGTTCCCCTGAACATGAGGAGAGGAGCTCCAGTCTGGTCCAGGAGGAACCACAACCTCCACACATTAAAGAGGAGAACATGGAAGAGGAGGCTGATGTGTCAACATTGACATTACTACGTGGGAAGACAAGGTGCCATTCTCTCCCAGGTAAAAAAAATAAGCCTCACTACTTTAATACGAGTCTAAAAGTCATACTATAGCAGCCCATACATGCTTCTAGGTGACATGGGGGTGGGTTCAGACTTCAGAAACAAAACAAAATGTTTTGGAGTGAGTGATTGGCAAAGTGAGTTTAATGTCATTTAATGCAATCAGTTCGTCAGCTTAAGTTCCTTGCCTTATATTACACCCTCATTGACTACGACAGCCTTCAGTACAAGAATGCACACACATAATCTGTATTAAAATAAAGCATGACCACTGAATTATTTAAAAAGAAATACAATATTGTCACCTGGATATTTTTAACATGGAAGAACAGCACAGCAGCCAGCTATCAGCAGGTAACTTCACAGGACGTCATCTAGGAGTGGTAGAACTCGTGACGTGCAATCCACACTGCTTTCTTGGCAAACAATTTGCATTAGAGGCGTGTGACATCATCATCATACCCGGAACCTATGCGGGAATGCCTAGTGAGTGGCAAAAACTACTTTCTGGACTTGACAGTCCATACATCCAAACAGAAAAGTCCTATCTGCTTGCATTAAATGTCTTCACTCACTTTGCCACTCGATCTGCCTTTCACTTTTTTGCACTGGGCTGCTTTCAATGGCCTGCATCTCCAAATGAATGTCGTTTCTGGTGAAAACAAGGTTTTTCAACGGCTGACAGCAGGGGCTGTGATACTTGCGGTCGGATTTTTTCACCACCGACCGAAAGAACAACCGGTGAAGACACCACCGACAGCACTTTGTCATTGTAACATCCGGTTACGGATATTTGTCACATGGTACTATTTTTGTGGTCGGTATCACTACACCGCTTAGAGTGCAGCAGCTTCACAGTCATAGATATTATAAAAAATATATGCCTCACTGGCCGTTGCAGTTCATTGGAGTAGGAGTGAGCGATATGGACAAAAGTATTATCACGATATTTTTTTCAAGCCGTATCACGATAAACGATATCACGATATTTTTTTGTGTGTTTTTGAGGGGCGCTAGCCCCTCCTATATGCGGGTTTAATGTTTTTTTTCAATTGTTTGTTTTAAAAATGCCATTGACAATAACAAATATTTAATGTTTGTTTTGACACCGTTTGTTTTACATCATTACATCACATCATAGCAATCAGAGCGCCCCTCACTTCACACAAGTGTGATTTTTTATGGTTATTTTCAAGTTAAAACGTAACAAAAAAATACCATTTAGTAGACCCTCCAGAAAAACATGGGCAAAATATTATTTAATATTGATTATGCGATGGAATATGCAGTGCTTTAGCAGCAAAATATGATATAAACACTTTAAAAAAAGTTATTAACCTACACCCTATGGTATTTGTTCTCAAAGTGGGGTCCAGGGGGTCCCCAGCTAAATGTATGTATATCATAAATATCTATTAAACCACTTTAATCATACACATCTACAAGCTCTCTCTCACACACACACACACACACACACACACACACACACACACACACAATTTTTCAGATTGGGGTCACATGCAGATTATTTAATATTTTAGTCATTATTATACTGATGCTAGATAAAACCAGGCTTGTTTCCATTCCATGCCAGCTTGGAAAATCAACAATGGTGAAGATTGTAAGTAAAGTGGAAATGCAAATTTGGAACTCAAGACTGAAGAAGAGGAGGAATTATACAAAGTAGTGACATTGATGACATCACAATGAGGACAAAATCAGTTGAGCTGTTCCTAAGAGCAATTTCCATTAAAGCACCTATATGATATGAAAGCCTGATTGTTCAAAATTGGGTTATTTGTGGGGATAGAAAACACATTATAGGAGCCCCAAAAACACAAAAGAAATGGAAAAAGTAGAATTTTATGAATAGGTCCTTTAAGCTGACAGATTAACATATAGGAGAATAAATGTCATACATTTACAAAAGCACTTTGAGTTGTGCTGATGCCAACTAGGTCTTCTCTCTGTGCAGTTTGTAAAGAGGGTTCCCCTGAACATGAGGAGAGGAGCTCCAGTCTGGTCCAGGAGGAACCACAACCTCCACACATTAAAGAGGAGAACATGGAAGAGGAGGCTGAAGTGTCAACATTGACATTACTACGTGGGAAGACAAGGTGCCATTCTCTCCAAGGTAAAAAAATAAGCCGCGATATGGACAAAAGTATTATCACGATATTTTTTTCAAGCCGTATCACGATAAACAATATTATTACGATGTTTTTTTCAAGCCGTATCACGATAAACGATATCACAATATTCTTTCGTGTGTTTTTGAGGGGCGCCAGCCCCTCCTATATACGGGTTTAATGTTTGTTTTTAATTGTATGTTTGTTTTAAAAATGCCATTGACAATAACAAATATTGAATGTTTGTTTTGACACCGTTTGTTTTACATCATTACATCACATCATAGCAATCAGAGCGCCCCTCACTTCACACAAGTGTGATTCTTTATGGTTATTTAGACCCTCCAGACCCTCCAGAAAAAACATGGGCAAAAATATTATTTAATATTGATTATGCGATGGAATATGCAGTGCTTTAGCAGCAAAATATCATATATCGTATTTGTTCTCAAAGTGGGGTCCAGGGGGTCCCCAGCTAAATGAATGTATATCATAAATATCTATTTAACCACTTTAATCATACACATTGGCTATTTGAAAATAGCCGATATACAAGCTCACACACACACACACACACACACACACACACACACACACACACACACACACACAATATTTTTTCTGATTGGGGTCACATGCAGATTATTTAATATTTTATTATACTGATGCTAGATAAAACCAGGGTTGTTTCCATTGACAGATCAACATATAGGAGAATAAATGTCATACATTTACAAAAGCACTTTTAGTTGTTGTGCTGATGCCAACTAGCTCTTCTCTCTGTGTAGTTTATAAAGAGGGTTCCCCTGAACATGAGGAGAGGAGCTCCAGTCTGGTCCAGGAGGAACCACAACCTCCACACATTAAAGAGGAGAACATGGAAGAGGAGGCTGATGTGTCAACATTGACATTACTACATGGGAAGACAAGGTGCCATTCTCTCCCAGGTAAAAAAATGAGCCTCACTCATCTCGCCAATAATGAAAAGGCAGAAAATCTCTAAATAATGATTTTCGGTTTTTTTCATATTAACAGTTTGAACGTTGAATGTTTTCATTCCAACAGATTATTGATTTGGGTAAATTAAATGTATACATTTATAAGTCAAAGTAGGCTTGTTTTTTGGGGGCGGAGAAGAGCAGTTCCGAGATTTTCATGTAGCTTTCGATTGGTCTTTGGATTGTCTTTGTCCTCAGGTTTCACACTCTGAGCACCGCCCATTAGCATACTTGTGTGTTTGTAAACACAGAATTCTTCAACATGGCTATAGTATGGAGGAACATTTGGGATTTTATAGCCCTATTAATCACCGGGAAAGGCGTTGAATTAAGTATATAAATTCTGGCCTCCTTTTATTAGCCGGCTTTTTTTTTGTTTTGTTTTTTCCAAGTGCCGTATCTGTTACCTTCGCTGCTCTGGCTGGCTGTGCCTGTCACGTCAGCGTCCAGATGCGGGTGGTCGCGCTGCTCGGCTCTCAACAAAGTTAACAACAAAGTTAACTTCGGGAGAGAACGCCAATAAGCACTGTTCATGGTCACGGACAATAAAACTACCGGTAATGAGAGCAGCAGTCTAACTGCAAGTGAAATCTATCCCACAGCCTACTAGGCTACTACAATGAGTGCAGTAATGAGTTTGTGACACGATGTGCTGCGCAACGAACGTAAACGACAGATTGCAGAGCGCATGTGGCGTTGTGGATCTGTCGTTTAATGGATCATGGGATGAACGTACTGGTATGCTGTTAGCTTGTTGCTAACGGGACCCCCTTCCTCCCTCTCTCTCCCTCTCCCTCTCTCTCTCTTGCACGTTAGAGAGAGACGCTCTCTTTAACACGTCTATCTCTCTCTCTCTCTCTCCCGTTGAAGCCTTGGATTTTTACAGTCTATAGTTGGATCACTGTAGCTGTGTTGCACTCTGATTTGTTATATAACAATATTATGGTGTTTTAAATATAAGAAAACACCATAGAGCACCGAAGTCCTGACGTAACTCGCTCATCCCGACGATTCCCCTGGTTCGCGGAAGTAATTTCTCTATGGAGAATAACATGGGGTGATCTTAATATCGTCTACTATAAGCGTTGTGGTCCAAAAATAAACAAGCTGTCTCGGCGTTATTGTTAGGGAGGTGTCTCTGTATCGTTTGCAACAGTCAGTCACTCAAATATGATACAGTCTGCTTCTAGCGAAAATATAACTAATTCAGCAGCAGTAACATTAGCGTTTTCTGTCAGTCTGTCAGTTGATTCTTCATATCCATATGAGTGAAGCGGCCGGGGTGACATGTTTATTTTTCAAACACAGTTGTTATATGAAGCAATCTAAAAATCCTCCTATGGCGATTTCAATGCAACTAAACAAATACATGAACCTGGGGACTGACGCCCTCTACTGAAAGTGACGTCAGACTTCGGTGCTCTATTGGAGCAAACCTGTGTAAGATCTCAAATTATTTTTTAAATGTTGTTCCTATCTACTACAGAGGCTGCATTCTTCCCTAGACAGCTACATGTGGGGGTGGTTTGGGTGATTAGGGAGTCATTATGGGTGGAGTTAAATACCTACCATTGGCCTTCTAGCCAGCTCTTAGGTGTTGGAATGTAGTGAACATTCAAAGGGGCTTTTCTCAGCTTTGGGGCAAACGGTACAATCACTTTAAAATGGTCATATCTCCTTCAAATATTTTCCAATTTCATTGAATGATACATCATATGATAGCTTATATTCTGTACTTCAATAATCTGTAAAGAACTGAAAAATGTCTCTGGTCGAGATGAGGGCCTATTTGCCAGACCCGGTTCTGAAGCATCTTCCATAAAAGCTGTAATAGTCTCGGTCAGATATCTCATACAGTATGAAGGCAAAGGTTTAAAACGTCATTCTGATTTCATATATTATCTTTGTAAATTTAGCAAGGCACTCAAAACATTGGGAAGGTCTGCCATCATGCTCGTTAAGAACGAGCGTCACCATGGCAAACATTTCCCTGCATTTTTAGGATTTCCTGGTAGACTGAAGTTTCTCCATCCAACTGTTGTACCTGTGGTAGTTGGAAGAAATGTTTGTCTGAAGTGTTTACTTCCTTGTAGTACAACAGAGGAAACACTGCATGGAAAATATTACGTTCAACATTTAATGGATTTCTTTCATGTTATCTTTTGCCTAAAGAAGAGCTTTCCCCTGAACATCAGGAGAGGAGGTCCAGTCTGGTCCAGGAAGAGCCAGAGTCTTTACAGATTAAACAGGAGCTACTTCAAAGACCAGTGGAGGATGACGGGTCAACATTGACATTACTTGCAGTGAAAAGTGATGATGATGATGAAGGCAGACAGACAGAGCCTCTAGCCAGCACTTCAACTCAACACATGAACACACAAGCTGATGTAGAGGACTGTGGGACATCACAACCAACTAGTGATAACCAGCCCCTCACTTTACACTCTTCCCAATCGCACAATGAATCTGACACTGAAGACAGTGCTGAGCAGGAGGAGACCAGGGAGGGTCCATCAGATTTAAACACGCTGATGTCACACAAGACACAAAATGTGAAAGGTCAAGCCTGGTCGTTGAGCAACAAGCTGTCCCAGGACCTGAAAACACCAAAACAAACTGATTCCACGAGGAGTCACACAGGGAAGAAAAGGTTTAGTTGTACAGAGTGTGGCAAAATGTGTAATACAAAGGCACATCTTAACCAGCACATGAGGACTCATACAGGGGAAAAACCCTTTACGTGTGAAGTTTGTAGCAAAGGCTTTAGATGTAAGGGAACTCTAACTTCCCACATGAGGATTCATACAGGAGAAAAGCCCTTTACTTGTAAAGTTTGTAGCAAAGGCTTTATTCAAAAGGGTGCTCTAACTTACCACATGAGGACTCATACAGGGGAAAAGCCCTTTACTTGTAAAGTTTGTAGCAAAGGCTTTAAGCAAAAGACTTCTCTAACTTACCACATGAATACTCATACAGGGGAAAAGCCCTTTACTTGTAAAGTTTGTAGCAAAGGCTTTAGTCAAAAGGGTAATCTAACTATGCACATGAGGACTCATACAGGGGAAAAGCCCTTTACTTGTAAAGTTTGTAGCAAAGGCTTTATTCATAAGTGTGCTCTAACTTACCACATGAGGACTCATACAGGGGAAAAGCCCTTTACTTGTAAAGTTTGTAACAAAGTTTTTTTTCAAAAGGGAACTCTAACTTCCCACATGAGGACTCATACAGGGGAAAAACCCTTTACGTGTGAAGTTTGTAGCAAAGGCTTTAGATGTAAGGGAACTCTAACTTCCCACATGAGGATTCATACAGGAGAAAAGCCCTTTACTTGTAAAGTTTGTAGCAAAGGCTTTATTCAAAAGGGTGCTCTAACTTACCACATGAGGACTCATACAGGGGAAAAGCCCTTTACTTGTAAAGTTTGTAGCAAAGGCTTTAAGCAAAAGACTTCTCTAACTTACCACATGAATACTCATACAGGGGAAAAGCCCTTTACTTGTAAAGTTTGTAGCAAAGGCTTTAGTCAAAAGGGTAATCTAACTATGCACATGAGGACTCATACAGGGGAAAAGCCCTTTACTTGTAAAGTTTGTAGCAAAGGCTTTATTCATAAGTGTGCTCTAACTTACCACATGAGGACTCATACAGGGGAAAAGCCCTTTACTTGTAAAGTTTGTAACAAAGTTTTTTTTCAAAAGGGAACTCTAACTTCCCACATGAGGACTCATACAGGAGAAAAGCCTGTTACTTGTAAAGTTTGTAGCAAAGGCTTCAGCGAAAAGGGTAATCTAACTATGCACATGAGGACTCATACAGGGGAAAAGCCCTTTACTTGTAAAGTTTGTAGCAAAGGCTTTATTCAAAAGGGTGGTCTAACTTACCACATGAGGACTCATACAGGGGAAAAGCCCTTTACTTGTAATGTTTGTGGCAAAAGCTTTAGTGTGAAATGTAATCTAATGGGGCACATGAGGACTCATACAGGGGAAAAGCCCTTTACTTGTAATGTTTGTGGCAAAGGCTTTAGTTCTAAATCTAATCAAATGGAGCACATGAGTACTCATACAGGGGAAAAGCCCTTTACTTGTAAAGTTTGTAGCAAAGGCTTTAGACTTAAGGGTCCTCTAACTTGCCACATGAGGACGCATACAGGGGAAAAGCCATTTACGTGTAATGTTTGTAACAAAAGCTTTGCTCTAGTATGTACTCTTAGGACACACATGACGACGCATACAGGGGAACAACCACTTTAGTTAGAGCTTCTGGCAAATGCATTGGTCAATTTCACCTCTGATACGAGGATTCATACAGAGGAGACGGTAATAATGTTGTGTTATTTTTTATTTTCTTTTGGCAACACAAAGTTGCCAAAAATTCAACCATGTTTATTGAAATAAACTGTCATACATTTACACCGATTGCTCCATCATCTCTCTTCTGCTGTGTAATGCGTTGGCATGCTTTGAATGAAGAAATAACACTAATTCCATATGTCATAATTGGGGATAGAGCCCGAAAATCGGGCCTATAAAATACAAGCCTATAAAACTAAATACAACAAATATATCTGGGTATTGAAAACCTCAAGGGATGCAACCGTGACGTATATACCGTGCGACCACTTTGACTTGAGATTTACAATGCTAGGACTTTTCACAAACTGATGGAGTATATTATAGTACATTGTAGGATGTATATTGAGATGGCAGGTATGTGACATTGAAAAGGACAAATCAAACTTATGGGACACTTTATTAGAACACAAAATAAATCGCTACCGCCTCTGTAATGAACCAGTGAAATTAGGGTAATTTATGATGCCTCTCATAGGGATTGCATTGGCACCTGCAGTACACAGTTGAAACGGACCAGAAGTGGGAACGCTGTCTCATTTGGGGGCGTGCAATTTGTAGTCCCCGTGTGTCTATAGCCGCAGCAGCTGACGTCATGGGCCGCTCGCTATAAAGGGGGCTTGGACGCGACGGGTGGTTGCGTGGTTCCGTCATCGTTTGCCGTGTGGTGGAACGGGTGAAAGGTTTGGAGGGGAGCTAAATGCAATAATGTAGCCTACCACAGTTGTTGCATGCAAGAAAGGGACCATATGCATTATGGACAGATAGATCTGTCCATAATGCATTTTATTAAACCCAAATGCGATACCTTTGCATGTCTGCACCGAGTTGAAACAACACTGGAGCCTCAGCTGCTGCAGTGGAACAAACATCCTGCTCTTCCACCTAACGCATGTTGTGCTTACCATGCTTGCTGCCCAAGGCAAGCACGGTAAGACGTTGCCATAAATTATTAATCCAATTCATAATAATACATTTGGGAAACTCAAATCTCCCTGAAATACTGTATCTCCCACAAATCGATTGAATAGTCTCACATATGTGACTTTTCAATTCAATTCAACTTCTCAGTCTATCGTTGCCGAAAAGGCAGAGCTAAAAGCTCACAACGCGGTGCAACCAAACGCGTTGTGAGCTTGTAGATTGGCTATTTTTGGTGCGACACACTGCCATACGATGTATACAATTCACTTTTAAAGTGACGGTACACAATGAACAGTTCCCTCTGTCTGTTAGAAAGTTACTGTATAAGGTGTGTGTGTGTGTGTGTGTGTGTGTGTGTGTGTGTGTGTGGCCTACACCTTAGAACTGTTTATTGGCATACAAACTCTCACAACTGGCCAATAAAAATAAAGTTCTGTTCTTTCCACAAAATAAAAGCAAATGCTCGATAGTGGGCTCGATAAGGACCCGGCTCAATAAGCCTGCTCGATAAGGTGATCGTTAACAATAAAACCTTAACGAGCTCCATCCCTGGTCATAATAACCATATTAAAACGTATCGACGGGAGTCGTGTTAATATTTATATCATTGTCATGTTCACTACAAATAAACAAGTATTATGCACTTATGATGCGGATGATTGCGTGGAGTTTTGAAAAATATCTCTCCTGGCTGGTGATGGTGATGTGGAATACAAGATCTGTAAGAAAATAGCAAAAACAAACACATTAACTTTAATTCACTGCCGTATTAACTGTTGTACTTATATTAGATTAGGCTGTTATTATTTTGTTGTATTTTCAGACAGACAAATCTGTTTTATCTTTTTTCTATTAATGGAGTTTACCTGTTGAGCAAAGTCAAAAGAATAGTGCATCTTGAAGTGTCTGTGCAAATCTCTTTGCAGTCTCTGCGCATGTCGTTGTATAGATCTCGCTCGCCCTTAACCAGGGACAAGTGCTTTAGCTGTACATTCAGTGTGTCATGTTTCTCTTCCTCTGCCACACCGTTACTTCGGTAAACCTGTACAAAAGGGAAAATAAAAAACAGCACAAGCTTAGTTACCTACTCTTCTATCTACATCACAATTCCACTAGAGTAATGTAACCACAAGGACCCTAGAATTCATATTTGTGATCTTGAATCATTTTGACCATTCATAATGATTTACATACCTTGTAGTTGTTCTTTTGACACTGCCAACATAAGTCTGACATAGGCTTGGTACACTTTATGTCTGGCAGAAACGTCTTCCAGATGTATCTGAATGAACTAAGAGACAAAACACGGACATCTGGGAAAAAAAGGACAGATTATTACAGATTTCCATCATAACAGTCATGGTGCGCACACACGTAGAGTGATTTACAGTAAGCAAGAAGAACACATGGTAGGCCTACTGCTTTGTAACAAATTCATGTAACTTTCAAAGATACCACGTGTGTCTGTGTGGATTTATCTTACATTTTAAAATGTATGGTATTTGTTAGAATTTAAAGAACTGAGTTTCAGAATTTAGGACAGGATGGCAGTTCAAGGTATCAGTGTATAGCAATAGAAATTCACAACAGCGACAAAGTTACCGCCTCCTATCGTCATTTAAGGCCTGGATAGACACAGGCACGAAGGAGAATTTATACCTGTTACTTTTGGCCCCTGGAACCTTTAGGCGAAGCCTGGAAGGAAGCAGCCTGTACTCAGAGCTGAGGGGATGGGAATTGTCCGTACAAATGGACTTGGCATTCTTAAGCACCTGGTTTTTAAAGACATGATCCAGGCTACTATCCGGCAATATCCTTGAGGCCGTTCTCACAATGTCTGAGTCCCGTTCATGACGACACCCTCCCCCCCCCCCCCCCATCTCTCCCTCTTTCCTGTCAATCTTCACCTATCTATCAATAAAGGCAAAACAAATCTTTAAAAACAAGAAATGATCTCACAGTGATATTTGTCAGGTGAAAGAAGCGCTGTCTCCGTTGTGTTCTCCCCTCCATATTAGTATGATTATTGCGTGTATGTTTGTGCTTGGTGCCCTGACGCATGTCCAGGAGGTCCGCAGAAAACGTATTGATAATATTATCAGTTCGGTTTAACTACTTAAACCCTATAAGACCTACCACCAGACCTCTTAAAAAAAAGCCAATCTACAAACTCACAACCCATCACTCTGTGTGTGAGTCGTGGCGCGTTGACAGCTTGTAGATCTGCTATTTCTGGTGAATGTTTTGTTTCCCCGGCCTAAGGGGTAGGGAATAGGCCATGCTGGTGTTCAAGGGTGAAGTTCAATCTGTCATAATGGAAAATATAGGCTCTCAACCACTTAAACCCTCTCAAGTTTTCCTCGTGACACATTCAGGGGGAAATATTTACATATTTACGTACTGTAATACAATATGTCATGAATGTAATTAAGGTTCTAACTTCTATTGTATTGTAACAATCTAGCCTACAGTTAATTCAGGGATACCTTGAAACGGTACAGTGGTAACACAGACATGTGGGAAGGTAATATAAGTGGCATCATGACAACTAAACTGTGGAGGAAAGACGATGTAAAAACATGACTGTAGGCTTACTAATTAGTACTCTTAAAAAGTTAAAAATAAAAGTCCACACCACAACTAAAAAAACACAGTGGTGGATATCTTCATTGGGATCTCTTTCAGAGCAAAGAGAGAATTATAGAAGCAGCTAGATTTTCAAGATTTGGGTCACAAGGTGGCGGTAATGCACCAAAAACCTGGTTGCCATGGTTGCCATCTGCCGTAAAACAAAAAGAAGCTGCTATTGCGCATGCGTTGGTTAAATCACGTTAACTTGTTGTGCATGCGTGTTGTTTTTCATGGCGGCGACTGAGGAACAAATCATCGTGGTGAAAAATGTCTTACAAACGAGGTAAAATGCGTCAAACGGAGTCTCTAAGACTAAAGCTGTTGATAAATGAACACCTGACGTCGGTGGGAGAGGAGATATTGGGTGTTTTGGAAAAACAGCAGAGTGATGTTGGTCAGCAGAAGCTTGTCGGAGTGTTTGTGTTGGAGCGCCTCAGCACTGCTGCAGGATTCATGTTTAGCCTCTTCCAGAGAGAGATGGAGACACTAGAAACTCTGCTGGGGAGACAAGACAAACTTCTGGACGTCCTTTTACAGCCACAAGTCATGTTATACAGACCAGGTTTGTTAAAGCGCAAATAATGTGCATTTTATAACCGCTTTTAATATCGTATTGTCTATGTCCCTCAAAGTTATTTCTAATTTGAGCTTCGATCACCACTCTGGTGTATTAAACCAGTCCTTGTCATTTCTTTCTGGACTTTGAAAGCAGTTTTAGCTGCAGTACCACTTTGTCCTGAGTTGGTGGCTGGTGGGGGTGCTCACATGTATGCAGATTATTTAATATTTTAGTCATTATTATACTGATGCTAGATAAAATCAGGCTTGTTTCCATTCCATGCCAGCTTGGAAAATCAACAATGGTGAAGATTGTAAACAAAGTGGAAATGCAAATTTGGAACTGAAGACTGAAGAAGAGGAGGAATTATACAAAGTAGTGACATTGATGACATCACAATGAGGACAAAATCAGTTGAGCTGTTCCTAAGAGCAGTTTCCATTAAAACACCTATATGATATGAAAGCCTGATTGTTCAAAATTGGGTTATTTGTGGGGATACACAAAAGGAAAAAGTAGAATTTTATGTTATAGGTGCTTTAAGCTGACAGATCAACATATAGGAGAATAAATGTCATACCTTTACAAAAGCACTTTGAGTTGTTGTGCTGATGCCAACTAGCTCTTCTCTCTGTGTAATTTGTAAAGAGGGTTCCCCTGAACATGAGGAGAGGAGCTCCAGTCTCGTCCAGGAGGAACCACAACCTCCACACATTAAAGAGGAGAACATGGAAGAGGAGGCTGAAGTGTCAACATTGACATTACTACATGGGAAGACAAGGTGCCATTCTCTCCAAGGTAAAAAAAAATCGAGTCTAAAAGTCATACTATAGCAGCCCATACATGCTTCTAGGTGACATGGGGGTGGGTTCAGACTTCAGAAACAAAAATAAATGTTTTGGAGTGAGTGAGTGGCAAAGTGAGTTTAATGCCGATTAATGCAATCAGACTTTTCTGTTTGTCAGCTTAAGTTCCTTGCCTTATATTACACCCTCATTGACTACGACAGCCTTCAGTACAAGAATGCACACACATAATCTGTATTAAAATAAACCCTGACCACTGAATTATTTGAAAAGAAATACAATATTGTCACCTGGATATTTTTAACATGGAAGAACAGCACAGCAGCCAGCTATCAGCAGGTAACTTCACAGGACGTCATCTAGGAGTGGTAGAACTCGTGACATGCAATCCACACTGCTTTCTTGGCAAACAATTTGCAATAGAGGCGTGTGACATCATCATCATACCCGGAACCTATGCGGGAATGCCTAGTGAGTGGCAAAAACTACTTTCTGGACTTGACAGTCCATACATCCAAACAGAAAAGTCCTATCTGCTTGCATTAAATGTCTTCACTCACTTTGCCACTCGATCTGCCTTTCACTTTTTTGCACTGGGTTTTTTCAATGGCCTGCATCTCCAAATGAATGTCGTTTCTGGTGAAAACAAGGTTTTTCAACGGCCAACAGCAGGGGCTGTGATACTTGCGGTCGGATTTTTTCACCACCGACCGAAAGAACAACCGGTGAAGACACCACCGACAGCATTTTGTCATTGTAACATCCGGTTACGGATATTTGTCACATGGTACTTTTTTTGTGGTCGGTATCACTACACCGCATAGAGTGCAGCAGCTTCACAGTCATAGATATTATAAAAAATAGATGCCTCACTGGCCGTTGCAGTTCATTGGAGTAGGGGTGAGCGATATGGACAAAAGTATTATCACAATATTTTTTTCAAGCCGTATCACGATAAACGATATCACGATATTCTTTCGTGTGTTTTTGAGGGGCGCTAGCCCCTCCTATATACGGGTTTAATGTTTGTTTTAATTGTATGTTTGTTTTAAAAATGCCATTGACAATAACAAATATTTAATGTTTGTTTTGACACCGTTTGTTTTACATCACATCATAGCAATCAGAGCGCCCCTCACTTCACACAAGTGTGATTTTTATGGTTATTTTCAAGTTACAACGTAACAAAAAACTAAAAAATACCATTTAGTAGACCCTCCTGAAAAACATGGGCAAAATATTATTATTTAATATTGACTATGCAATGGAATATGCAGTGCTTTAGCAGCAAAATATGATATAATCACTTTAAAAAAAGTTATTAACCTACACCCTATGGTATTTGTTCTCAAAGTGGGGTCCAGGGGGTCCCCAGCTAAATGTATGTATATCATAAATATCTATTTAACCACTTTAATCATACACGTTGGCTATTTGAAAATAGCCGATCTACAAGCTGCACACACACACACACACAATATTTTTTCAGATAGAAAACACATTATAGGAGCCCCAAAAACACAAAAGAAATGGAAAAAGTAGAATTTTATGTTGTAGGTCCTTTAAGGTGACAGATCAACATATAGGAGAATAAATGTCATACATTTACAAAAGCACTTTGAGTTGTGCTGATGCCAACTAGCTCTTCTCTCTGTGTAATTTGTAAAGAGGGTTCCCCTGAACATGAGGAGAGGAGCTCCAGTCTGGTCCAGGAGGAACCACAACCTCCACACATTAAAGAGGAGAACATGGAAGAGGAGGCTGATGTGTCAACATTGACATTACTACATGGGAAGACAAGGTGCCATTATCTCCCAGGTAAAAAAAATAAGCCTCACTACTTTAATACGAGTCTAAAAGTCATACTATAGCAGCCCATACATGCTTCTAGGTGACATGGGGGTGGGTTCAGACTTCAGAAACAAAACTAAATGTTTTGGAGTGAGTGAGTGGCAAAGTGAGTTTAATGTCATTTAATGCAATCAGTTTGTCAGCTTAAGTTCCTTGCCTTATATTACACCCTCATTGACTACGACAGCCTTCAGTACAAGAATGCACACACATAATCTGTATTAAAATAAAGCATGACCACTGAATTATTTTAAAAGAAATACAATATTTGTCACCTGGATATTTTTTACATGGAAGAACAGCACAGCAGCCAGCTATCAGCAGGTAACTTCACAGGACGTCATCTAGGAGTGGTAGAACTCGTGACGTGCAATCCACACTGCTTTCTTGGCAAACAATTTGCAATAGAGGCGTGTGACATCATCATCATCATCATACCCGGAACCTATGCGGGAATGCCTAGTGAGTGGCAAAAACTACTTTCTGGACTTGACAGTCCATACATCCAAACAGAAAAGTCCTATCTGCTTGCATTAAATGTCTCCACTCACTTTGCCACTCGATCTGCCTTTCACTTTTTTGCACTGGGCTGCTTTCAATGGCCTGCATCTCCAAATGAATGTCGTTTCTGGTGAAAACAAGGTTTTTCAACGGCCAACAGCAGGGGCTGTGATACTTGCGGTCGGATTTTTTCACCACCGACCGAAAGAACAACCGGTGAAGACACCACCGACAGCATTTTGTCATTGTAACATCCGGTTACGGATATTTGTCACATGGTACTATTTTTGTGGTCGGTATCACTACACCGCATAGAGTGCAGCAGCTTCACAGTCATAGATATTATAAAAAATAGATGCCTCACTGGCCGTTGCAGTTCATTGGAGTAGGGGTGAGCGATATGGACAAAAGTATTATCACAATATTTTTTTCAAGCCGTATCACGATAAACGATATCACGATATTCTTTCGTGTGTTTTTGAGGGGCGCTAGCCCCTCCTATATACGGGTTTAATGTTTGTTTTAATTGTATGTTTGTTTTAAAAATGCCATTGACAATAACAAATATTTAATGTTTGTTTTGACACCGTTTGTTTTACATCACATCATAGCAATCAGAGCGCCCCTCACTTCACACAAGTGTGATTTTTATGGTTATTTTCAAGTTACAACGTAACAAAAAACTAAAAAATACCATTTAGTAGACCCTCCTGAAAAACATGGGCAAAATATTATTATTTAATATTGACTATGCAATGGAATATGCAGTGCTTTAGCAGCAAAATATGATATAATCACTTTAAAAAAAGTTATTAACCTACACCCTATGGTATTTGTTCTCAAAGTGGGGTCCAGGGGGTCCCCAGCTAAATGTATGTATATCATAAATATCTATTTAACCACTTTAATCATACACGTTGGCTATTTGAAAATAGCCGATCTACAAGCTGCACACACACACACACACAATATTTTTTCAGATAGAAAACACATTATAGGAGCCCCAAAAACACAAAAGAAATGGAAAAAGTAGAATTTTATGTTGTAGGTCCTTTAAGGTGACAGATCAACATATAGGAGAATAAATGTCATACATTTACAAAAGCACTTTGAGTTGTGCTGATGCCAACTAGCTCTTCTCTCTGTGTAATTTGTAAAGAGGGTTCCCCTGAACATGAGGAGAGGAGCTCCAGTCTGGTCCAGGAGGAATCACAACCTCCACACATTAAAGAGGAGAACATGGAAGAGGAGGCTGATGTGTCAACATTGACATTACTACATGGGAAGACAAGGTGCCATTATCTCCCAGGTAAAAAAAATAAGCCTCACTACTTTAATACGAGTCTAAAAGTCATACTATAGCAGCCCATACGTGCTTCTAGGTGACATGGGGGTGGGTTCAGACTTCAGAAACAAAACTAAATGTTTTGGAGTGAGTGATTGGCAAAGTGAGTTTAATGTAATTTAATGCAATCAGTTTGTCAGCTTAAGTTCCTTGCCTTATATTACACCCTCATTGACTACGACAGCCTTCAGTACAAGAATGCACACACATAATCTGTATTAAAATAAAGCATGACCACTGAATTATTTTAAAAGAAATACAATATTTGTCACCTGGATATTTTTTACATGGAAGAACAGCACAGCAGCCAGCTATCAGCAGGTAACTTCACAGGACGTCATCTAGGAGTGGTAGAACTCGTGACGTGCAATCCACATTGCTTTCTTGGCAAACAATTTGCAATAGAGGCGTGTGACATCATCATCATCATCATACCCGGAACCTATGCGGGAATGCCTAGTGAGTGGCAAAAACTACTTTCTGGACTTGACAGTCCATACATCCAAACAGAAAAGTCCTATCTGCTTGCATTAAATGTCTCCACTCACTTTGCCACTCGATCTGCCTTTCACTTTTTTGCACTGGGCTGCTTTCAATGGCCTGCATCTCCAAATGAATGTCGTTTCTGGTGAAAACAAGGTTTTTCAACGGCCAACAGCAGGGGCTGTGATACTTGCGGTCGGATTTTTTCACCACCGACCGAAAGAACAACCGGTGAAGACACCACCGACAGCATTTTGTCATTGTAACATCCGGTTACGGATATTTGTCACATGGTACTATTTTTGTGGTCGGTATCACTACACCGCATAGAGTGCAGCAGCTTCACAGTCATAGATATTATAAAAAATAGATGCCTCACTGGCCGTTGCAGTTCATTGGAGTAGGGGTGAGCCGTTTTCAAGCCGTATCACGATAAACAATATTATTACGATATTCTTTTCAAGCCGTATCACGATAAACGATATCACGATATTCTTTTGTGTGTTTTTGAGGGGCGCTAGCCCCTCCTATATACAGGTTTAATGTTTGTTTTTAATTGTATGTTTGTTTTAAAAATGCCATTGACAATAACAAATATTGAATGTTTGTTTTGACACCGTTTGGTTTTACATCATTACGTCACATCATAGCAATCAGAGCGCCCCTCACTTCACACAAGTGTGATTTTTTATGGTTATTTTCAAGTTACAACGTAACTAAAAACTAAAAAAAATACCATTTAGTAGACCCTCCAGAAAAACATGGGCAAAATATTATTATTTAATATTGATTATGCGATGAAATATGCAGTGCTTTAGCCGCAAAATATGATATAATCACTTTAAAAAAAGTTATTGACCTACACCCTATGGTATTTGTTCTCAAAGTTGGGTCCAGGGGGTCCCCAGCTAAATGTATACATAAATATCTATTTAACCACTTTAATCATACACATTGACTATTTGAAAATAGACGATCTACAAGCTCACACACGCACACACAATATTTTTTCAGATTGGGGTCACATGCAGATTATTTAATATTTTAGTCATTATTATACTGATGCTAGATAAAACCAGGCTTGTTTCCATTCCATGCCAGCTTGGAAAATCAACAATGGTGAAGATTGTAAGTAAAGTGGAAATGCAAATTTGGAACTCAAGACTGAAGAAGAGGAGGAATTATACAAAGTAGTGACATTGATGACATCACAATGAGGACAAAATCAGTTGAGCTGTTCCTAAGAGCAATTTCCATTAAAGCACCTATATGATATGAAAGCCTGATTGTTCAAAATTGGGTTATTTGTGGGGATAGAAAACACATTATAGGAGCCCCAAAAACACAAAAGAAATGGAAAAAGTAGAATTTCATGAATAGGTCCTTTAAGCTGACAGATTAACATATAGGAGAATAAATGTCATACATTTACAAAAGCACTTTGAGTTGTGCTGATGCCAACTAGCTCTTCTCTCTGTGTAGTTTGTAAAGAGGGTTCCCCTGAACATGAGGAGAGGAGCTCCAGTCTCGTCCAGGAGGAACCACAACCTCCACAGATTAAAGAGGAGAACATGGAAGAGGAGGCTGAAGTGTCAACATTGACATTACTACATGGGAAGACAAGGTGCCATTCTCTCCAAGGTAAAAAAATAAGCCTCACTACTTTAATACGAGTCTAAAAGTCATACTATAGCAGCCCATACGTGCTTCTAGGTGACATGGGGGTGGGTTCAGACTTCAGAAACAAAACAAAATGTTTTGGAGTGAGTGAGTGGCAAAGTGAGTTTAATGTCATTTAATGCAATCAGTTTGTCAGCTTAAGTTCCTTGCCTTATATTACACCCTCATTGACTACGACAGCCTTCAGTACAAGAATGCACACACATAATCTGTATTAAAATAAACCCTGACCACTGAATTATTTTTAAAAGAAATACAATATTGTCACCTGGATATTTTTAACATGGAAGAACAGCACAGCAGCCAGCTATCAGCAGGTAACTTCACAGGACGTCATCTAGGAGTGGTAGAACTCGTGACATGCAATCCACACTGCTTTCTTGGCAAACAATTTGCAATAGAGGCGTGTGACATCATCATCATCATACCCGGAACCTATGCGGGAATGCCTAGTGAGTGGCAAAAACTACTTTCTGGACTTGACAGTCCATACATCCAAACAGAAAAGTCCTATCTGCTTGCATTAAATGTCTTCACTCACTTTGCCACTCGATCTGCCTTTCACTTTTTTGCACTGGGCTGCTTTCAATGGCCTGCATCTCCAAATGAATGTCGTTTCTGGTGAAAACAAGGTTTTTCAACGGCCGACAGCAGGGGCTGTGATACTTGTGGTCGGATTTTTTCACCACCGACCGAAAGAACAACCGGTGAAGACACCACCGACAGCACTTTGTCATTGTAACATCCGGTTACGGATATTTGTCACATGGTACTATTTTTGTGGTCGGTATCACTACACCGCTTAGAGTGCAGCAGCTTCACAGTCATAGATATTATAAAAAATATATGCCTCACTGGCCGTTGCAGTTCATTGGAGTAGGAGTGAGCGATATGGACAAAAGTATTATCACGATATTTTTTTCAAGCCGTATCACGATAAACAATATTATTACGATGTTTTTTTCAAGCCGTATCACGATAAACGATATCACAATATTCTTTCGTGTGTTTTTGAGGGGCGCTAGCCCCTCCTATATACGGGTTTAATGTTTGTTTTTAATTGTATGTTTGTTTTAAAAATGCCATTGACAATAACAAATATTTAATGTTTGTTTTGACACCGTTTGTTTTACATCATTACATCACATCATAGCAATCAGAGCGCCCCTCACTTCACACAAGTGTGATTCTTTATGGTTATTTTCAAGTTACAAGGTAACAAAAAAATACCATTTAGTAGACCCTCCAGAAAAAACATGGGCAAAAATATTGATTATGCGATGGAATATGCAGTGCTTTAGCAGCAAAATATCATATATCGTATTTGTTCTCAAAGTGGGGTCCAGGGGGTCCCCAGCTAAATGAATGTATATCATAAATATCTATTTAACCACTTTAATCATACACATTGGCTATTTGAAAATAGCCGATATACAAGCTCACACACACACACACACACACACACAATATTTTTTCTGATTGGGGTCACATGCAGATTATTTAATATTTTATTATACTGATGCTAGATAAAACCAGGGTTGTTTCCATTCCATGCCAGCTTGGAAAATCAACAATGGTGAAGATTGTAAGAAAAGTGGAAATGCAAATTTGGAACTTTAAGACTGAAGAAGAGGAGGAATTATACAAAGTAGTGACATTGATGACATCACAATGAGGACAAAATCAGTTGAGCTGTTCCTAAGAGCAATTTCCATTAAAGCACATATGATATGACAGCCTGATTGTTCAAAATCGGGTTATTTGTGGGGATAGAAAACACAAAACACAAAAGAAATGGAAAAAGTAGAATTTTATGTTATAGGTCCTTTAAGCTGACAGATCAACATATAGGAGAATAAATGTCATACATTTACAAAAGCACTTTTAGTTGTTGTGCTGATGCCAACTAGCTCTTCTCTCTGTGTAGTTTATAAAGAGGGTTCCCCTGAACATGAGGAGAGGAGCTCCAGTCTCGTCCAGGAGGAACCACAACCTCCACACATTAAAGAGGAGAACATGGAAGAGGAGGCTGATGTGTCAACATTGGCATTACTACGTGGGAAGACAAGGTGCCATTCTCTCCAAGGTAAAAAAAATAAGCCTCACTCATCTCGCCAATAATAAAAAGGCAGAAAAGCTCTAAATAATAATTATCGGTTTTTTTTCATATTAACAGTTTTAATGTTGAAGAATGTTTTCATTCCAACAGATTATTGATTTGGGTAAATTAAATGTATACATTTATAAGTCAAAGTAGGCTTGTTTTTTCGGTAATTTTACCTCTGTTTTGGGGGCGGAGAAGAGCAGTTCCGAGATTTGCATGTAGCTTTCGATTGGTCTTTGGAATGTCTTTGTCCTCAGGTTTCACACTCTGAGCACATGGCTATAGTATGGAGGAACATTTGGGATTTTATAGGCCTTTTAATTACCGGGAAAGGCGTTGAATTAAGTATATAAATTCCGGCCTCCTTTTATTAGCCGGGTTTTTTTTCCCCTTTTTTTTCCAAGTGCTGTATCTGTTACCTTCGCTGCTCTGGCTGGCTGTGCCTGTCACTTCAGCGTCCAGATGCGGGTGGTCGCGCTGCTCGGCTCTCAACAAAGTTAACAACAAAGTTAACTTCGGGAGAGAACGCCAATAAGCACTGTTCATGGTCACGGACAATAAAACTACCGGTAATGAGAGCAGAAGTCTAACAAGTCTAGCAAGTGAATTCTATCCCACAGCCTACTAGGCTACTACAATGAGTGAGTAATGAGTTTGTGACACGATGTGCTGCGCAACGAACGTAAACGACAGATTGCAGAGCGCATGTGGCGTTGTGGATCTGTCGTTTAATGGATCATGGGATGAACGTACTGGTATGCTGTTAGCTTGTTGCTAACGGGACCCCCTTCCTCCCTCTCTCTCTCTCTCTCTCTCTCTCTTGCACGTTAGAGAGAGACGCTCTCTTTAACACGTCTATCTCTCTCTCTCTCGCTCCCGTTGAAGCCTTGGATTTTTACAGTCTATGGTTGGATCACTGTAGCTGTGTTGCACTCTGATTTGTTATATAACAATATTATGGTGTTTTAAATATAAGAAAACACCATTGGAGCAAACCTGTGTAAGATCTCAAATTATTTTTTAAATGTTGTTCCTATCTGCTACAGAGGCTGCATTCTTCCCTAGACAGCTACATGTGGGGGTGGTTTGGGTGATTAGGGAGTCATTATGGGTGGAGTTAAATACCTCCCATTGGCCTTCTAGCCAGCTCTTAGGTGTTGGAATGTAGTGAACATTCAAAGGGGCTTTTCTCAGCTTTGGGGCAAACGGTACAATCATATCTCCTTCAAATATTTTCCAATTTCATTGAATGATACATCATATGAAAGTTTATATTCTGTACTTCAATAATCTGTAAAGAACTGAAAAATGTCTCTGGTCGAGATGAGGGCCTATTTGCCAGACCCGGTTCTGAAGCATCTTCCATAAAAGCTGTAATAGTCTCGGTCAGATATCTCATACAGTATGAAGGCAAAGGTTTAAAACGTCATTCTGATTTCATATATTATCTTTGTAAATTTAGCAAGGCACTCAAAACATTGGGAAGGTCTGCCATCATGCTCGTTAAGAACGAGCGTCACCATGGCAAACATTTCCCTGCATTTTTAGGATTTCCTGGTAGACTGATAAGAGTGGAAGTTTCTCCATCCAACTGTTGTACCTGTGGTAGTTGGAAGAAATGTTTGTCTGAAGTGTTTACTTCCTTGTAGTACAACAGAGGAAACACTGCATGGAAAATATTACGTTCAACATTTAATGGATTTCTTTCATGTTATCTTTTGCCTAAAGAAGAGCTTTCCCCTGAACATCAGGAGAGGAGGTCCAGTCTGGTCCAGGAAGAGCCAGAGTCTTTACAGATTAAACAGAAGCTACTTCAAAGACCAGTGGAGGATGACGGGTCAACATTGACATTACTTGCAGTGAAAAGTGATGATGATGATGAAGGCAGAGAGACAGAACCTCTAGCCAGCACTTCAACTCAACACATGAATACACAGGCTGATGTAGAGGACTGTGGAACATCACAGCCAGCTGGTGATAACCAGCTCCTCTCTTTACATGCTTCTGAATCGGACAATACATGTGACAGTGATGATGAGTGGGAGCCAACTAGTGATAACCAGCTCCTTTCTTTACACTCTTCTCAATCGCACAATGAATCTGACACTGAAGACAGTGATGAGTTAGAGGAGACCAGGGAGGGTCCATCAGATTTAAACACGCTGATGTCACACAAGACACAAAATGTGAAAGGTCAAGCCTGGTCGTTGAGCAACAAGCTGTCCCAGGACCTGAAAACACCAAAACAAACTGATTCCACGAGGAGTCACACAGGGAAGAAAAGGTTTAGTTGTACAGAATGTGGCATAATGTGTAATACGAAGGCACATCTTAATCAGCACATGAGGATTCATACAGGGGGAAAACCCTTTACATGTGAAGTTTGTAGCAAAGGGTTTAGGCGAAAGGTAATTCTAACTTACCACATGAGGACTCATACAGGGGAAAAGCCCTTTACTTGTTATGTTTGTGGCAAAGGCTTTATTGAAAAGAGTCCTCTAACTAAACACATGAGGACTCATACAGGGGAAAAGCCCTTTACTTGTAAAGTTTGTAGCAAAGGCTTTAGTCAAAAGAGTCCTCTAACTAAACACATGAGGACTCATACAGGGGAAAAGCCCTTTACTTGTAATGTTTGTGGCAAAGGCTTTAGTGCTAAATGTAATCTAATAAGGCACATGAGGACTCATACAGGGGAAAATCCCTTTACTTGTAAAGTTTGTAGCAAAGGCTTTAAGCAAGTGGGTGATCTAACTTACCACATGAGGACTCATACAGGGGAAAAGCCCTTTACTTGTAACGTTTGTAGCAAAGGGTTTAGTGGAAAGCGTGCTCTAACTTACCACATGAGGACTCATACAGGAGAAAAGCCCTTTACTTGTAAAGTTTGTAGCAAAGGCTTTAAGCAAGTGGGTGATCTAAATTGCCACATGAGGACGCATACAGGGGAAATGCCCTTTACTTGTAAAGTTTGTAGCAAAGGCTTTAAGCAAAAGGGTACTCTAACTTACCACATGAGTACTCATACAGGAGAAAAGCCCTTTACTTGTAAAGTTTGTAACAAAGGCTTTGGTTCAAAGGCTTTTCTGACTTACCACATGGTGACTCATACGGGGGAAAAGCCCTTTACTTGTAATGTTTGTGGCAAAGGCTTTAGTGTTAAATCTAAACAAATGGAGCACATGAGGACTCATACAGGGGAAAAGCCCTTTACTTGTAAAGTTTGTAGCAAAGGCTTTAGTTGTAAGGGTACTCTAACTTGCCACATGAGGACGCATACAGGGGAAAAGCCATTTACGTGTAATGTTTGTAACAAAAGCTTTGCTGCGGTATGTACTCTTAAGAAACACATGAAGACGCATACAGGGGAACAACCACTTTAGTTAGAGCTTCTGGCAAATGCATTGGTCAATTTCACCTCTGATACGAGGATTCATACAGGGGAGACGGTAATAATGTGTTTTTTTTTTTTTTTTGGCAACACGTTGCCAAAAACTTCAACCATGTTTATTGAAATAAACTGTAATACATTTACACCGATTGCTCCATCATCTCTCTTCTGCTGTGTAATGCGTTGGCATGCTTTGAATGAAGGAATTACACTAATTCCATATGTCATAATTGGGGATAGAGCCCGAAAATCGGGCCTATAAAATACAAGCCTATGAAACGAAATACAACAAATATATCTGGGTAATGAAAACCTCAAGGGATGCAACCGTGACGTATATACCGTGCGACCACTTTGACTTGAGATTTACAATGCTAGGACTTTTCACAAACTGATGGAGTATATTATAGTACATTGTAGGATGTATATTGAGATGGCAGGTATGTGACATTGAAAAGGACAAATCAAACTTATGGGACACTTTATTAGAACACAAAATAAATCGCTACCGCCTCTGTAATGAACCAGTGAAATTAGGGTAATTTATGATGCCTCTCATAGGGATTGCATTGGCACCTGCAGTACACAGTTGAAACGGACCAGAAGTGGGAACGCTGTCTCATTTGGGGGCGTGCAATTTGTAGTCCCCGTGTGTCTATAGCCGCAGCAGCTGACGTCATGGGCCGCTCGCTATAAAGGGGGCTTGGACGCGACGGGTGGTTGCGTGGTTCCGTCATCGTTTGCCGTATGGTGGAACGGGTGAAAAGTTTGGAGGGGAGCTAAATGCAATAATGTAGCCTACCACAGTTGTTGCATGCAAGAAAGGGAGCATTTCGACAATGCATAGACATCTGTCCATAATGCATTTTATTAAACCCAAATGCGATACCTTTGCATGTCTGCACCGAGTCGAAACAACACTGGAGCCTCAGCTGCTGCAGTGGAACAAACATCCTGCTCTTCCACCTAACGCATGTTGTGCTTACCATGCTTGCTGCCCAAGGCAAGCACGGTAAGACGTTGCCATAAATTATTAATCCAATTCATAATAATACATTTGGGAAACTCAAATCTCCCTGAAATACTGTATCTCCCACAAATCGATTGAATAGTCTCACATATGTGACGTATTCAATTCAATTCAACTTCTCAGTCTATCGTTGCCGAAAAGGCAGAGCTAAAAGCTCACAACGCGGTGCAACCAAACGCGTTGTGAGCTTGTAGATTGGCTATTTTTGGTGCGACACACTGCCATACGATGTATACAATTCACTTTTAAAGTGACGGTACACAATTAACAGTTCCCTCTGTCTGTTAGAAAGTTACTGTATAAGGTGTGTGTGTGTGTGTGTGTGTGTGTGTGTGTATAGCCTACACCTTAGAACTGTTTATTGGCATACAAACTCTCACAACTGGCCAATAAAAATAAAGTTCTGTTCTTTCCACAAAATAAAAGCAAATGCTCGATAGTGGGCTCGATAAGGACCCGGCTCAATAAGCCTGCTCGATAAGGTGATCGTTAACAATAAAACCTTAACGAGCTCCATCCCTGGTCATAATAACCATATTAAAACTGTTTTAGAAAATAAATAACTTATCGACGGGAGTCGTGTTAATATTTATATCATTGTCATGTTCGCTACAAATAAACAAGTATTTTGCACTTATGATGCGGAGAGCCATCTTATAAAAAATAGTTGGGTTGCAATATTGAGGGGGCAGAAAACAGCCCGGTCACGTGGTTCATGTACAAGTAGGGACAAAGTCTATGTAGAAGAGCCGCGCCATTGACTGACAGACTAACAGACATACTGGCACCATAACGGAGGTTGCTTAACTCTGATCAAGCTTTAACGTTAATCATAATAATAATATAAGTTTATCAAACAAATCTGAGAAATCCCATCGGTAAATATTCGGTAAAACAGCGACCCCTATTGTTCCAACAAAATAATCAAGGAAGAAGATCTTTAAAGGGACACTTCACCCTTTTTGCAAAAATATATATGTTAATGACGTTTAGGAGCTTTAGATCACTTTCCTGGGGGTATTTATGTGTGTAATATGTGGTTTTAGATATTTTAGATTGTAGCAGTGAGCCTGTTGTCTCTGATGTCATGGACACTGGTCTCACTACCTTCCTGGACTACAATTCCCATAATTATTTGGTGCACTGCTCCTCCTTGTGGATAGGGGGGAGAGCTGTCTTACTGAGACAACATGTAGTCCAGGAAGGTAGTGAGACCAGTGTCCATGACATCAGAGACAACAGGCTCACTGCTACAATCTAAAATATCCAAAACCACATATTACACACATAAATACCCCCAGGAAAGTGTTCTAAAGCTTCTAAACGTCATTAACATATATTTTTTTGCAAAAAGGGTGAAGTGTCCCTTTAATGTTTATTAAATAAACATTTTTTACTTAGGCTTTTTTTTAAGGTAGAAATACATAACGTGACTCACGTCGATAAGACCATTTACCTTATATATATATATACACACACACACACACACACACACACACACAATATACAATAATTACACTAGGGATAATTAATAAAAAAATCTAATCACAGTAAACATTACAATCCACACAACAAACAATTCCTGGTATAACATCCTATTAGAATTCTACAATCTTGCTGGTGTCTTTGACTCTGTTGGGCGTTCCACGTGATGGTGGGTTGGGTGGTGGCCAGGACATGTTGTGTCTTTGGCATAGCCCTCACAAAACTCTCAGATGTGTTTGTACAAATAGGCCTGCCTCTCTCTGTCCAGTCCTGCTGGTTGTAGAGTGGGAAAGCCATGCTTTGGTGGCAGGTCGTTTCTTGGCAAACACCATGCCAGGCTTGTTGGCATCAAACCTGCATGTGATGAAATATAAAGTTATGTAAGTAGTGGTTGTTATAGGGTTGAAAAGACAATAAATTCCCACTAGAAAACAAGTCTTTATATCATTAGTGTCAATAAATACATGTTTAAATATAAAATAAACCCATCGGAAATGCTGGTACTGTTTGAGGTGCTCCAGTGGGCGGAAGTATGGTTGGAGGAATACAATACCACAAGACACGAGATCTGTTTTTATTCTGGCCACAGCAGTTGTCACAGTGAAGATCCACGTCCGTCTCTCCCAGCCCATAATCACCCTTTGCCACATGTCATGCCTTCAACGACAAGGTAATTGACCTGTTCTGGTATCCCTTCACAGCATACCAACAATTCCACACTTGCTGTTATTATTTTGTTGTATTTTCAGACAGACAAATCTGTTTTATCTTTTTTCTTTTAATTGAGTTTACCTGTTGATCAAAGTCAAAAGAATAGTGCATCTTGAAGTCCCTGCTTGCAGGTGGAACAGGGCCGTTCAGCAGATGCAGATCCTGATCTGTGCAAATCTCTTTGCAGTCTCTGCGCATGTCGTTGTATAGATCTCGCTCGCCCTTAACCAGGGACAAGTGCTTTAGCTGTACATTCAGCGTGTCACGTTTCTCTTCCTCTGCCACACCGTTACTTCGGTAAACCTGTACAAAAGGGAAAATAAAAAAACAGCACAAGCATAGTTACCTACTCTTCTATCTACATCACAATTCCACTAGAGTACTGTAACCACAAGGACCCTAGAATTCATATTTGTGATCTTGAATCATTTTGACCATTCATAATGATTTACATACCTTGTAGTTGTTCTTTTGACACTGCCAACATAAGTCTGACATAGGCTTGGTACACTTTATGTCTGGCAGAAACGTCTTCCAGATGTATGAATGAACTAAGAGACAAAACACGGACATCTGGGGAAAAAAGGACAGATTATTACAGATTTCCATCATAACAGTCATGGTGCGCACACACGCAGAGTGATTTACAGTAAGCAAGAAGAACACATGGTAGGCCTATTGCTTTGTAACAAATTAATGTAACTTTCAAAGATACCACGTGTGGATTTATCTTACAGTTTAAAATGTATGGTATTTGTTAGAATTTAAAGAACTGAGTTTCAGAATTTAGGACAGGATGGCAGTTCAAGGTATCAGTGTAGCAATAGAAATTCACAACAGCGACAAAGGCCTGGATAGACACAGGCACGAAGGAGAATTCATACCTGTTACCTTTTGGCCCCTGGAACCTTTAGGCGAAGCCTGGAAGGAAGCAGCCTGTACTCAGAGCTGAGGGGATGGGAGTTGTCCGTACAAATGGACTTGGCATTCTTAAGCACCTGGTTTTTAAAGACATGATCCAGGCTACTATCCGGCAATATCCTTGAGGCCGTTCTCACAATGTCTGAGTCCCGTTCATGACGACACCCCCCCCCCCCATATCTCCCTCTTTCCTGTCAATCTTCACCTATCTATCAATAAAGGCAAAACAAATCTTTAAAAACTAGAAATGATCTCACAGTGATATTTGTCAGGTGAAAGAAGCGCTGTCTCCGTTGTGTTCTCCCCTCCATATTAGTATGATTATTGCGTGTATGTTTGTGCTTGGTGCCCTGACGCATGTCCAGGAGGTCCGCAGAAAACGTATTGATAATATTATCAGTTCGGTTTAACCACTTAAAGTCTAAGACCTACCACCAGACCTCTCCAAAAAAAAAGCCAATCTACAAACTCACAACCCATCACTCTGTGTGTGTGAGTCGTGGCGTGTTGAGAGCTTGTAGATCTGCTATTTCTGGTGAATGTTTTGTTTCCCCGGCCTAAGGGGTAGGGAATAGGCCATGCTGGTGTTCAAGGGTGAAGTTCAATCTGTCATAATGGAAAATATAGGCCTACTACTCTCAAGTTTTCCTCGTGACACATTCAGGGGGAAAGATTTACATATTTACGTACTGTAATACAGTATATGTCATGAATGTAATTTAAGGTTCTAACTTAATCTATTGTATTGTAACAATCTAGCGGCATATGGTTAATTCAGGGATACCTTGAAACGTGTGGGAAGGTAATAAAAGTGGCATCATGACAACTAAACTGTGGAGGAAAGATGATGTAAAAAATATGACTGTAGGCTTACTAATTAGTACTCTACACAGTGGTGGATTACCGTGGATATCTTCATTGGGATCTCTTTCAGAGCGAAGAGAGAATTATAGAAGCTAGATTTTCAAGATTTGGGTCACAAGGTGGCGGTAATGCACCAAAAACCTGGTTGCCATGGTTGCCATCTGCCGTAAAACAAAAAGAAGAAGCTGCTATTGCGCATGCGTTGGTTAAACCACGTTAACTGCGTGTTGTTTTTCATGGCGGCGAGGAACAAATCAGCGTGGTGAAAAATGTCTTACAAACGAGGTAAAATGCGTCAAACGGAGTCTCTAAGACTAAAGCTGTCGATAAATGAACACCTGACGTCGGTGGGAGAGGAGATATTGGGTGTTTTGGAAAAACAGCAGAGTAATGTTGGTCAGCAGAAGCTTGTCAGAGTGTTTGTGTTGGAGCGCCTCAGCACTGCTGCAGGATTCATGTTTAGCCTCTTCCAGAGAGAGATGGAGACACTAGAAACTCTGCTGGGGAGACAAGACAAACTTCTGGACGTCCTTTTACAGCCACAAGTCATATTATACAGACCAGGTTTGTTAAAGCGCAAATAATATGCATTTTATAACTGCTTTTAATATCGTATTGTCTATGTCCCTCAAAGTTATTTCTAATTTGAGCTTCGATCACCACTCTGGTGTATTAAACCAGTCCTTGTCATTTCTTTCTGGACTTTGAAAGCAGTTTTAGCTGCAGTACCACAATGTCCTGAGGTGGTGGCTGGTGGGGGTGTTCACATGCAGATTATTTAATATTTTAGTCATTATTATACTGATGCTAGATAAAATCAGGCTTGTTTCCATTCCATGCCAGCTTGGAAAATCAACAATGGTGAAGATTGTAAACAAAGTGGAAATGCAAATTTGGAACTGAAGACTGAAGAAGAGGAGCAATTATACAAAGTAGTGACATTGATGACATCACAATGAGGACAAAATCAGTTGAGCTGTTCCTAAGAGCAATTTCCATTAAAACACCTATATGATATGAAAGCCTGATTGTTCAAAATTGGGTTATTTGTGGGGATAGAAAACACATTATAGGAGCCCCAAAAACACAAAAGGAAAAAGTAGAATTTTATGTTATAGGTGCTTTAAGCTGACAGATCAACATATAGGAGAATAAATGTCATACATTTACAAAAGCACTTTGAGTTGTTGTGCTGATGCCAACTAGCTCTTCTCTCTGTGTAATTTGTAAAGAGGGTTCCCCTGAACATGAGGAGAGGAGCTCCAGTCTCGTCCAGGAGGAACCACAACCTCCACACGTTAAAGAGGAGAACATGGAAGAGGAGGCTGAAGTGTCAACATTGACATTACTACATGGGAAGACAAGGTGCCATTCTCTCCCAGGTAAAAAAAAATCGAGTCTAAAAGTCATACTATAGCAGCCCATACATGCTTCTAGGTGACATGGGGGTGGGTTCAGACTTCAGAAACAAAAATAAATGTTTTGGAGTGAGTGAGTGGCAAAGTGAGTTTAATGCCGATTAATGCAATCAGACTTTTCTGTTTGTCAGCTTAAGTTCCTTGCCTTATATTACACCCTCATTGACTACGACAGCCTTCAGTACAAGAATGCACACACATAATCTGTATTAAAATAAACCCTGACCACTGAATTATTTGAAAAGAAATACAATATTGTCACCTGGATATTTTTAACATGGAAGAACAGCACAGCAGCCAGCTATCAGCAGGTAACTTCACAGGACGTCATCTAGGAGTGGTAGAACTCGTGACATGCAATCCACACTGCTTTCTTGGCAAACAATTTGCAATAGAGGCGTGTGACATCATCATCATACCCGGAACCTATGCGGGAATGCCTAATGAGTGGCAAAAACTACTTTCTGGACTTGACAGTCCATACATCCAAACAGAAAAGTCCTATCTGCTTGCATTAAATGTCTTCACTCACTTTGCCACTCGATCTGCCTTACACTTTTTTGCACTGGGCTGCTTTCAATGGCCTGCATCTCCAAATGAATGTAGTTTCTGGTGAAAACAAGGTTTTTCAACGGCCGACAGCAGGGGCTGTGATACTTGAGGTCGGACTTTTTCACCACCGACCGAAAGAACAACCGGTGAAGACACCACCGACAGCATTTTGTCATTGTAACATCCGGTTACGGATATTTGTCACATGGTACTATTTTTGTGGTCGGTATCACTACACCGCATAGAGTGCAGCAGCTTCACAGTCATAGATATTATTAAAAATAGATGCCTCACTGGCCGTTGCAGTTCATTGGAGTAGGGGTGAGCGATATGGACAAAAGTATTATCACGATATTTTTTTCAAGCCGTATCACGATAAACAATATTATTACGATATTTTTTTCAAGCCGTATCACGATAAACAATATTATTACGATGTTTTTTTCAAGCCGTATCACGATAAACGATATCACGATATTCTTTCCTGTGTTTTTGAGGGGCGCTAGCCCCTCCTATATACGGGTTTAATGTTTGTTTTTAATTGTATGTTTGTTTTAAAAATGCCATTGACAATAACAAATATTTAATGTTTGTTTTGACACCGTTTGTTTTACATCATTACATCACATCATAGCAATCAGAGCGCCCCTCACTTCACACAAGTGTGATTTTTTATGGTTATTTTCAAGTTACAACGTAACTAAAAACTAAAAAAATACCATTTAGTAGACCCTCCAGAAAAACATGGGCAAAATATTATTATTTAATATTGATTATGCGATGAAATATGCAGTGCTTTAGCCGCAAAATATGATATAATCACTTTAAAAAAAGTTATTGACCTACACCCTATGGTATTTGTTCTCAAAGTTGGGTCCAGGGGGTCCCCAGCTAAATGTATGTATATCATAAATATCTATTTAACCACTTTAATCATACACATTGACTATTTGAAAATAGCCGATCTACAAGCTCACACACGCACACACAATATTTTTTCAGATTGGGGTCACATGCAGATTATTTAATATTTTAGTCATTATTAAACTGATGCTAGATAAAACCAGGCTTGTTTCCATTCCATGCCAGCTTGGAAAATCAACAATGGTGAAGATTGTAAACAAAGTGGAAATGCAAATTTGGAACTCAAGACTGAAGAAGAGGAGGAATTATACAAAGTAGTGACATTGATGACATCACAATGAGGACAAAATCAGTTGAGCTGTTCCTAAGAGCAATTTCCATTAAAGCACATATGATATGAAAGCCTGATTGTTCAAAATTGGGTTATTTGTGGGGATAGAAAACACATTATAGGAGCCCCAAAAACACAAAAGAAATGGAAAAAGTAGAATTTCATGAATAGGTCCTTTAAGCTGACAGATTAACATATAGGAGAATAAATGTCATACATTTACAAAAGCACTTTGAGTTGTGCTGATGCCAACTAGCTCTTCTCTCTGTGTAGTTTGTAAAGAGGGTTCCCCTGAACATGAGGAGAGGAGCTCCAGTCTCATCCAGGAGGAACCACAACCTCCACAGATTAAAGAGGAGAACATGGAAGAGGAGGCTGAAGTGTCAACATTGACATTACTACATTGGAAGACAAGGTGCCATTCTCTCCAACGTAAAAAAAGAAGCCTCACTACTTTAATACGAGTCTAAAAGTCATACTATAGCAGCCCATACGTGCTTCTAGGTGACATGGGGGTGGGTTCAGACTTCAGAAACAAAACAAAATGTTTTGGAGTGAGTGAGTGGCAAAGTGAGTTAAATGTCATTTAATGCAATCAGTTTGTCAGCTTAAGTTCCTTGCCTTATATTACACCCTCATTGACTACGGCAGCCTTCAGTACAAGAATGCACACACATAATCTGTATTAAAATAAAGCATGACCACTGAATTATTTTAAAAGAAATACAATATTTGTCACCTGGATATTTTTAACGTGGAAGAACAGCACAGCAGCCAGCTATCAGCAGGTAACTTCACAGGACGTCATCTAGGAGTGGTAGAACTCGTGACGTGTAATCCACACTGCTTTCTTGGCAAACAATTTGCAATAGAGGCGTGTGACATCATCATCATACCCGGAACCTATGCGGGAATGCCTAGTGAGTGGCAAAAACTACTTTCTGGACTTGACAGTCCATACATCCAAACAGAAAAGTCCTATCTGCTTGCATTAAATGTCTTCACTCACTTTGCCACTCGATCTGCCTTTCACTTTTTTGCACTGGGCTGCTTTCAATGGCCTGCATCTCCAAATGAATGTCGTTTCTGGTGAAAACAAGGTTTTTCAACGGCCGACAGCAGGGGCTGTGATACTTGCGGTCGGATTTTTTCACCACCGACCGAAAGAACAACCGGTGAAGACACCACCGACAGCACTTTGTCATTGTAACATCCGGTTACGGATATTTGTCACATGGTACTATTTTTGTGGTCGGTATCACTACACCGCATAGAGTGCAGCAGCTTCACAGTCATAGATATTATAAAAAATATATGCCTCACTGGCCGTTGCAGTTCATTGGAGTAGGGGTGAGCGATATGGACAAAAGTATTATCACGATATTTTTTTCAAGCCGTATCACGATAAACGATATCACGATATTTTTTCGTGTGTTTTTGAGGGGCGCTAGCCCCTCCTATATACGGGTTTAATGTTTGTTTTAATTGTATGTTTGTTTTAAAAATGCCATTGACAATAACAAATATTTAATGTTTGTTTTGACACTGTTTGTTTTACATCACATCATAGCAATCAGAACGCCCCTCACTTCACACAAGTGTGATTTTTTTTATGGTTATTTTCAAGTTACAACGTAACAAAAAACTAAAAAATACCATTTAGTAGACCCTCCTGAAAAACATGGGCAAAATATTATTATTTAATATTGACTATGCAATGGAATATGCAGTGCTTTAGCAGCAAAATATGATATAATCACTTTAAAAAAAGTTATTAACCTACACCCTATGGTATTTGTTCTCAAAGTGGGGTCCAGGGGGTCCCCAGCTAAATGTATGTATATCATAAATATCTATTTAACCACTTTAATCATACACGTTGGCTATTTGAAAATAGCCGATCTACAAGCTGCACACACACACACACACACACACACACACACACACACACACACACACACACACACACACACACACACACACACACACACAATATCTTTTCAGATAGAAAACACATTATAGGAGCCCCAAAAACACAAAAGAAATGGAAAAAGTAGAATTTTATGTTGTAGGTCCTTTAAGCTGACAGATCAACATATAGGAGAATAAATGTCATACATTTACAAAAGCACTTTGAGTTGTTGTGCTGATGCCAACTAGCTCTTCTCTCTGTGTAATTTGTAAAGAGGGTTCCCCTGAACATGAGGAGAGGAGCTCCAGTCTCGTCCAGGAGGAACCACAACCTCCACACATTAAAGAGGAGAACATGGAAGAGGAGGCTGATGTGTCAACATTGACATTACTACATGGGAAGACAAGGTGCCATTCTCTCCCAGGTAAAAAAAATAAGCCTCACTACTTTAATACGAGTCTAAAAGTCATACTATAGCAGCCCATACGTGCTTCTAGGTGACATGAGGGTGGGTTCAGACTTCAGAAACAAAACAAAATGTTTTGGAGTGAGTGAGTGGCAAAGTGAGTTTAATGTCATTTAATGCAATCAGTTTGTCAGCTTAAGTTCCTTGCCTTATATTACACCCTCATTGACTACGGCAGCCTTCAGTACAAGAATGCACACACATAATCTGTATTAAAATAAAGCATGACCACTGAATTATTTTTAAAATAAATACAATATTGTCACCTGGATATTTTTAACATGGAAGAACAGCACAGCAGCCAGCTATCAGCAGGTAACTTCACAGGACGTCATCTAGGAGTGGTAGAACTCGTGACATGCAATCCACACTGCTTTCTTGGCAAACAATTAGCAATAGAGGCGTGTGACATCATCATCATACCCGGAACCTATGCGGGAATGCCTAGTGAGTGGCAAAAACTACTTTCTGGACTTGACAGTCCATACATCCAAACAGAAAAGTCCTATCTGCTTGCATTAAATGTCTTCACTCACTTTGCCACTCGATCTGCCTTTCACTTTTTGCACTCTATGGCCTGCTTTCAATGGCCTGCATCTCCAAATGAATGTCGTTTCTGGTGAAAACAAGGTTTTTCAACGGCCGACAGCAGGGGCTGTGATACTTGCGGTCGGATTTTTTCACCACCGACCGAAAGAACAACCGGTGAAGACACCACCGACAGCACTTTGTCATTGTAACATCCGGTTACGGATATTTGTCACATGGTACTATTTTTGTGGTCGGTATCACTACACCGCTTAGAGTGCAGCAGCTTCACAGTCATAGATATTATAAAAAATAGATGCCTCACTGGCCGTTGCAGTTCATTGGAGTAGGAGTGAGCGATATGGACAAAAGTATTATCACGATATTCTTTTCAAGCCGTATCACGATAAACAATATTATTACGATGTTTTTTTCAAGCCGTATCACGATAAACGATATCACAATATTATTTCGTGTGTTTTTGAGGGGCGCTAGCCCCTCCTATATACGGGTTTAATGTTTGTTTTTAATTGTATGTTTGTTTTAAAAATGCCATTGACAATAACAAATATTTAATGTTTGTTTTGACACCGTTTGTTTTACATCATTACATCACATCATAGCAATCAGAGCGCCCCTCACTTCACACAAGTGTGATTCTTTATGGTTATTTTCAAGTTACAACGTAACAAAAAAATACCATTTAGTAGACCCTCCAGAAAAAACATGGGCAAAAATATTATTTAATATTGATTATGCGATGGAATATGCAGTGCTTTAGCAGCAAAATATCATATATCGTATTTGTTCTCAAAGTGGGGTCCAGGGGGTCCCCAGCTAAATGAATGTATATCATAAATATCTATTTAACCACTTTAATCATACACATTGGCTATTTGAAAATAGCCGATATACAAGCTCACACACACACACACACACACACACACACACACACACACACACACACACACACACACATTTTTTTCTGATTGGGGTCACATGCAGATTATTTAATATTTTATTATACTGATGCTAGATAAAACCAGGGTTGTTTCCATTCCATGCCAGCTTGGAAAATCAACAATGGTGAAGATTGTAAGAAAAGTGGAAATGCAAATTTGGAACTTTAAGACTGAAGAAGAGGAGGAATTATACAAAGTAGTGACATTGATGACATCACAATGAGGACAAAATCAGTTGAGCTGTTCCTAAGAGCAATTTCCATTAAAACACCTATATGATATGAAAGCCTGATTGTTCAAAATTGGGTTATTTGTGGGGATAGAAAACACATTATAGGAGCCCCAAAAACACAAAAGAAATGGAAAAAGTAGAATTTTATGTTATAGGTCCTTTAAGCTGACAGATCAACATATAGGAGAATAAATGTCATACATTTACAAAAGCACTTTTAGTTGTTGTGCTGATGCCAACTAGCTCTTCTCTCTGTGTAATTTGTAAAGAGGGTTCCCCTGAACATGAGGAGAGGAGCTCCAGTCTGGTCCAGGAGGAACCACAACCTCCACACATTAAAGAGGAGAACATGGAAGAGGAGGCTGAAGTGTCAACATTGACATTACTACGTGGGAAGACAAGGTGCCATTCTCTCCAAGGTAAAAAAATAAGCCTCACTCATCTCGCCAATAATGAAAAGGCAGAAAATCTCTAAATAATGATTTTCGTTTTTTTTCATATTAACAGTTTGAACGTTGAATGTTTTCATTCCAACAGATTATTGATTTGGGTAAATTAAATGTATACATTTATAAGTCGGCTTGTTTTTTCGGTAATTTTACCTCTGTTTTGGGGGCGGAGAGATTCGCATGTAGCTTTCGATTGGTCTTTGGAATGTCTTTGTCCTCAGGTTTCACACTCTGAGCACCGCCCATTAGCGTACTTGTGTGTTTGTAAACACAGAATTCTTCAACATGGCTATAGTATGGAGGAACATTTGGGATTTTATAGCCCTATTATTAAAATCACAGGGAAAGGCGTTGAATTAAGTATATAAATTCCGGCCTCCTTTTATTAGCCGGGTTTTTTTTTGTTTTGTTTTTTCCAAGTGCCGTATCTGTTACCTTCGCTGCTCTGGCTGGCTGTGCCTGTCACTTCAGCGTCCAGATGCGGGTGGTCGCGCTGCTCGGCTCTCAACAAAGTTAACATCAAAGTTAACTTCGGGAGAGAACGCCAATAAGCACTGTTCATGGTCACGGACAATAAAACTACCGGTAATGAGAGCAGAAGTCTAACTGCAAGTGAAATCTATCCCACAGCCTACTAGGCTACTACAATGAGTGAGTAATGAGTTTGTGACACGATGTGCTGCACAACGAACGTAAACGACAGATTGCAGAGTGCATGTGGCGTTGTGGATCTGTCGTTTAATGGATCATGGGATGAACGTACTGGTATGCTGTCTCTCTCTCTCTCTCTCTCTCTCTCTTGCACGTTAGAGGGAGACCCTCTCTTTAACACGTCTCTCTCTCTCTCCTGTTGAAGCCTTGGATTTTTACAGTCTATGGTTGGATCACTGTAGTGTTGCACTCTGATTTGTTATATGAAATAGCCTATCCTACATTATTTGCATCTGAACTTGTCAGTAGCCTAACTGTAGGCCTTACATATATTTGAATGTCCGTAAGTACAGTGAAGAGAAAAGAGTCAATCACTTTAAAATGGTCATATCTCCTTCAAATATTTTCCAATTTCATTGAATGATACATCATATGAAAGCTTATATTCTGTACTTCAATAATCTGTAAAGAACTGATGTTGTTCGAGATGAGGGCCTATTTGCCAGACCCAGTTCTGAAGCATCTTCCATAAAATCTGTAATAGTCTCGGTCAGATATTTCATACAGTATGAAGGCAAAGGTTTAAAACGTCATTCTGATTTCATGCACCTGGTTGACAGGTGTGTGTGTGTGTGTGTGTGTGTGTGTGTGTGTGTGTGTGTGTGTGTGTGTGTGTGTGTGTGTGTGTGTGTGTGTGTGTGTGTGTGTGTGTGTGTGCGGAAGCTAGGCTTATTGATACAATCAGTTGACTGACAGCTGATTGTGCTTATTTCACTGTACATTTGCTAGTTTAAAAACATCTGCAGTGAATTGATGTTATATAAATAACTGTAGTCTCACAGAGAAGCTAGGTCAGGTTTTGTATTTTGCATTGATGCATTTGCATTGACTTTCAAAAAATAAATAAAAAGGATATGGCTCTATGATATCACTATACAAAAACATCAACACAATAAAAAACTAAGGTGCTAAAAAGAAAGCATGCTTTTGTAAACAATAAATTCAAATAGGAATAAACATGCACCGGGGGTGAGAACTTTAGAAATCTGAACGTTCATGTACACGTTAGCTTTGTAAATTTAGCAAGGCACTCAAAACATTGGGAAGGTCTGCCATCATGCTCGTTAAGAACGAGCGTCACCATGGCAAACATTTCCCTGCATTTTTAGGATTCGAGGATTTCCTGGTAGACTGATAGAGTGGAAGTTTCTCCATCCAACTGTTGTACCCTGTGGTAGTTGGAAGAAAAGTTTGTCTGGAGTGTTTACTTCCTTGTAGTTCAACAGAGGAAACACTGCGTGGGAAATGTTAAGTTCAACATTTAATGGATTTCTTTCATGTTATCTTTTGCCTAAAGAAGAGCTTTCCCCAGAACATCAGGAGAGGAGGTCCAGTCTGGTCCAGGAGGAAACAGAGTCTTTACAGATTAAACAGAAGCTACTTCAAAGACCAGTGGAGGATGACGGGTCAACATTGACATTACTTGCAGTGAAAAGTGAAGATGATGATGATGAAGGCAGACAGACAGAGCCTCTAGCCAGCACTTCAACTCAACACACGAATACACAAGCTGATGTAGCGTACTGGGGGACATCACAGCCAGCTAGTGATAACCAGCTCCTCTCTTTACATGCTTCTGAATCGGACAATAAATGTGACAGTGATGATGAGTGGGAGCCAACTAGTGATAACCAGCTCCTTTCTTTACACTCTTCTCAATCGCACAATGAATCTGACACTGAAGACAGTGCTGAGCAGGAGGAGACCAGGGAGGGTCCATCAGATTTAAACACGCTGATGTCACACAAGACACAAAATGTGAAAGGTCAAGCCTGGTCGTTGAGCAACAAGCTGTCCCAGGACCTGAAAACACCAAAACAAACTGATTCCACGAGGAGTCACACAGGGAAGAAAAGGTTTAGTTGTACAGAGTGTGGCAAAATGTGTAATAAGAAGTCACATCTTAACCAGCACATGAGGACTCATACAGGGGAAAAGCCCTTTACTTGTAAAGTTTGTAGCAAAGGCTTTAGTGAAAAGGGTAATCTAACTTACCACATGAGGACTCATACAGGTGAAAAGCCCTTTACTTGTAAAGTTTGTAGCAAAGGCTTTAGGAGTAATGGTCTTCTAACTTGCCACATGAGGACGCATACAGGGGAAAAGCCCTTTACTTGTAATGTTTGTGGCAAAGGCTTTAGTGTTGAATCTAATCTAATGGAGCACATGAGGACTCATACAGGGGAAAAGCCGTTTACTTGTAAAGTTTGTAGCAAAGGCTTTAAGCAAAAGCGTGCTCTAACTGACCACTTGAGGACTCATACAGGGGAAAAGCCCATTACTTGTAAAGTTTGTAGCAAAGGCTTTATTCAAAAGGGTGCTCTAACTTACCACATGATGACTCATACAGGGGAGAAGCCCATTACTTGTAAAGTTTGTAGCAAAGGCTTTATTCAAAAGGGTGCTCTAACTTACCACATGATGACTCATACAGGGGAAAAGCCCTTTACTTGTGAAGTTTGTAGCAAAGGCTTTACACAAAAGGGTGCTCTAACTTACCACTTGAGGACTCATACAGGGGAAAAGCCCTTTACTTGTAAAGTTTGTAGCAAAGGCTTTATTCGTAATGGTCCTCTAACTTGCCACATGAGGACGCATACAGGGGAAAAGCCCTTTACTTGTAATGTTTGTGGCAAAGGCTTTAGTGTTAAATGTAATCAAATGGAGCACATGAGGACTCATACAGGGGAAAAGCCCTTTACTTGTAATGTTTGTGGCAAAGGCTTTAGTGTTAAATGTAATCAAATGGAGCACATGAGGACTCATACAGGGGAAATACCCTTTACTTGTAAAGTTTGTAGCAAAGGCTTTAGGTCTAAGGGTGCTCTAACTTACCACATGAGGACTCATACAGGGAAAAAGCCCTTTACGTGTAATATTTGTAACAAAAGCTTTGCTGCAGTATGGACTCTTAATAAACACATGACAACGCATACAGGGGAACAATGACTTTAGTTAGAGCTTCTGGCAAATGCATTGGTCAATTTCACCTCCGATACGAGGATTCATACAGGGGAGACGGTAATAATGTTATGTTCTTTTTTTTTGGCAACACAACGTTGCCAAAAACTTCAACCATGTTTATTTAAATAAACTGTCATACATTTACACCGATTGCTCCATCATCTCTCTTCTGCTGTGTAATGCGTTGGCATGCTTTGAATGAAGAAATAACACTAATTCCATATGTCATAATTGGGGATAGAGCCCGAAAATCGGGCCTATAAAATACAAGCCTATAAAACTAAATACAACAAATATATCTGGGTATTGAAAACCTCAAGGGATGCAATCAACAAACTTCCCCAATCATTGCGGATGGCTACTATCAATGTACTATTAAAAGAAAATAAAGACCCAGAAGACCCAGCCTCATACAGGCCAATAAGTATTCAAAATACAGATTGTAAAATATTAGCAAAGCTTCTTGCATCTAGCCTAAACAATATAATACCGAAAATTGTAGGACTCGACCAGAATTAATGAATTCGCAGTATTCTCTGGATATAAAATAAACTTTGGTAAATCCGTAGCACTTCCTCTTGGAAGCACAACATGCACAGAATTATTAGGACACATCCCGTTTCAATTGACTCCCAGTGGTTTTAAGTATCTAGGTATACATGTCGCCCTCAAATTTGAGGAAATGATAAAACTTAACATAGACCCAGTGGTAAACAAAATAAAAATTGATCTTCAAAGATGGAGCCCCTTACAGATATCTCTACTTGGACGGGTTGCTATTGTTAAAATGAACATATATCCGAGGCTTCTTTATCCAATGCAGATGTTGCCTAATTATTTTCCAAATAAGTATTTTAAACTAATACACAGTATGATTCGCAAATTTGTATGTAAAGGCAAACGTCCCAGGCTTAAACTAGAGAAATTACAGGTACCAGAGATAGAAGGGGGATTAGCGCTCCCAAACATAATGTATTACCACTGGGCATCACAAATTGGATATATAGCAGAGTGGGTAAAAAATGATACAAATTATTTTCTTGACTTGGAGGGTGTTGGATGTTTGTCCACTCTTTCTGAGTTGCCATTTATAAACGGAGCTATTTCACTCCATGGGATAAGAGAAAACTTTATCGTGAGAAATACCTTGAAATCTTGGAATCAAATACGTAAACATTTTGGTATTACTAATACTAATGTTTTTTTGTAATCCTGACTTTGCTCAATCATGTTCAGATGTTGGGTTCAGAGCCTGGAAAGAGGCTGCTATTTTAAAAATACAAGATCTCTTTCTGGGTGGAACCTTAAAATCCTTTGCCCAAATTAGGAATTTAATTTGCCTCAAGTACAATTCTTCAGGTATCTACAAGTTAGGAGTTATATCCAATCTGTACCATTTTACAAAGCCTCTTCCTTAAAGAAGACGGTGATGAGCTATATATACTCTCAAATGTTCATTAAAATCCCAAATATAAGTAGTAAAACATTTTGGGCAGAGGATTTTGGGTACCAAATTGACTAAAGTGGAAAAGAATCTTGCTAAATGCAAAACAAATTACATGTTCTAACAGAACTCACGAGACACAGTACAAGATCATTCACAGGTTACATGTAACTCCAGCTATACGCAGTAAATATGATCCAACATGTTCTGGGCAGTGCTTTAAATGTAAACATAATGCTTGTACATATAGCCATTTAATGTGGTCATGCCATAAAATCAAAACATTTTGGCAAATTGTTCAAAGGGAGATCTTTGAGATCAGGATACAGTTAAACCCAGTGAACTTGGTACTGGGATTAGACTTTGATTATGACTTATATAGATTCATATTAGATATAGATACATTTTAAGAATAGCCCTTTATGTCGCACGGCTCACAATTCTACAAAAATGGTTAGATGAGGATCCCCCTGACATACAATTATGGTATGAAAAACTCATGTCGATATTGCCAATGGAGAGATTATCATATGTATTAAGAGGCAATCTTACTGACTTCGTCAGAGATTGGTCACCTATTGCAAGATTTTAAAAAGAGGAATGGAAAAGAGTAATATGTATGGGTGTAACAGTATGAGAAGAAGTTATATTAGTATGTGTATGTATATATGAGTATGTGTATGTATAGGTATGCAAAGATATGTATGTATATATATATATATTTATATGAATGTGTATATATGAAGTACCAACTGCATGATAGAGTATACCTGACTACTTTTCTGTACTATTTGCTGGCATGTTGTTGTTGATTTTGTTTTGTTTTTGTTTTATGTACGTCAATGTGATCTATGTCAAATAACTGAAAACCAAATAAAAACCATTGAAAGAGAAAACCTCAAGGGATGCAACCGTGACGTATATACCGTGCGACCACTTTGACTTGAGATTTACAATGCTAGGACTTTTCACAAACTGATGGAGTATATTATAGTACATTGTAGGATGTATATTGAGATGGCAGGTATGTGACATTGAAAAGGACAAATAAAACTTATGGGACACTTTATTAGAACACAATATAAATCGCTACCGCCTCTGTAATGAACCAGTTAAATTAGGGTAATTTATGATGCCTCTCATAGGGATTGCATTGGCACCTGCAGTACACAGTTGAAATGGACCAGAAGTGGGAACGCTGTCTCATTTGGGGGCGTGCGATTTGTAGTCCCCGTGTGTCTATAGCCGCAGCAGCTGACGTCATGGGCCGCTCGCTATAAAGGGGGCTTGGACACGACGGGTGGTTGCGTGGTTCCGTCATCGTTTGCCGTATGGAGGAACAGGTGAAAAGTTTGGAGGGGAGCTAAATGCAATATTGTAGCCTACCACAGTTGTTGCATGCAAGAAAGGGAGCATTTCGACAATGCATAGACATCTGTCCATAATGCATTTTATTAAACCCAAATGCGATACCTTTGCGTGTCTGCACCGAGTCGAAACAACACTGGAGCCTCAGCTGCTGCAGTGGAACAAACATCCTGCTCTTCCATCTAACGCATGTTGTGCTTACCATGCTTGCTGCCCAAGGCAAGCACGGTAAGACGTTGCCATAAATTATTAATCCAATTCATAATAATACATTTGGGAAACTCAAATCTCCCTGAAATACTGTATCTCCCACAAATCGATTGAATAGTCTCACATATGTGACGTATTCAATTCAATTCAACTTCTCAGTCTATCGTTGCCGAAAAGGCAGAGCTAAAAGCTCACAACGCGGTGCAACCAAACGCGTTGTGAGCTTGTAGATTGGCTATTTTTGGTGCGACACACTGCCATACGACGTATACAATTCACTTTTAAAGTGACGGTACACAATGAACAGTTCCCTCTGTCTGTTAGAAAGTTACTGTATAAGGTGTGTGTGTGTGTGTGTGTGTAAGTGTATAGCCTACTCCTTAGAACTGTTTATTGGCATACAAACTCTCACAACTGGCCAATAAAAATAAAGTTCTGTTCTTTCCACAAAATAAAAGCAAATGCTCGATAGTGGGCTCGATAAGGACCCGGCTCAATAAGCCTGCTCGATAAGGTGATCGTTAACAATAAAACCTTAACGAGCTCCATCCCTGGTCATAATAACCATATTAAAACTGTTTTAGAATAACACAAATTGCTCCAGCCTTTCCACTGCTGATCATGTCCAGCGCATGTCCAGCGCAAGAAGCAACTAGAAACAAAATTTCAAGAAATTTTAGTGGGTGCCTGAAACTTCCCAAGTCTGTGCAGCATTTGAGCCACGGACCACCATTTGATGACATTTAGTCTCTCAGACCCTGTAAGGGTCCATTTGGTTACATGTGCGCCAGGTACGTCTCCCCATTGACTTTCAATGGGGTATTTTGTCTAAGTTTATTGCGCATTACGTTGCCACCAACATTATAATGCTAACATGCTAATACTAACATGTTAATGCGAACAAGCTAACATGCTAATGCTAAAATGTCTGAGCTGTAAGGGGTTGGGCTTAAGCAATTAAGCAATTACAGCGTGCTCCTATTGGTGGTGTAAGTCCATGGAGAAAGTGTCAAGACTGTAGCATGCTGCAAACAAAAGATATAGCTGTGTAAAGGCCAGCCAATAGGAAGACAGGGGCGGGGCTTAAGCAATTAAGCAATTACAGCATGCTACTATTGGTGGTTTAAGTCCATGGAGCAAGTTTCAAGACTGTAGCATGCTGCAAACAAAAGATATAGCTGTGTAAAGGCCAGCCAATAGGAAGACAGAGGGGCAGGGCTTAAGCAATTAAGCCATTGCAGCTTGTTCCTCTTGATGGTCTACGTCCATGTAACAAAGTTTGAGGCTGTAGCATGTTGTAAACGAAAGTTAGAGCTGTGTAAAGTCCAGCCAATAGGAAGACAGAGGGGCGGGGCTTAAGCAATTAAGCAATAACAGCGTGCTCATATTGGTGGTCTAAGGGTCGATTCATACTCCTATTTTAGAGCCGAATAAAAGTCCGTTCGGCGCTGTAGAGCCTACAATTTGACGTCATTTGAGGTTCGGGGGGGCGGGTACCGTCCTAAAGTCGGCTCTTCGGTGCTACTGAAATTTTCTGACGAGCCGAAATCATTTCGGCACTACAGCGCCGAAACAGGAGTATGAATCGGCCCTTAGTCCATGGAGCAAATTGCAAGACTGTAGCATGCTGCAAGCAAAAGTTAGAGCTGTGTAAAGGCCAGCAAATTGGAATACAGGGTTTGTGTGTGTGTGCGTGTGTGTCCATTTGGTTTCGCTCAGGGGGGCGGCCCGGTTCCAGCGAGCCGCCCCGTGTCTGAAACGGTTGAGAAATGACAAAGTTACGTGTTTCCCCGATTTTCTCCATTGACTTTCAATGTGTGTGTGCGTGCAGCCGTGCACATGTGTGCATGTGCATGCGTGTGTGTTCGTGTGTGAGTGGTGGTCAACTTCACCTTGAATCATTAACAAAGTATCATTTTCACCTGGGCTAGTCTATGCAAATGCAACCACTATTGAAAGTTAAAAGCACACTGACTCAAAGAGAGAACGTATGTCCGAACAAATTGCTCTATCGCAAAAATAAGACAAAAGACAATGACGTACGCCGTGTGCGATCGTGGTATTGGTACAATAAAAAACGTGGTTATAAGAGCGAGTTAAGGATTGCGTTTGTGATGATAAAATTGCTGACTCATTCAGGCAGTTAACATGGAGTTTAATGACACATTATGATGGTACACCTGTCGCTTTCAGGGCTGTAGTTCACGTACCGTATGTATCTGGGCTGTGGTTGTGACATTGGGTGTCGCTACAAAATTACCGAAACCCAAGCGTGTAAAGTGAATATTTTGGCCGTGAGGACGATTTGTTCGGATAATTCGATTATGAGTAAGTATGTGTTGCGGATTTCAACCTGTGTTTCTGCCATTGCATGGCAGGCACCCAGAATTAAGTTATCTGCAAGTTAGCTGACGTGCGACGGGGTGTTCTTTTTTTTATGTCTGTTTATGTTTGACACATGCTGCATAGATGCGTCGTCACCATCGGAACCAAAAAGCTATGGGACGGCTGTTCGTTTTACGATTTGACAGCTACGGCGTTTGCGGCATAGCTGCCGTACTTCCACCTAGCGGACCGGTCCTGAAAACCATCGTTGCTTAAAGTCCCTTTTTTATAATTTTTATCCCACAATTTTGCAACCCATTTTTCACCTAGTGTCAATTATCTAATGTAATCCTGGGCGCTACACTTCCTCTGCCAACCTGGGGGGGGCAGCGGACTGACCTCATGCTTCCTTCTATGCATGAGGAGTCCAAGCTGCTTCTTTTAACCTGACAGGGGCGAGTTTCCCCAGCCGGACTTAGCGCGTGGAAGGAACACGTTATTCCGACCTTGTCCAAAGCCGTTACCTTTCAGGAAATGGAAGAAACAATAACTTGTGTTCTTATTGACCACCTCAGCTTCAACCAGGCCTCCTTATTTTGGAAAAACAAAACCCCATTTAAGAAAATGTCAAAAACAATTAAGAAATATCGAGAATATAATCTTCAAACTCACAACACATTGTTTGCAATGTGACACATTGTGAGCTTGAAGATTATATTCTCGATATTTCTTAATTAATGTAGATTAAAATAAGGTGTCAATGTATTTAAAAAACAAATACATTTTAAATTAAGGACCTACTGTATAAGGTTTCTGCCTGACATGTTATTTTTAATATATTTTTTATCCCACGATTTTGTAACCCATTTTTCACCCCTGTGTCAATCATCTAATGTGATCCTGGGCTCTACACACCCTCCACCAACCTAGTCCCCATATATGGGGGACAAGGGGAGAGCAACGGACTTGAACTCATGCTTCCTTCATGCCTGAGTGTCCAAGTTGCTCCTTTACACCTGACAGGGGGGAGTTTCCCTGGTTGGACGTAGCACGTGGAAGGGACACGTTATTCCAACCAGTTCCTTTCGCCTCCATCAGGCGCCCCGGCTGGCCAGGGAGAGGCAGTTTAGTGACCAGGATTACTGCATGTTTTTTGTGAGGGTACCTACCCTAGGGGACTCGGGGAGAACATGCAAACTCCCCACAGAAAGGCCCTTTCGCCAACCCCGCCTTCGGGTATGGGCACTGATGACGCGGAGGAGGAAACACGCTGCCAGCGCCCACAGCGTCCCGAGCCGGAATCGAACCCAGGACCTTCTAGCTGTGAGGCGACAGCACTACCAACTGTGCCACCGTGCCCCCGACAGCAATATGTTAGATTAGACATTATACATGCACTGTCTTTCCATTTTTATTATCTGTATCACTGAAAATCAACTATGAGAATAATTATCTATCATGACTCAGCAGTTTGAAAAAAGAGAATGTGATGCAACCATTTCATAACATCTCGTTTTGTACTGTTTGTACAATTTACAATGTAAGCATTTAGCAGACACTCTCAATCCAGAGTGATTTACAGTAAGCAAGAAGAACACATGGTAGGCCTATACTGCTTTGTAACAAATGAATGTAACTTTCAAAGAAACCACGTGTCTCTGTGGATTTATCTTACAGTTTAAAATGTATGGTATTTGTTAGAATTTAAAGAACTGAGTTTCAGAATTTAGTTTTCATTCTGTTCATTTATTCATGGCAGAAGTGCTACGTTTACACCATAGACTGTAAAAGGTTTACACATATGTTTACGCCTACAATCAAATCGGGCACCTGCTAGCCTAGCGGTTCAGGCACATACGACCACATATAGGCCTGAGCCTACAGTATATGCCTGACAGCGTGTCAAATGTTCAGGTTCATTTATTTGTTTGTCCCCGAAGGGCGATTTGGTGTACAGCAAAGCATAACGGGCAGACACATGAATCACATAAAACACAGTAAAAAAAACGAACATGGAAAATACAAACAGGATGGCAGTTCAAGGTATCAGTGTAGCAATAGAAATTCACAACAGCGACAAAGTTACCGCCTCCTATCGTCATTTAAGGCCTGGATAGACACAGGCACGAAGGAAAATTTATACCTGTTACTTTTGGCCCCTGGAACCTTTAGGCGAAGGCCGGAAGGAAGCAGCCTGTACTCAGAGCTGAGGGGATGGGAGTTGTCCGTACAAATGGACTTGGCATTCTTAAGCAGCTGGTTTTTAAAGACATGATCCAGGCTACTATCCGGCAATATCCTTGAGGCCGTTCTCACAATGTCTGAGTCCCGTTGATGACGACACCCCCCCCCCCCCATCTCTCCCTCTTTCCTGTCAATCTTCACCTATCTATCAATAAAGGCAAAACAAATCTTTAAAAACAAGAAATGATCTCACAGTGATATTTGTCAGGTGAAAGAAGCGCTGTCTCCGTTGTGTTCTCCCCTCCATATTAGTATGATTATTGCGTGTATGTTTGTGCTTGGTGCCGTGACGCATGTCCAGGAGGTCCGCAGAAAACGTATTGATAATATTATCAGTTCGGTTTAACCACTTAAACCCTATAAGACCTACCACCAGACCTCTTAAAAAAAATCCAATCTACAAACTCACAACCCATCACTCTGTGTGTGTGAGTCGTGGCGCGTTGAGAGCTTGTAGATCTGCTATTTCTGGTGAATGTTTTGTTCAAGGGTGAAGTTCAGTCTGTCATAATGGAAAATATAGGCTCTCAACCACTTAAACCCTCTCAAGTTTTCCGTGACACATTCAGGGGGAAATATTTACATATTTACGTACTGTAATACAGTATGTCATGAATGTAATTAAGGTTCTAACTTCTATTGTATTGTAACAATCTAGCCTACAGTTAATTCAGGGATACCTTGAAACGGTACAGTGGTAACACAGACATGTGGGAAGGTAATATAAGTGGCATCATGACAACTAAACTGTGGAGGAAAGACGATGTAAAAACATGACTGTAGGCTTACTAATTAGTAGCCTACTCTTAAAAAGTTAAAAATAAAAGTCCACACCACAACTAAAAAAACACAGTGGTGGATATCTTCATTGGGATCTCTTTCAGAGCAAAGAGAGAATTATAGAAGCAGCTAGATTTTCAAGATTTGGGTCACAAGGTGGCAGTAATGCACCAAAAACCTGGTTGCCATGGTTGCCATCTGCCGTAAAACAAAAAGAAGAAGCTGCTATTGCGCATGCGTTGGTTAAATCACGTTAACTTGTTGTGCATGCGTGTTGTTTTTCATGGCGGCGACTGAGGAACAAATCAGCGTGGTGAAAAATGTCTTACAAACGAGGTAAAATGCGTCAAACGGAGTCTCTAAGACTAAAGCTGTCGATAAATGAACACCTGACGTCGGTGGGAGAGGAGATATTGGGTGTTTTGGAAAAACAGCAGAGTGATGTTGGTCAGCAGAAGTTTGTCAGAGTGTTTGTGTTGGAGCGCCTCAGCACTGCTGCAGGATTCATGTTTAGCCTCTTCCAGAGAGAGATGCAGACACTAGAAACTCTGCTGGGGAGACAAGACAAACTTCTGGACGTCCTTTTACAGCCACAAGTCATATTATACAGACCAGGTTTGTTAAAGCGCAAATAATATGCATTTTAAAACAGCTTTTAATATTTAATATTGCATTGTCCCTCAAAGTTTTTTCTAATGAGCCTCAATCACCACTCTGATATTAAACCAGTCCTTGTCATTTCTTTCTGGACTTTGAAAGCAGTTTTAGCTGCAGTACCACAATGTCCTAAGGTGGTGGCTGGTGGGGGTGCTCACATGCAGATTATTTAATATTTTAGTCATTATTATACTGATGCTAGATAAAACCAGGCTTGTTTCCATTCCATGCCAGCTTGGAAAATCAACAATGGTGAAGATTGTAAACAAAGTGGAAATGCAAATTTGGAACTGAAGAAAAGGAGGAATTATACAAAGTAGTGACATTGATGACATCACAATGAGGACAAAATCAGTTGAGCTGTTCCTAAGAGCAATTTCCATTAAAGCACCTCTTTGATATGAAAGCCTGATTGTTCAAAATTGGTTTTTTTGTGGTGATAGAAAACACATATGGAAGCCCCAAAAACGCAAAAGAAATGGAAAAAGTCAAATTTTATGTTATAGGTCCTATAAAATGACAGAACAACATATAGGAGAATAAATGTCATACATTTACAAAAGCACTTTGAGTTGTTGTGCTGATGCCAACTAGCTCTTCTCTCTGTGTAGTTTGTAAAGAGGGTTCCCCTGAACATGAGGAGAGGAGCTCCAGTCTGGTCCAGGAGGAACCACAACCTCCACACATTAAAGAGGAGAACATGGAAGAGGAGGCTGATGTGTCAACATTGACATTACTACATGGGAAGACAAGGTGCCATTCTCTCCAAGGTAAAAAAAATCGATTCTAAAAGTCATACTATAACAGCCCATACGTGCTTCTAGGTGACATGGGGGTGGTTTCAGACTTCAGAAACAAAACTAAATGTTTTGGAGTGAGTGATTGGCAAAGTGAGTTTAATGTTGATTAATGCAATTAGACTTTTCTGTTTGTCAGCTTAAGTTCCTTGCCTTATATTACACCCTCATTGACTACGACAGCCTTCAGTACAAGAATGCACACACATAATCTGTATTAAAATAAACCCTGACCACTGAATTATTTTAAAAGAAATACAATATTGTCACCTGGATATTTTTAACATGGAAGAACAGCACAGCAGCCAGCTATCAGCAGGTAACTTCACGGGACGTCATCTAGGAGTGGTAGAACTCGTGACATGCAATCCACACTGCTTTCTTGGCAAACAATTTGCAATAGAGGCGTGTGACATCATCATCATCATACCCGGAACCTATGCGGGAATGCCTATTGAGTGGCAAAAACTACTTTCTGGACTTGACAGTCCATACATCCAAACAGAAAAGTCCTATCTGCTTGCATTAAATGTCTTCACTCACTTTGCCACTCGATCTGCCTTTCACTTTTTTGCACTGGGCTGCTTTCAATGGCCTGCATCTCCAAATGAATGTCGTTTCTGGTGAAAACAAGGTTTTTCAACGGCCGACAGCAGGGGCTGTGATACTTGCGGTCGGATTTTTTCACCACCGACCGAAAGAACAACCGGTGAAGACACCACCGACAGCATTTTGTCATTGTAACATCCGGTTACGGATATTTGTCACATGGTACTATTTTTGTGGTCGGTATCACTACACCGCATAGAGTGCAGCAGCTTCACAGTCATAGATATTATTAAAAATAGATGCCTCACTGGCCGTTGCAGTTCATTGGAGTAGGGGTGAGCGATATGGACAAAAGTATTATCACAATATTTTTTTCAAGCCGTATCACGTCACGATAAACAATATTATTACGATATTTTTTTCAAGCCGTATCACGATAAACAATATTATTACGATGTTTTTTTTCAAGCCGTATCACGATAAACGATATCACGATATTCTTTCGTGTGTTTTTGAGGGGCCATAGCCCCTCCTATATACGGGTTTAATGTTTGTTTTTAATTGTATGTTTGTTTTAAAAATGCCATTGACAATAACAAATATTTAATGTTTGTTTTGACAGCGTTTGTTTTACATCATTACATCACATAGCAATCAGAGCGCCCCTCACTTCACACAAGTGTGATTTTTTATGGTTATTTTCAAGTTACAACGTAACAAAAAACAAAAAATAATACCATTTAGTAGACCCCCCAGAAAAACATGGGCAAAATATTATTTAATATTGATTATGCAATGGAATATGCAGTGCTTTAGCAGCAAAATATGATATAATCACTTTAAAAAAAGTTATTAACCTACACCCTATGGTATTTGTTCTCAAAGTTGGGTCCAGGGGGTCCCCAGCTAAATGTATGTATATCATAAATATCTAACCACTTTAATCATACACATTGGCTATTTGAAAATAGCTGATCTACAAGCTCACACGCACACACACACACACACACACACACAATATTTTTTCAGATTGGGGTCACATGCAGATTATTTAATATTTTAGTCATTATTATACTGATGCTAGATAAAACCAGGCTTGTTTCCATTCCATGCCAGCTTGGAAAATCAACAATGGTGAAGATTGTAAGTAAAGTGGAAATGCAAATTTGGAACTCAAGACTGAAGAAGAGGAGGAATTATACAAAGTAGTGACATTGATGACATCACAATGAGGACAAAATCAGTTGAGCTGTTCCTAAGAGCAATTTCCATTAAAGCACCTATATGATATGAAAGCCTGATTGTTCAAAATTGGGTTATTTGTGGGGATAGAAAACACATTATTGGAGCCCCAAAAACACAAAATAAATGGAAAAAGTAGAATTTTATGTTATAGGTGCTTAAAGCTGACAGATCAACATATAGGAGAATAAATGTCATACATTTACAAAAGCACTTTTAGTTGTTGTGTTGATGCCAACTAGCTCTTCTCTCTGTGTAATTTGTAAAGAGGGTTCCCCTGAACATGAGGAGAGGAGCTCCAGTCTGGTCCAGGAGGAACCACAACCTCCACACATTAAAGAGGAGAACATGGAAGAGGAGGCTGATGTGTCAACCTTGACATTACTACATGGGAAGACAAGGTGCCATTCTCTCCAAGGTAAAAAAAAATAAGCCTCACTACTTTAATACGAGTCTAAGAGTCATACTATAGCAGCCCATACGTGCTTCTAGGTGACATAAGGGTGGGTTCAGACTTCAGAAACAAAATGTTTTGGTGTGAGTGAGTGGCAAAGTGAGTTTAATGTCGATTAATGCAATTGGACTTTACAAATACAATATTGTCACCTGGATATTTTTAACATGGAAGAACAGCACAGCAGCCAGCTATCAGCAGGTAACTTCACAGGACGTCATCTAGGAGTGGTAGAACTCGTGACATGCAATCCACATTGCTTTCTTGGCAACTAATTTGCAATAGAGGGTAGGGTATGCGTGTGACATCATCATCATACCCGGAATTTATGCGGCAATGCCTAGTGAGTGGCAAAAACTAGAAAAGTCCTATCTGATTGCATTAAAACAACTTTAAATTCACTTTGTCACTCACTTTGCCACTCGATCTGCCTTTCACTTCATGCATGCAAACTGCGAATTGAACTGTGAACAGAAGCTGCACTTTGATCGTGGCTCTGTCAACATTATAAGGGATAATATCTGGTTAGGTGGTCATTGCCGGGAGATAATTCACCGACAGGGAGTTTTACCACGAGGCGAAGCCTCACCCTGACGGTGAGTATTCCATAAGTTCGCGCTGGCTGCATCGCGTCGGTACCTGCCTCTCGTTAGAATAGCGGTCAAAGTGGGACAGTGGCCGCTGCCATTTTGAACATGCGCGCGCATCCACTTGCACTCTATGGCCTGCTTTCAATGGCCTGCATCTCCAAATGAATGTCGTTTCTGGTGAAAACAAGGTCTTTCAACGGCCGACAGCAGGGGCTGTGATACTCGCGGTCGGATTTTTTCACCACCGAGAGAACAAAAACCGGTCAAGACACCACCCATAGCATTTTGTCATTGTAACATCCGGTTACGGATATTTGTCACATGGTACTTTTTTGTGGTCGGTATCACTACGCCGCATATAGTGCAGCAGCTTCACAGCCATAGATATTATAAAATCACACCCCTGTGAACTGAGTTGTGCAACTCTCCTCTCTCTCCCCCCTCCTCTCCTCTCTCTCATTAGCAGGCAACAGTGCAGCACTAATACTATCTCTCTCTCTGCTTCTGGCAAACATCTCCCCTACTGGTACTAATAGTCATATTCTGGTGCTCATGGCCGCATAGGTACATAGGTGAACACGGACATTGCTGTTCCTTGGAGTGGTTGCACCACTAAAAAAATAGATGCCTCACTGGCCGTTGCAGTTCATTGGAGTAGGGGTGGGCGATATGGACAAGTATTATCACGATATTTTTTTCAAGCCGTATCACGATAAACGTTATCACGATATTTTTTCGCGTTTTTTAGATACGGTTTTTAATTCAATGTTTGTTTTAAAATTGCCATTGACAATGAACAGAAATTAATTAAATCCCATTTACATCATTACATCACATCATAGCAATCAGAGCGCCCCTCACTTCACACAAGTGTGATTTTGTATGGTTATTTTCAAGTTACTTAACAGTAGAACGTAACAAAACAAAAAAATACCATTTAGTAGACCCTCCAGAAAAACTAAAAAATAAAATTATTATTTAATATCGATTATGCGATGGAATATACAGTGCTTTAACGATAACTCTAAAAAGCCGTATCGTGCAATATTGTGACACGCGCCTCAGAGCCGGAAAGGGCATCTACGCTTATATGTCTGTGTTCGCAGCAGCATACTCTATCAAAGCTCGGTGCGCTTCACCGTCCCCGGGCAGCTGTTTCGAGCGTTGCTACGAGGTTTCAAAGCGATGGCGCTTGAAAACATTTACTTACTCTTTCAAACTATATCTAAACATTGTCAGACAAACCAGATAGACATCCGTCCTTCCATCTTCAACCGCTTATCTGTAGTCAGGTCGCAGGGGCAACAGCTCCACCAGAGGGCTCCAGACTTCCCTCTCAGAGCCACATTAGTGACTTCCTCTTGGGGGATCCCGAGGCGTTCCAAGGCCAGTGAGTCGATGTGTTTCCTCTAACTGCGCCTTGGTCTTTCCCCGGGAGTCTCCTCCCAGTAGGACGTGCGTCGAGGACCTCCCTAGGGAGACGCCCGAGTGTCATCCTAAAAAGATGCCCGAACCACCTAAGCTGGCTCCTTTCCAAGCGAAGAAGCAGTGGTTCTACTCCGATTCTCTCTCGCGTGACTGAACACGTCTATCTCTCTCTTTCTCCCGTTGAAGCCTTGGATTTTTCTATAGTTGGATCACTGTAGTGTTGCACTGTTCTGATTTGATATATGAAATAGCCTATCATACATTTTATTTTTATGTCATTATTTGCATCTGAACTTGTCAGTAGCCTAAAGGCCTTTACATATATTTGAATGTTAAATAAATCGGACAGATTAAAAAGCAGGTGGCTAGCACACATCCGTAAGTACAGTGAAGAGAAGAGAGTCCACACACAGGTTTGCTCCAATGGTGTTTTAAATAAAAGAAAACGCAATTGGGAAAAAAATAATTTGAGCTCTTAAACAGGTTTGCTCCAATTGTGTTTTCTTTTAAGATCTCAAATTATTTTTTTAATGTTGTTCCTATCTGCTACAGAGGCTGCATTATTCCCTTGACAGATACTAGTGGGGGTGGTTTGAGTGATTAGTGAGTCATTATGGGTGGAGTTAAGTACCTATTGTTCCTTCCATTGGCACACCCACTTCTAGCCAGCTCTGGTGTTGTAATGTAGTGAACATTCAAAGGGGCTGTTCTCAGCTTTGGGGAAAACGGTACAATCACTTTAAAATGGTCATATCTCCTTCAAATATTTTCCAATTTCATTGAATGATACATCATATGAAAGCTTATATTCTGTACTTCAATAATCTGTAAAGAACTGAAAAATGCGCACCTGGTTGACAGCTGTGTGTGTGTGTGTGTGTGTGTGTGTGTGTGTGTGTGGGGGGAAGCTAGGCTTATTGATACAATCAGTTGACTGACAGCTGATTGTGCTTCTTTCACTGTACATTTGCTATTTTAAAAACATCTGCAGTGAATTGATGTTATATAAATAACTGTAGTCTCACAGAGAAGCTAGGTCAGGTTTTGCATTGATGCATTTGCATTGACTTTCAAAAAATAAATAAACAGGATATGGCTCTATGATATCACTATACAAAAATATCAACACAATAAAAAACTAAGGTGCTAAAAAGAAAGCATGCTTTTGTAAACAATAAATTCAAATAGGAATAAACATGTAGGGGGCACGGTGGCACAGTTGGTAGTGCTGTCGCCTCACAGCTAGAAGGTCCTGGGTTCGATTCCCGCTGGGGACGCTGTAGGCACTGGCGGCGTGTTCCCTCCTCCGCGTCATCAGTGCCCATACCCGAGGCGGGGGTTGGCGATAGGGCCTTTCTGTGTGGAGTTTGCATGTTCTCCCCGTGTCCCCTAGGGTAGATACCCTCACAAAAACATGCCGTAATCCTGGTCTCTAAAACTACCTCCCCCTGGCCAGCCGGGGCGCCTGATGGAGGGGAAAGGAACTGGTCGGAATAACGTGTCCCTTCCACGCGCTACGTCCGGCCGGGGAAATTCCCCTCTGTCAGGTGAAAAGAAGCAGCTTGGACTCCTCATGCATAGAAGGAGGCATGAGGTCAGTCCGCTGCCCCCCAAGGTTGGCAGAGGAAGTGTAGCGCCCAGGATTACATTAGATAATTGGCACTGGGTGAAAAGAAAACTGGGTTACAAAATCGTGGGATAAAAAAATATTTATTAAAAAAAAAAGGAATAAACATGCAATTTTCTCTACTCTTCCAACTCCCTGGCATCCGTGGCACCGGGGGTGAGCACTTTAGAAATCTGAACGTTCATGTACACGTTGGCTTTGTAAATTTAGCAAGGCACTCAAAACATTGGGAAGGTCTGCCATCATGCTCGTTAAGAACGAGCGTCACCATGGCAAACATTTCCCTGCATTTTTAGGATTCGAGGATTTCCTGGTAGACTGATAGAGTGGAAGTTTCTCCATCCAACTGTTGTACCTGTGGTAGTTGGAAGAAATGTTTGTCAGAAGTGTTTACTTCCTTGTAGTACAACAGAGGAAACACTGCGTGGGAAATGTTAAGTTCAGCATCTAATGGATTTCTTTCATGTTATCTTTTGCCTAAAGAAGAGCATTCCCCTGAACATCAGGAGAGGAGGTCCAGTCTGGTCCAGGAGGAACCAGAGTCTTTACAGATTAAACAGGAGCTACTTCAAAGACCAGTGGAGGATGACGGGTCAACATTGACATTACTTGCAGTGAAAAGTGATGATGATGATGAAGGCAGACAGACAGAGCCTCTAGCCAGCACTTCAACTCAACACATGAACACACAAGCTGATGTAGAGGACTGTGGGACATCACAACCAACTAGTGATAACCAGCTCCTCTCTTTACATGCTTCTGAATCGGACAATAAATGTGACAGTGATGATGAGTGGGAGCCAACTAGTGATAACCAGCCCCTCACTTTACACTCTTCTCAATCGCACAATGAATCTGACACTGAAGACAGTGCTGAGCAGGAGGAGACCAGGGAGGGTCCATCAGATTTAAACACGCTGATGTCACACAAGACACAAAATGTGAAAGGTCAAGCCTGGTCGTTGAGCAACAAGCTGTCCCAGGACCTGGAAACACCAAAACAAACTGATTCCACGAGGAGTCACACAGGGAAGAAAAGGTTTAGTTGTACAGAGTGTGGCAAAATGTGTAATACAAAGGCACATCTTAACCAGCACATGAGGACTCATACAGGGGAAAAACCCTTTACGTGTGAAGTTTGTAGCAAAGAGTTTAGAAGTAAGGGAACTCTAACTTCCCACATGAGGATTCATACAGGAGAAAAGCCTGTTACTTGTAAAGTTTGTAGCAAAGGCTTTAGTGAAAAGGGTAATCTAACCATGCACATGAGGACTCATACAGGGGAAAAGCCCTTTACTTGTAAAGTTTGTAGCAAAGGCTTTAAGCAAAAGACTTCTCTAACTTACCACATGAGGACTCATACAGGGGGAAAGCCCTTTACTTGTAAAGTTTGTAGCAAAGGCTTTAGTCAAAAGGGTAATCTAACTATGCACATGAGGACTCATACAGGGGAAAAGCCCTTTACTTGTAAAGTTTGTAGCAAAGGCTTTAATCATAAGGGTGCTCTAACTTACCACATGAGGACTCATACAGGGGAAAAGCCCGTTACTTGTAAAGTTTGTAGCAAAGGCTTCAGTGAAAAGGGTAATCTAACTATGCACATGAGGACTCATACAGGGGAAAAGCCCTTTACTTGTAAAGTTTGTAGCAAAGGCTTTAAGCAAAAGACTTCTCTAACTTACCACATGAGGACTCATACAGGGGAAAAGCCCTTTACTTGTAAAGTTTGTAGCAAAGGCTTTATTCATAAGGGTGCTCTAACTTACCACATGAGGACTCATACAGGGGAAAAGCCCTTTACGTGTGAAGTTTGTAGCAAAGAGTTTAGAAGTAAGGGAACTCTAACTTCCCACATGAGGATTCATACAGGAGAAAAGCCTGTTACTTGTAAAGTTTGTAGCAAAGGCTTTAGTGAAAAGGGTAATCTAACCATGCACATGAGGACTCATACAGGGGAAAAACCCCTTACGTGTGAAGTTTGTAGCAAAGAGTTTAGAAGTAAGGGAACTCTAACTTCCCACATGAGGATTCATACAGGAGAAAAGCCTGTTACTTGTAAAGTTTGTAGCAAAGGCTTTAGTGAAAAGGGTAATCTAACCATGCACATGAGGACTCATACAGGGGAAAAGCCCTTTACTTGTAAAGTTTGTAGCAAAGGCTTTAAGCAAAAGACTTCTCTAACTTACCACATGAGGACTCATACAGGGGAAAAGCCCTTTACTTGTAAAGTTTGTAGCAAAGGCTTTAGTCAAAAGGGTAATCTAACTATGCACATGAGGACTCATACAGGGGAAAAGCCCTTTACTTGTAAAGTTTGTAGCAAAGGCTTTAATCATAAGGGTGCTCTAACTTACCACATGAGGACTCATACAGGGGAAAAGCCCGTTACTTGTAAAGTTTGTAGCAAAGGCTTCAGCGAAAAGGGTAATCTAACTATGCACATGAGGACTCATACAGGGGAAAAGCCCTTTACTTGTAAAGTTTGTAGCAAAGGCTTTATTCATAAGGGTGCTCTAACTTACCACATGAGGACTCATACAGGGGAAAAGCCCTTTACTTGTAAAGTTTGTAGCAAAGGCTTTATTCATAAGGGTGCTCTAACTTACCACATGAGGACTCATACAGGGGAAAAGCCCTTTACTTGTAAAGTTTGTAGCAAAGGCTTTATTCATAAGGGTGCTCTAACTTACCACATGAGGACTCATACAGGGGAAAAGCCCGTTACTTGTAAAGTTTGTAGCAAAGGCTTCAGTGAAAAGGGTAATCTAACTATGCACATGAGGACTCATACAGGGGAAAAGCCCTTTACTTGTAAAGTTTGTAGCAAAGGCTTTATTCAAAAGGGTGGTCTAACTTACCACATGAGGACTCATACAGGGGAAAAGCCCTTTACTTGTAATGTTTGTGGCAAAAGCTTTAGATTGAAATGTAATCTAATGGGGCACATGACGACGCATACAGGGGAACAACCACTTTAGTTAGAGCTTCTGGCAAATGCATTGGTCAATTTCACCTCTGATACGAGGATTCATACAGGGGAGACGGTAATAATGTTGTGTTCTTTTTTTTTTGGCAACACAACGTTGCCAAAAACTTCAACCATGTTTATTGAAATAAACTGTCATACATTTACACCGATTGCTCCATCATCTCTCTCTTCTGCTGTGTAATGCGTTGGCATGCTTTGAATGAAGAAATAACACTAATTCCATATGTCATAATTGGGGATAGAGCCCGAAAATCGGGCCTATAAAATACAAGCCTATAAAACTAAATACAACAAATATATCTGGGTATTGAAAACCTCAAGGGATGCAACCGTGACGTATATACCGTGCGACCACTTTGACTTGAGATTTACAATGCTAGAACTTTTCACAAACTGATGGAGTATATTATAGTACATTGTAGGATGTATATTGAGATGGCAGGTATGTGACATTGAAAAGGACAAATCAAACTTATGGGACACTTTATTAGAACACAAAATAAATCGCTACCGCCTCTGTAATGAACCAGTGAAATTAGGGTAATTTATGATGCCTCTCATAGGGATTGCATTGGCACCTGCAGTACACAGTTGAAACGGACCAGAAGTGGGAACGCTGTCTCATTTGGGGGCGTGCAATTTGTAGTCCCCGTGTGTCTATAGCCGCAGCAGCTGACGTCATGGGCCGCTCGCTATAAAGGGGGCTTGGACGCGATGGGTGGTTGCGTGGTTCCGTCACCGTTTGCCGTATGGTTGGAACGGGTGAAAAGTTTGGAGGGGAGCTAAATGCAATAATGTAGCCTACCACAGTTGTTACATGCAAGAAAGGGAGCATTTCGACAATGCATAGACGTCTGTCCATAATGCATTTTATTAAACCCAAATGCGGTACCTTTGCGTGTCTGCACCGAGTCGAAACAACACTGGAGCCTCAGCTGCTGCAGTGGAACAAACATCCTGCTCTTCCACCTAACGCATGTTGTGCTTACCATGCTTGCTGCCCAAGGCAAGCACGGTAAGACGTTGCCATAAATTATTAATCCAATTCATAATAATACATTTGGGAAACTCAAATCTCCCTGAAATACTGTATCTCCCACAAATCGAGTGAATAGTCTCTCATATGTGACGTATTCAATTCAACTTCTCAGTCTATCGTTGCCGAAAAGGCAGAGCTAAAAGCTCACAACGCGGTGCAACCAAAAGCGTTGTGAGCTTGTAGATTGGCTATTTTTGGTGCGACACACTGCCATACGACGTATACAATTCACTTTTAAAGTGACGGTACACAATGAACAGTTCCCTCTGTCTGTTAGAAAGTTACTGTATAAGGTGTGTGTGTGTGTGTGTGTGTGTGTGTGTATAACATACACCTTAGGACTGTTTATTGGCATACAAACTCTCACAACTGGCCAATAAAAATAAAGTTCTGTTCTTTCCACAAAATAAAAGCAAATGCTCGATAGTGGGCTCGATAAGGACCCGGCTCAATAAGCCTGCTCGATAAGGTGATCGTTAACAATAAAACCTTAACGAGCTCCATCCCTGGTCATAATAACCATATTAAAACTTATCGACGGGAGTCGTGTTAATATTTATATCATTGTCATGTTCACTACAAATAAACAAGTATTATGCACTTATGATGCGGATGATTGCGTGGAGTTTTGAAAAATATCTCTCCTGGCTGGTGATGGTGATGTGGATACAAGATCTGTAAGAAAATAGCAAAAACAAACACATTAACTTTAATTCACTGCCGTATTAACTGTTGTACTTATATTAGATTAGGCTGTTATTATTTTGTTGTATTTTCAGACAGACAAATCTGTTTTATCTTTTTTCTATTAATTGAGTTTACCTGTTGAGCAAAGTCAAAAGAATAGTGCATCTTGAAGTGTCTGTGCAAATCTCTTTGCAGTCTCTGCGCATGTCGTTGTATAGATCTCGCTCGCCCTTAACCAGGGACAAGTGCTTTAGCTGTACATTCAGCGTGTCACGTTTCTCTTCCTCTGCCACACCGTAACTTCGGTAAACCTGTACAAAAGGGAAAATAAAAAACAGCACAAGCTTAGTTACCTACTCTTCTATCTACATCACAATTCCACTAGAGTACTGTAACCACAAGGACCCTAGAATTCATATTTGTGATCTTGAATCATTTTGACCATTCATAATGATTTACATACCTTTTAGTTGTTCTTTTGACACTGCCAACATAAGTCTGACACAGGCTTGGTACACTTTATGTCTGGCAGAAACGTCTTCCAGATGTATCTGAATGAACTAAGAGACAAAACACGGACATCTGGGAAAAAAAGGACAGATTATTACAGATTTCCATCATAACAGTCATGGTGCGCACACACGCAGAGTGATTTACAGTAAGCAAGAAGAACACATGGTAGGCCTACTGCTTTGAAACAAATTCATGTAACTTTCAAAGATACCACGTGTGTCTGTGTGGATTTATCTTACAGTTTAAAATGTATGGTATTTGTTAGAATTTAAAGAACTGAGTTTCAGAATTTAGGACAGGAGGGCAGTTCAAGGTATCAGTGTAGCAATAGAAATTCACAACAGCGACAAAGTTACCTCCTCCTCCTATCGTCATTTAAGGCCTGGATAGACACAGGCACGAAGGAGAATTCATACCTGTTACCTTTTGGCCCCTGGAACCTTTAGGCGAAGGCCGGAAGGAAGCAGCCTGTACTCAGAGCTGAGGGGATGGGAGTTGTCCGTACAAATGGACTTGGCATTCTTAAGCACCTGGTTTTTAAAGACATGATCCAGGCTACTATCCGGCAATATCCTTGAGGCCGTTCTCACAATGTCTGAGTCCCGTTCATGACGACACCCTCCCCCCCCCATCTCTCCCTCTTTCCTGTCAATCTTCACCTATCTATCAATAAAGGCAAAACAAATCTTTAAAAACAAGAAATTATCTCACAGTGATATTTGTCAGGTGAAAGAAGCGCTGTCTCCGTTGTGTTCTCCCCTCCATATTAGTATGATTATTGCGTGTATGTTTGTGCTTGGTGCCCTGACGCATGTCCAGGAGGTCCGCAGAAAACGTATTGATAATATTATCAGTTCGGTTTAACCACCTAAACCCTCTAAGACTCTGTGTGTTGAGAGCTTGTAGATCTGCTATTTCTGGTGAATGTTTTGTTTCCCCGGCCTAAGGGGTAGGGAATAGGCCATGCTGGTGTTCAAGGGTGAAGTTCAATAAGTCATAATGGAAAATATAGGCCTACTACTCTCAAGTTTTCCTCGTGACACATTCAGGGGGAAAGATTTACATATTTACGTACTGTAAATAATACAGTATGTCATGAATGTAATTAAGGTTCTAACTTCTATTGTATTGTAACAATCTAGCTTACGGTTAATTCAGGGATACCTTGAAACGGTACAGTGGTAACACAGACATGTGGGAAGGTAATAAAAGTGGCATCATGACAACTAAACTGTGGAGGAAAGATGATGTAAAAAATATGACTGTAGGCTTACTAATTAGTACTCTACACAGTGGTGGATTACCGTGGATATCTTCATTGGGATCTCTTTCAGAGCGAAGAGAGAATTATAGAAGCTAGATTTTCAAGATTTGGGTCACAAGGTGGCGGTAATGCACCAAAAACCTGGTTGCCATGGTTGCCATCTGCCGTAAAACAAAAAGAAGAAGCTGCTATTGCGCATGCGTTGGTTAAACCACGTTAACTGCGTGTTGTTTTTCATGGCGGCGAGGAACAAATCAGCGGTGAAAAATGTCTTACAAACGAGGTAAAATGCGTCAAACGGAGTCTCTAAGACTAAAGCTGTCGATAAATGAACACCTGACGTCGGTGGGAGAGGAGATATTGGGTGTTTTGGAAAAACAGCAGAGTGATGTTGGTCAGCAGAAGCTTGTCAGAGTGTTTGTGTTGGAGCGCCTCAGCACTGCTGCAGGATTCATGTTTAGCCTCTTCCAGAGAGAGATGGAGACACTAGAACAGGGATATTCAATTGGCGGCCCGCGGGCCACATGTGGCCCGCACAGCGCCTCCTTGTGGCCCCTGGAAGAATTTTGAAAAAAAAAAAAAAAAACTTTCTTTTTTTTTTTTTTTTTTTGAGAATAATAATAGGGCTAATAAGAGTTACAGGTATGGTGTGTGCGATATTAATTGTGAGATTACCATAATGACAGTAATCATTAAAGGACCACTTTTCAACCTATCTTCATATAATAGGTCCTCACTAATAATCATGATAAAATGACATGTTTTTTTCTACTCTGTCTGTGTCACATAGGAGGGCTGTGGGCAGTTCAGAAACCCACCCAACAGTGACATCAATGGAGAATCCAAGCTAATAGAAACTGCAGGCTTTCTAGTCCTGAAAAGTTGCGAAAATGGAAGCCATCATTCTCACAATAATAAACCCTGTTAGGGTCCATTTGGTTCCATTTGTACACTCTCAGAGTTACAGACCCATAAGGGTCCATTTGATTCCAAACCATTTCCCTGGGGACCCCCTGGAACTGCCTCAAGGACCCTGGGGGTCCCCAGACCCCGAACCCCACTTTGGAATCACTGCTCTATGTAATGTTTGTGTGTGTGTGTGTGTGTGTGTGTGTGTGTGTGTGTGTGTGTGTGTGTGTGTGTGTCCGTCCAGCTGATGGTCGTTAATGTCAAAGCAATGTTAATGTTATGCACTGTCAAATAGGTCTAGGCCTACATCTATTCTAAGGTGGCATATACCTGTATAGACATATTACCCTGCTCATTACTGTGCGGAAATATACATAAATCTTCGTGTTTGAGCACAAAAAGCATTTTGAGAACCCACAAATTTCCGCGCTTCGCGCGCACACAGTGCGGCCCCCCAAACACAATCATTCTACAGTTGTGGCCCCCGGCCTAATCTAATTGAATACCCCTGCACTAGAAACTCTGCTGGGGAGACAAGACAAACTTCTGGACGTCCTTTTACAGCCAAAAGTTATATTATACAGACCAGGTTTGTTAAAGCGCAAATAATATGCATTTTATAACTGCTTTTAATATCGTATTGTTTATGTCCCTCAAAGTTATTTCTAATTTGAGCTTCGATCACCACTCTGGTGTATTAAACCAGTCCTTGTCATTTCTTTCTGGACTTTGAAAGCAGTTTTAGCTGCAGCACCACAATGTCCTGATGGCTGGTGGGGGTGCTCACATGCAGATTATTTAATATTTTAGTCATTATTATACTGATGCTAGATAAAATCAGGCTTGTTTCCATTCCATGCCAGCTTGGAAAATCAACAATGGTGAAGATTGTAAACAAAGTGGAAATGCAAATTTGGAACTGAAGACTGAAGAAGAGGAGGAATTATACAAAGTAGTGACATTGATGACATCACAATGAGGACAAAATCAGTTGAGCTGTTCCTAAGAGCAATTTCCATTAAAACACCTATATGATATGAAAGCCTGATTGTTCAAAATTGGGTTATTTGTGGGGATAGAAAACACATTATAGGAGCCCCAAAAACACAAAAGGAAAAAGTAGAATTTTATGTTATAGGTGCTTTAAGCTGACAGATCAACATATAGGAGAGCACTTTGAGTTGTTGTGCTGATGCCAACTAGCTCTTCTCTCTGTGTAATTTGTAAAGAGGGTTCCCCTGAACATGAGGAGAGGAGCTCCAGTCTCGTCCAGGAGGAACCACAACCTCCACACATTAAAGAGGAGAACATGGAAGAGGAGGCTGAAGTGTCAACATTGACATTACTACATGGGAAGACAAGGTGCCATTCTCTCCAAGGTAAAAAAAAATCGAGTCTAAAAGTCATACTATAGCAGCCCATACATGCTTCTAGGTGACATGGGGGTGGGTTCAGACTTCAGAAACAAAAGTATTTTTTTTGGAGTGAGTGAGTGGCAAAGTGAGTTTAATGCCGATTAATGCAATCAGACTTTTCTGTTTGTCAGCTTAAGTTCCTTGCCTTATATTACACCCTCATTGACTACGACAGCCTTCAGTACAAGAATGCACACACATAATCTGTATTAAAATAAACCCTGACCACTGAATTATTTGAAAAGAAATACAATATTGTCACCTGGATATTTTTAACATGGAAGAACAGCACAGCAGCCAGCTATCAGCAGGTAACTTCACAGGACGTCATCTAGGAGTGGTAGAACTCGTGACATGCAATCCACACTGCTTTCTTGGCAAACAATTTGCAATAGAGGCGTGTGACATCATCATCATACCCGGAACCTATGCGGGAATGCCTAGTGAGTGGCAAAAACTACTTTCTGGACTTGACAGTCCATACATCCAAACAGAAAAGTCCTATCTGCTTGCATTAAATGTCTTCACTCACTTTGCCACTCGATCTGCCTTTCACTTTTTTGCACTGGGCTGCTTTCAATGGCCTGCATCTCCAAATGAATGTCGTTTCTGGTGAAAACAAGGTTTTTCAACGGCCGACAGCAGGGGCTGTGATACTTGCGGTCGGATTTTTTCACCACCGACCGAAAGAACAACCGGTGAAGACACCACCGACAGCATTTTGTCATTGTAACATCCGGTTACGGATATTTGTCACATGGTACTATTTTTGTGGTCGGTATCACTACACCGCATAGAGTGCAGCAGCTTCACAGTCATAGATATTATTAAAAATAGATGCCTCACTGGCCGTTGCAGTTCATTGGAGTAGGGGTGAGCGATATGGACAAAAGTATTATCACGATATTTTTTTCAAGCCGTATCACGTCACGATAAACAATATTATTACGATATTTTTTTCAAGCCGTATCACGATAAACAATATTATCACGATATTTTTTTCAAGCCGTATCACGTCACGATAAACAATATTATTACGATATTTTTTTCAAGCCGTATCACGATAAACGATATCACGATATTCTTTCCTGTGTTTTTGAGGGGCGCTAGCCCCTCCTATATACAGGTTTAATGTTTGTTTTTAATTGTATGTTTGTTTTAAAAATGCCATTGACAATAACAAATATTTAATGTTTGTTTTGACACCGTTTGTTTTACATCATTACATCACATCATAGCAATGAGAGCGCCCCTCACTTCACACAAGTGTGATTTCTTTATGGTTATTTTCAAGTTACAACGTAACAAAAAACTAAAAAAATACCATTTAGTAGACCCTCCAGAAAAACATGGGCAAAATATTATTATTTAATATTGATTATGCGATGAAATATGCAGTGCTTTAGCCGCAAAATATGATATAATCACCTTTAAAAAAGTTATTGACCTACACCCTATGGTATTTGTTCTCAAAGTTGGGTCCAGGGGGTCCCCAGCTAAATGTATGTATATCATAAATATCTATTTAACCACTTTAATCATACACATTGACTATTTGAAAATAGCCGATCGCTCACACACGCACACACAATATTTTTTCAGATTGGGGTCACATGCAGATTATTTAATATTTTATTATACTGATGCTAGATAAAACCAGGCTTGTTTCCATTCCATGCCAGCTTGGAAAATCAACAATGGTGAAGATTGTAAGTAAAGTGGAAATGCAAATTTGGAACTGAAGACTGAAGAAGAGGAGGAATTATACAAAGTAGTGACATTGATGACATCACAATGAGGACAAAATCAGTTGAGCTGTTCCTAAGAGCAATTTCCATTAAAGCACCCATATGATATGAAAGCCTGATTGTTCAAAATTGGGTTATTTGTGGGGATAGAAAACACATTATAGGAGCCCCAAAAACACAAAAGAAATGGAAAAAGTAGAATTTCATGAATAGGTCCTTTAAGCTGACAGATTAACATATAGGAGAATAAATGTCATACATTTACAAAAGCACTTTGAGTTGTGCTGATGCCAACTAGCTCTTCTCTCTGTGTAGTTTGTAAAGAGGGTTCCCCTGAACATGAGGAGAGGAGCTCCAGTCTCGTCCAGGAGGAACCACAACCTCCACACATTAAAGAGGAGAACATGGAAGAGGAGGCTGAAGTGTCAACATTGACATTACTACATGGGAAGACAAGGTGCCATTCTCTCCAAGGTAAAAAAAATAAGCCTCACTACTTTAATACGAGTCTAAAAGTCATACTATAGCAGCCCATACGTGCTTCTAGGTGACATGGGGGTGGGTTCAGACTTCAGAAACAAAACAAAATGTTTTGGAGTGAGTGATTGGCAAAGTGAGTTTAATGTCATTTAATGCAATCAGTTTGTCAGCTTAAGTTCCTTGCCTTATATTACACCCTCATTGACTACGACAGCCTTCAGTACAAGAATGCACACACATAATCTGTATTAAAATAAAGCCTGACCACTGAATTATTTTTAAAATAAATACAATATTGTCACCTGGATATTTTTAACATGGAAGAACAGCACAGCAGCCAGCTATCAGCAGGTAACTTCACAGGACGTCATCTAGGAGTGGTAGAACTTGTGACGTGCAATCCACACTGCTTTCTTGGCAAACAATTTGCAATAGAGGCGTGTGACATCATCATCATACACGGAACCTATGCGGGAATGCCTAGTGAGTGGCAAAAACTACTTTCTGGACTTGACAGTCCATACATCCAAACAGAAAAGTCCTATCTGCTTGCATTAAATGTCTCCACTCACTTTGCCACTCGATCTGCCTTTCACTTTTTGCACTCTATGGCCTGCTTTCAATGGCCTGCATCTCCAAATGAATGTCGTTTCTGGTGAAAACAAGGCTTTTCAACGGCCGACAGCAGGGGCTGTGATACTTGCGGTCGGATTTTTTCACCACCGACCGAAAGAACAACCGGTGAAGACACCACCGACAGCACTTTGTCATTGTAACATCCGGTTACGGATATTTGTCACATGGTACTATTTTTGTGGTCGGTATCACTACACCGCATAGAGTGCAGCAGCTTCACAGCCATAGATATTATAAAATCACACCCCTGTGAACTGAGTGGTGCAACTCCCCTCTCTCTCCCCCCTCCTCTCCTCTCTCTCTCTCATTAGCAGGCAACAGTGCAGCACTAATACTATCTCTCTCTCTGTTTCTGGCAAATAGCGCCCCTACTGGTACTAATAGTCATATTCTGGTGCTCATGGCCGCATAGGTACATAGATGAACACGGACATTGCTGTTCCTTGGAGTGGTTGTACCACTCAAAAAATAGATGCCTCACTGGCCGTTGCAGTTCATTGGAGTAGGGGTGGGCGATATGGACAAAAGTATTATCACGATATTTTTTTCAAGCCGTATCACGATAAACAATATTATCATGATATTATTTTCAAGCCGTATCACGATAAACGTTATCACGATATTTTTCCGCGTGTTTTAGAGGGGCACTAGCCCCTCCTATATACGGGTTTAATGTTTGTTTTTAATTCAATGTTTGTTTTAAAAATGCCATTGACAAAAAAAAACATGGGCAAAAATATTATTTAATATTGATTATGCGATGGAATATGCAGTGCTTTAGCAGCAAAATATGATATAATCACTTTAAAAAAAGTTATTAACCTACACCCTATGGTATTTGTTCTCAAAGTGGGGTCCAGGGGGTCCCCAGCTAAATGTATGTATATCATAAATATCTATTTAACCACTTTAATCATACACATTGGCTATTTGAAAATAGCCGATCTACAAGCTCACACACACACACACGCACGCACGCACACACACACACACACACACACACACACACACACACACACACACACACACACACACACACACACACAATATTTTTTCAGATTGGGGTCACAATGCAGATTATTTAATATTTTAGTCATTATTATACTGATGCTAGATAAAACCAGGCTTGTTTCCATTCCATGCCAGCTTGGAAAATCAACAATGGTGAAGATTGTAAACAAAGTGGAAATGCAAATTTGGAACTCAAGACTGAAGAAGAGGAGATATTAAACAAAGTAGTGACATTGATGACATCACAATGAGGACAAAAACAGTTGAGCTGTTCCTAAGAGCCATTTCCATTAAAACACCTATATGATATGAAAGCCTGATTGTTCAAAATTGGGTTATTTGTGGGGATAGAAAACACAAAACACAAAAGAAATGGGAAAAAGTACAATTTTATGTTATAGGTCCTTTAAGCTGACAGATCAACATATAGGAGAATAAATGTCATACATTTACAAAAGCACTTTGAGTTGTTGTGCTGATGCCAACTAGCTCTTCTCTCTGTGTAGTTTATAAAGAGGGTTCCCCTGAACATGAGGAGAGGAGCTCCAGTCTGGTCCAGAAGAAACCACAACCTCCACACATTAAAGAGGAGAACATGGAAGAGGAGGCTGAAGTGTCAACATTGACATTACTACATGGGAAGACAAGGTGCCATTCTCTCCAAGGTAAAAAAAAAATAAGCCTCACTCATCTCGCCAATAATGAAAAGGCAGAAAAGTTTGAATGTTGAAGAATGTTTTCATTCCAACAGAATATTGATTTTGGTAAATTAAATGTATACATTTATAAGTCAAAGTAGGCTTGTTTTATCGGTAATTTTACCTCTGTTTTTGGGGCGGAGAAAAGCAGTTCCGAGATTTGCATGTAGCTTTTGATTGGTCTTTGGAATGTCTTTGTCCTCAGGTTTCACACTCTGAGCACCGCCCATTAGCGTACTTGTGTGTTTGTAAACACAGAATTCTTCAACATGGCTATAGTATGGAGGAACATTTGGGATTTTATAGCCCTATTATTAAAATCACCGGGAAAGGCGTTGAATTAAGTATATAAATTCCGGCCTCCTTTTATTAGCCGGGTTTTTTTTTTGTTTTGTTTTTTCCAAGTGCCGTATCTGTTACCTTCGCTGCTCTGGCTGGCTGTGCCTGTCACTTCAGCGTCCAGATGCGGGTGGTCGCGCTGCTCGGCTCTCAACAAAGTTAACAACAAAGTTAACTTCGGGAGAGAACGCCAATAAGCACTGTTCATGGTCACGGACAATAAAACTACCGGTAATGAGAGCAGAAGTCTAACTGCAAGTGAAATCTATCCCACAGCCTACTAGGCTACTACAATGAGTGAGTAATGAGTTTGTGACACGATGTGCTGCGCAACGAACGTAAACGACAGATTGCAGAGCGCATGTGGCGTTGTGGATCTGTCGTTTAATGGATCATGGGATGAACGTACTGGTATGCTGTTAGCTTGTTGCTAACGGGACCCCCTTCCTCCCTCCTTCTCCCTCTCCCTCTCTCTCTCTCTCTCTTGCACATTAGAGAGACGCTCTCTTTAACACGTCTATCTCTCTCTCTCTCTCCCGTTGAAGCCATCTGCAGTGAATTGATGTTATATAAATAACTGTAGTCTCACAGAGAAGCTAGGTCAGGTTTTGCATTGAGGCATTTGCATTGACTTTCAAAAAATAAATAAACAGGATATGGCTCTATGATATCACTATACAAAAATATCAACACAATAAAAAACTAAGGTGCTAAAAAGAAAGGATGCTTTTGTAAACAATAAATTCAAATAGGAATAAACATACCATTTTCTCTACTCTTCCAACTCCCTGGCATCCGTGGCACCGGGGGTGAGCACTTTAGAAATCTGAACGTTCATGTACATGTTAGCTTTGTAAATTTAGCAAGGCACTCAAAACATTGGGAAGGTCTGCCATCGTGCTCGTTTAGAACGAGCTTCACCATGGCAAACATTTCCCTGCATTTTTAGGATTTGAGGATTTCCTGGTAGACTGATAGAGTGGAAGTTTCTCCATCCAACTACCCTGTGGTAGTTGGAAGAAATGTTTGTCTGAAGTGTTTACTTCCTTGTAGTTCAACAGAGGAAACACTGCGTGGGAAATGTTAAGTTCAACATTTAATGGATTTCTTTCATGTTATCTTTTGCCTAAAGAAGAGCTTTCCCCAGAACATCAGGAGAGGAGGTCCAGTCTGGTCCTGGAGGAACCAGAGTCTTTACAGATTAAACAGAAGTTACTTCAAAGACCAGTGGAGGATGACGGGTCAACATTGACATTACTTGCAGTGAAAAGTGATGATGATGATGATGATGATGAAGGCAGAGAGACAGAGCCTCTAGCCAGCACTTCAACTCAACACATGAATACACAGGCTGATGTAGAGGACTGTGGAACATCACAACCAACTAGTGCTTTACATGCTTCTGAATCGGACAATAAATGTGACAGTGATGATGAGTGGGAGCCAACTAGTGATAACCAGCTCCTTTCTTTACACTCTTCTCAATCGCACAATGAATCTGACACTGAAGACAGTGCTGAGCAGGAGGAGACCAGGGAGGGTCCATCAGATTTAAACACGCTGATGTCACACAAGACACAAAATGTGAAAGGTCAAGCCTGGTCGTTGAGCAACAAGCTGTCCCAGGACCTGAAAACACCAAAACAAACTGATTCCACAAGGAGTCACACAGGGAAGAAAAGGTTTAGTTGTACAGAGTGTGGCATAATGTGTAATACGAAGTCACATCTTAACCAGCACATGAAGACTCATACAGGGGAAAAGCCCTTTACTTGTAAAGTTTGTAGCAAAGGCTTTGAACAAAAGGGTAATCTAACTATGCACATGAGGACTCATACAGGGGAAAAGCCCTTTACTTGTAAAGTTTGTAGCAAAGGCTTTATTCAAAAGGGTGGTCTAACTTACCACATGAGGACTCATACAGGGGAAAAGCCCTTTACTTGTAAAGTTTGTAGCAAAGTTTTTTTTCAAAGGGGAACTCTAACTTCCCACATGAGGACTCATACAGGAGAAAAGCCCGTTACTTGTAAAGTTTGTAGCAAAGGCTTTATTCAAAAGGGTGGTCTAACTTACCACATGAGGACTCATACAGGGGAAAAGCCCTTTACTTGTAATGTTTGTAGCAAAGGCTTTAATCATAAGGGTGCTCTAACTTACCACATGAGGACTCATACAGGGGAAAAGCCCTTTACTTGTAAAGTTTGTAGCAAAGGCTTTATTCATAAGGGTGCTCTAACTTACCACATGAGGACTCATACAGGGGAAAAGCCCTTTACTTGTAAAGTTTGTAGCAAAGTTTTTTTTCAAAAGGGAATTCTAACTTCCCACATGAGGACTCATACAGGAGAAAAGCCCGTTACTTGTAATGTTTGTAGCAAAGGCTTCAGCGAAAAGGGTAATCTAACTATGCACATGAGGACTCATACAGGGGAAAAGCCCTTTACTTGTAAAGTTTGTAGCAAAGGCTTTATTCAAAAGGGTGGTCTAACTTACCACATGAGGACTCATACAGGGGAAAAGCCCTTTACTTGTAATGTTTGTGGCAAAAGCTTTAGTTTGAAATGTAATCTAATGGGGCACATGAGGACTCATACAGGGGAAAAGCCCTTTACTTGTAATGTTTGTGGCAAAGGCTTTAGTTCTAAATCTAATCAAATGGAGCACATGAGTACTCATACAGGGGAAAAGCCCTTTACTTGTAAAGTTTGTAGCAAAGGCTTTAGACTTAAGGGTCCTCTAACTTGCCACATGAGGACGCATACAGGGGAAAAGCCATTTACGTGTAATGTTTGTAACAAAAGCTTTGCTCTAGTATGTACTCTTAGGAAACACATGAAGACGCATACAGGGGAACAACCACTTTAGTTAGAGCTTCTGGCAAATGCATTGGTCAATTTCACCTCTGATACGAGGATTCATACAGGGGAGACGGTAATAATGTTGTGTTCTTTTTTTTTTTTGGCAACACAAAAACTTCAACCATGTTTATTGAAAATAAACTGTCATACATTTACACCGATTGCTCCATCATCTCTCTTCTGCTGTGTAATGCGTTGGCATGCTTTGAATGAAGAAATAACACTAATTCCATATGTCATTATTGGGGATAGAGCCCGAAAATCGGGCCTATAAAATACAAGCCTATAAAACTAAATACAACAAATATATCTGGGTATTGAAAACCTCAAGGGATGCAACCGTGACGTATATACCGTGCGACCACTTTGACTTGAGATTTACAATGCTAGGACTTTTCACAAACTGGAGTATATTATACTACATTGTAGGATGTATATTGAGATGGCAGGTATGTGACATTGAAAAGGACAAATCAAACTTATGGGACACTTTATTAGAACACAAAATAAATCGCTACCGCCTCTGTAATGAACCAGTGAAATTAGGGTAATTTATGATGCCTCTCATAGGGATTGCATTGGCACCTGCAGTACACAGTTGAAACGGACCAGAAGTGGGAACGCTGTCTCATTTGGGGGCATGCAATTTGTAGTCCCCGTGTGTCTATAGCCGCAGCAGCTGACGTCATGGGCCGCTCGCTATAAAGGGGGCTTGGACACGACGGGTGGTTGCGTGGTTCCGCCATCGTTTGCCGTATGGTGGAACGGGTGAAAAGTTTGGAGGGGAGCTAAATGAAATAATGTAGCCTACCACAGTTGTTGCATGCAAGAAAGGGAGCATTTCGACAATGCATAGACATCTGTCCATAATGCATTTTATTTAACCCAAATGCGATACCTTTGCGTGTCTGCACCGAGTCGAAACAACACTGGAGCCTCAGCTGCTGCAGTGGAACAAACATCCTGCTCTTCCACCTAACGCATGTTGTGCTTACCATGCTTGCTGCCCAAGGCAAGCACGGTAAGACGTTGCCATAAATTATTAATCCAATTCATAATAATACATTTGGGAAACTCAAATCTCCCTGAAATACTGTATCTCCCACAAATCGATTGAATAGTCTCACATATGTGACGTATTCAATTCAATTCAACTTCTCAGTCTATCGTTGCCGAAAAGGCAGAGCTAAAAGCTCACAACGCGGTGCAACCAAATGCGTTGTGAGCTTGTAGATTGGCTATTTTTGGTGCGACACACAGCCATACGATGTATACAATTCACTTTTAAAGTGACGGTACACAATGAACAGTTCCCTCTGTCTGTTAGAAAGTTACTGTATAAGGTGTGTGTGTGTGTGTGTGTGTGTGTGTGTGTGTGTGTGTGTGTGTGTGTGTGTGTGTATAGCCTACACCTTAGAACTGTTTATTGGCATACAAACTCTCACAACTGGCCAATAAAAATAAAGTTCTGTTCTTTCCACAAAATAAAAGCAAATGCTCGATAGTGGGCTCGATAAGGACCCGGCTCAATAAGCCTGCTCGATAAGGTGATCGTTAACAATAAAACCTTAACGAGCTCCATCCCTGGTCATAATAACCATATTAAAACTTATTGACGGGAGTCGTGTTAATATATATCATTGTCATGTTCACTACAAATAAACAAGTATTATGCACTTATGATGCGGATGATTGCGCAGAGTTTTGAAAAATATCTCTCCTGGCTGGTGATGGTGATGTGGATACAAGATCTGTAAGAAAATAGAAAAAACAAACACATTAACTTTAATTCACTGCCGTATTAACTGTTGTACTTATATTAGATTAGGCTGTTATTATTTTGTTGTATTTTCAGACGGACAAATCTGTTTTATCTTTTTTCTATTAATTGAGTTTACCTGTTGAGCAAAGTCAAAAGAATAGTGCATCTTGAAGTGTCTGTGCAAATCTCTTTGCAGTCTCTGCGCATGTCGTTGTATAGATCTCGCTCGCCCTTAACCAGGGACAAGTGCTTTAGCTGTACATTCAGTGTGTCATGTTTCTCTTCCTCTGCCACACCGTTACTTCGGTAAACCTGTACAAAAGGGAAAATAAAAAACAGCACAAGCATAGTTACCTACTCTTCTATCTACATCACAATTCCACTAGAGTACTGTAACCACAAGGACCCTAGAATTCCATTCATAATGATTTACATACCTTGTAGTTGTTCTTTTGACACTGCCAACATAAGTCTGACATAGGCTTGGTACACTTTATGTCTGGCAGAAACGTCTTCCAGATGTATCTGAATGAACTAAGAGACAAAACACGGACATCTGGGAAAAAAAGGACAGATTATTACAGATTTCCATCATAACAGTCATGGTGCGCACACACGCAGAGTGATTTACAGTAAGCAAGAAGAACATATGGTAGGCCTACTGCTTTGTAACAAATTAATGTAACTTTCAAAGATACCACGTGTGTCTGTGTGGATTTATCTTACATTTTAAAATGTATGGTATTTGTTAGAATTTAAAGAACTGAGTTTCAGAATTTAGGACAGGATGGCAGTTCAAGGTATCAGTGTAGCAATAGAAATTCACAACAGCGACAAAGTTACCTCCTCCTATCGTCATTTAAGGCCTGGAGTGGATAGACACCGGCACGAAGGAAAATTCATACCTGTTACTTTTGGCCCCTGGAACCTTTAGGCGAAGCCTGGAAGGAAGCAGCCTAGAGCTGAGGGGATGGGAGTTGTCCGTACAAATGGACTTGGCATTCTTAAGCACCTGGTTTTTAAAGACATGATCCAGGCTACTATCCGGCAATATCCTTGAGGCCGTTCTCACAATGTCTGAGTCCCGTTCATGACGACACCCCCCCCCCCCCCCCCATATCTCCCTCTTTCCTGTCAATCTTCACCTATCAATCAATAAAGGCAAAACAAATCTTTAAAAACAAGAAATGATCTCACAGTGATATTTGTCAGGTGAAAGAAGCGCTGTCTCCGTTGTGTTCTCCCCTCCATATTAGTATGATTATTGCGTGTATGTTTGTGCTTGGTGCCCTGACGCATGTCCAGGAGGTCCGCAGAAAACATATTGATAATATTATCAGTTCGGTTTAACCACTTAAACCCTATAAGACCTACCACCAGACCTCTCCAAAAAAAAGCCAATCTACAAACTCACAACCCATCACTCTGTGTGTGTGAGTCGTGGCGTGTTGAGAGCTTGTAGATCTGCTATTTCTGGTGAATGTTTTGTTTCCCCGGCCTAAGGGGTAGGGAATAGGCCATGCTGGTGTTCAAGGGTGAAGTTCAATCTGTCATAATGGAAAATATAGGCCTACTACTCCTAGGCTACTCCTTTTCCTCGTGACACATTCAGGGGGAAAGATTTACATATTTACGTACTGTAATACAGTATGTCATGAATGTAATTAAGGTTCTAACTTCTATTGTATTGTAACAATCTAGCCTACAGTTAATTCAGGGATACCTTGAAACGGTACAGTGGTAACACAGACATGTGGGAAGGTAATATAAGTGGCATCATGACAACTAAACTGTGGAGGAAAGACGATGTAAAAACATGACTGTAGGCTTACTAATTAGTACTCTTAAAAAGTTAAAAATAAAAGTCAACACCACAACTAAAAAAACACAGTGGTGGATATCTTCATTGGGATCTCTTTCAGAGCAAAGAGAGAATTATAGAAGCAGCTAGATTTTCAAGATTTGGGTCACAAGGTGGCAGTAATGCACCAAAAACCTGGTTGCCATGGTTGCCATCTGCCGTAAAACAAAAAGAAGAAGCTGCTATTGCGCATGCGTTGGTTAAATCACGTTAACTTGTTGTGCATGCGTGTTGTTTTTCATGGCGGCGAGGATAATCAGCGTGGTGAAAAATGTTTTACAAACGAGGTAAAATGCGTCAAACGGAGTCTCTAAGACTAAAGCTGTTGATAAATGAACACCTGACGTCGGTGGGAGAGGAGATATTGGGTGTTTTGGAAAAACAGCAGAGTGATGTTGGTCAGCAGAAGCTTGTCAGAGTGTTTGTGTTGGAGCGCCTCAGCACTGCTGCAGGATTCATGTTTAGCCTCTTCCAGAGAGAGATGGAGACACTAGAAACTCTGCTGGGGAGACAAGACAAACTTCTGGACGTCCTTTTACAGCCACAAGTCATATTATACAGACCAGGTTTGTTAAAGCGCAAATAATATGCATTTTAAAACAGCTTTTAATATTTAATATTGCATTGTCCCTCAAAGTTATTTCTAATGAGCCTCAATCACCACTCTGATATTAAACCAGTCCTTGTCATTTCTTTCTGGACTTTGAAAGCAGTTTTAGCTGCAGTACCACAATGTCCTGAGGTGGTGGCTGGTGGGGGTGCTCACATGCAGATTATTTAATATTTTAGTCATTATTATACTGATGCTAGATAAAACCAGGCTTGTTTCCATTCCATGCCAGCTTGGAAAATCAACAATGCTGAAGATTGTAAACAAAGTGGAAATGCAAATTTGGAACTCAAGACTGAAGAAGAGGAGCAATTATACAAAGTAGTGACATTGATGACATCACAATGATGACAAAATCAGTTGAGCTGTTCCTAAGAGCAATTTCCATTAAAACACCTATATGATATGAAAGCCTGATTGTTCAAAATTGGATTATTTGTTGGGATAGAAAACACATTATAGGAGCCCCATAAACACAAAATAAATGGAAAAAATTGAATTTTATATTATAGGTGCTTTAAAGCTGACGGATCAACATATAGGAGAATAAATGTCATACCTTTACAAAAGCACTTTGAGTTGTTGTGCTGATGCCAACTAGCTCTTCTCTCTGTGTTATTTGTAAAGAGGGTTCCCCTGAACATGAGGAGAGGAGCTCCAGTCTCGTCCAGGAGGAACCACAACCTCCACACATTAAAGAGGAGAACATGGAAGAGGAGGCTGAAGTGTCAACATTGACATTACTACATGGGAAGACAAGGTGCCATTCTCTCCAAGGTAAAAAAAAATCGAGTCTAAAAGTCATACTATAACAGCCCATACATGCTTCTAGGTGACATGGGGGTGGGTTCAGACTTCAGAAACAAAAATAAATGTTTTGGAGTGAGTGAGTGGCAAAGTGAGTTTAATGCCGATTAATGCAATCAGACTTTTCTGTTTGTCAGCTTAAGTTCCTTGCCTTATATTACACCCTCTACGACAGCCTTCAGTACAAGAATGCACACACATAATCTGTATTAAAATAATCCCTGACCACTGAATTATTTTTTTAAATAAATACAATATTGTCACCTGGATATTTTTAACATGGAAGAACAGCACAGCAGCCAGCTATCAGCAGGTAACTTCACAGGACGTCATCTAGGAGTGGTAGAACTCGTGACATGCAATCCACACTGCTTTCTTGGCAAACAATTTGCAATAGAGGCGTGTGACATCATCATCATCATACCCGGAACCTATGCGGGAATGCCTAGTGAGTGGCAAAAACTACTTTCTGGACTTGACAGTCCATGCATCCAAACAGAAAAGTCCTATCTGCTTGCATTAAATGTCTTCACTCACTTTGCCACTCGATCTGCCTTTCACTTTTTGCACTCTATGGCCTGCTTTCAATGGCCTGCATCTCCAAATGAATGTCGTTTCTGGTGAAAACAAGGTTTTTCAACGGCCGACAGCAGGGGCTGTGATACTTGCGGTCGGATTTTTTCACCACCGACCGAAAGAACAACCGGTGAAGACACCACCGACAGCATTTTGTCATTGTAACATCCGGTTACGGATATTTGTCACATGGTACTATTTTTGTGGTCGGTATCACTACACAGCATAGAGTGCAGCAGCTTCACAGTCATAGATATTATTAAAAATAGATGCCTCACTGGCCGTTGCAGTTCATTGGAGTAGGGGTGAGCGATATGGACAAAAGTATTATCACGATATTTCTTTCAAGCCGTATCACGATAAACAATATTATTACGATATTTTTTTCAAGCCGTATCACGATAAACGATATCACGATATTCTTTTGTGTGTTTTTGAGGGGCGCTAGCCCCTCCTATATACGGGTTTAATGTTTGTTTTTAATTGTATGTTTGTTTTAAAAATGCCATTGACAATAACAAATATTTAATGTTTGTTTTGACACCGTTTGTTTTACATCATTACATCACATCATAGCAATCAGAGCGCCCCTCACTTCACACAAGTGTGATTTTTTATGGTTATTTTCAAGTTACAACGTAACAAAAAACTAAAAAAATACCATTTAGTAGACCCTCCAGAAAAACATGGGCAAAATATTATTATTTAATATTGATTATGCGATGAAATATGCAGTGCTTTAGCCGCAAAATATGATATAATCACTTTAAAAAAAGTTATTGACCTACACCCTATGGTATTTGTTCTCAAAGTTGGGTCCAGGGGGTCCCCAGCTAAATGTATGTATATCATAAATATCTATTTAACCACTTTAATCATACACATTGACTATTTGAAAATAGCCGATCTACAAGCTCACACACGCACACACAATATTTTTTCAGATTGGGGTCACATGCAGATTATTTAATATTTTAGTCATTATTATACTGATGCTAGATAAAACCAGGCTTGTTTCCATTCCATGCCAGCTTGGAAAATCAACAATGGTGAAGATTGTAAGTAAAGTGGAAATGCAAATTTGGAACTCAAGACTGAAGAAGAGGAGGAATTATACAAAGTAGTGACATTGATGACATCACAATGAGGACAAAATCAGTTGAGCTGTTCCTAAGAGCAATTTCCATTAAAACACCTATATGATATGAAAGCCTGATTGTTCAAAATTGGGTTATTTGTGGGGATAGAAAACACATTATAGGAGCCCCAAAAACACAAAAGAAATGGAAAAAGTAGAATTTCATGAATAGGTCCTTTAAGCTGACAGATTAACATATAGGAGAATAAATGTCATACATTTACAAAAGCACTTTGAGTTGTTGTGCTGATGCCAACTAGCTCTTCTCTCTGTGTAATTTGTAAAGAGGGTTCCCCTGAACATGAGGAGAGGAGCTCCAGTCTCGTCCAGGAGGAACCACAACCTCCACACATTAAAGAGGAGAACATGGAAGAGGAGGCTGAAGTGTCAACATTGACATTACTACATGGGAAGACAAGGTGCCATTCTCTCCAAGGTAAAAAATAATCGAGTCTAAAAGTCATACTATTGCAGCCCATACATGCTTCTAGGTGACATGGGGGTGGGTTCAGACTTCAGAAACAAAAATAAATGTTTTGGAGTGAGTGAGTGGCAAAGTGAGTTTAATGCCGATTAATGCAATCAGACTTTTCTGTTTGTCAGCTTAAGTTCCTTGCCTTATATTACACCCTCATTGACTACGACAGCCTTCAGTACAAGAATGCACACACATAATCTGTATTAAAATAAACCCTGACCACTGAATTATTTGAAAAGAAATACAATATTGTCACCTGGATATTTTTAACATGGAAGAACAGCACAGCAGCCAGCTATCAGCAGGTAACTTCACAGGACGTCATCTAGGAGTGGTAGAACTCGTGACATGCAATCCACACTGCTTTCTTGGCAAACAATTTGCAATAGAGGCGTGTGACATCATCATCATACCCGGAACCTATGCGGGAATGCCTAGTGAGTGGCAAAATCTACTTTCTGGACTTGACAGTCCATACATCCAAACAGAAAAGTCCTATCTGCTTGCATTAAATGTCTTCACTCACTTTGCCACTCGATCTGCCTTTCACTTTTTTGCACTGGGCTGCTTTCAATGGCCTGCATCTCCAAATGAATGTCGTTTCTGGTGAAAACAAGGTTTTTCAACGGCCGACAGCAGGGGCTGTGATACTTGCGGTCGGATTTTTTCACCACCGACCGAAAGAACAACCGGTGAAGACACCACCGACAGCATTTTGTCATTGTAACATCCGGTTACGGATATTTGTCACATGGTACTATTTTTGTGGTCGGTATCACTACACCGCATAGAGTGCAGCAGCTTCACAGTCATAGATATTATTAAAAATAGATGCCTCACTGGCCGTTGCAGTTCATTGGAGTAGGAGTGAGCCGTTTTCAAGCCGTATCACGATAAACAATATTATTACGATATTCTTTTCAAGCCGTATCACGATAAACGATATCACGATATTCTTTCCTGTGTTTTTGAGGGGCGCTAGCCCCTCCTATATACGGGTTTAATGTTTGTTTTTAGTTGTATGTTTGTTTTAAAAATGCCATTGACAATAACAAATATTTAATGTTTGTTTTGACACCGTTTGTTTTTCATCATTACATCACATCATAGCAATCAGAGCGCCCCTCACTTCACACAAGTGTGATTTTTTATGGTTATTTTCAAGTTACGACGTAACAAAAAACAAAAAAATACCATTTAGTAGACCCTCCAGAAAAACATGGGCAAAATATTATTTAATATTGATTATGCGATGGAATATGCAGTGCTTTAGCAGCAAAATATGATATAATCACTTTAAAAAAAGTTATTAACCTACACACTATGGTATTTGTTCTCAAAATGGGGTCCCCAGCTAAATGTATGTATATCATAAATATCTATTTAACCACTTTAATCATACACATTGGCTATTTGAAAATTGCCGATCTACAAGCTCACACACACACACACACAATATTTTTTTCAGATTGGGGTCACATGCAGATTATTTAATATTTTAGTCATTATTATACTGATGCTAGATAAAACCAGGCTTGTTTCCATTCCATGCCAGCTTGGAAAATCAACAATGGTGAAGATTGTAAACAAAGTGGAAATGCAAATTTGGAACTGAAGAAGAGGAGGAATTATACAAAGTAGTGACATTGATGACATCACAATGAGGACAAAATCAGTTGAGCTGTTCCTAAGAGCAATTTCCATTAAAGCACCTATATGATATGAAAGCCTGATTGTTCAAAATTGGGTTATTTGTGGGGATAGAAAACACATTATAGGAGCCCCAACAACACAAAATAAATGGAAAAAGTTGAATTTTATGTTATAGGTGCTTAAAGCTGACAGATCAACATATAGGAGAATAAATGTCATACATTTACAAAAGCACTTTTAGTTGTTGTGCTGATGCCAACTAGCTCTTCTCTCTGTGTAGTTTATAAAGAGGGTTCCCCTGAACATGAGGAGAGGAGCTCCAGTCTGGTCCAGGAGGAACCACAACCTCCACACATTAAAGAGGAGAACATGGAAGAGGAGGCTGATGTGTCAACATTGGCATTACTACGTGGGAAGACAAGGTGCCATTCTCTCCAAGGTAAAAAAAATAAGCCTCACTCATCTCGCCAATAATGAAAAGGCAGAAAAGCTCTAAATAATAATTATCGTTTTTTTCATATTAACAGTTTGAATGTTGAAGAATGTTTTCATTCCAACAGATTATTGATTTGGGTAAATTAAATGTATACATGTAACCCATTCTTGAGATAAGGGACAAAACTTTTTTCAAACTGGATTTTTTTTTTTTTTAAGATACATTCAAATCAAATAGATGTATTTGTAGACACAGGTCTCAACTACCAATCTTGAGAAGGAACAGGTTTTTCGCATAACATTTCTTTCTAAAATGGGACATTTATGCACTTAATACCTGATTCATGTCAACTCCGTCAGACACACTAAAATCCCTTTTAATTGAATTTTATCATTTCAACAATAATATAAAGTCCTCAGTTATCTTATAATGGCTTTCAGTAATCAAGTTAAGTAATACAAATCTTTTAATATTATTTTGTTCCAATATCACACTATTATGAAATATCCAATTTCTCAAAACCGTCATTTCAACCTTTATTTTCAATATTATAACATGAAAACCATGTAAAAAAACAAAAAAATCATCATTACGTATCATTTCAGTTGGTGTTTCAATACATAAGCACAAAAGATTTGACAGCGAATTTTCTATTTCTTTGGAAATTAACAAAAACATCACGGGACGAACGTCTGACGGAGTTGACGAACATCTGACGGAGTTGACAAGTTTAACTGATTTAGGTTCTAGACCACCTAGGATCTTGATTCTGGTGACTAATCCCACATTTTCAAGGATGAGGAATACAGTGGTACTATTTAGATTTGCCCTGTGAACATGGCAGCCATTTTTCAAAATGGCAGCCAACTTTCTGTTATTTCCCAATAACTCAAGTTCTACACCACCTAGGATCTTGATTCTGGTGACTAATCATACATTTTCAAGGATGTGGGATACATTGGTACTATTTAGATTTGTCCTGTGACCATGGTAGACATTTTTCAAAATGGCCGCCAACTTTCTGTTATTTCCCAACAACTCAAGTTCTACACCACCTAGGATCTTGATTCTGGTGACTAATCATACATTTTCAAGGGTGAGGAATACAGTTGTACTATTTAGATTTATCCTGTGACCATGGATGGTAGACATTTTCAAAAATGGTGGACCTGCTATTATTTTACCAATTTACTCAGGGAATATTATCAGAATAATATAAAATCTGTGAATACATTTCTTACCAAGATTTTCTTCACCAATGTTTGTAAAGGTGTCTACTAACATATCCCACATTGGTTTCTATTTGACCACCCTAGGGGCATGTTTGACAGCTGCTGAAAGTTGGGTACCATCAACAACCAATATAAGGCTAAATGTTCTAAATTTCATTATGCTTTAAGTAGCATGTGGCATGTCAAACTAGGGGCTTTTCATGATTCTGGATCCATTCCAAGCATTAGTTTTGCACAAAAAACACTACGTTGGCTAAAAACGGCCATAGCCATCATCACAGATGTGATGAGGTCAGCACATGTCGGCACATTTGGGCAAGTGGCTATGGCCAAACTAGGGGGTCTATGGCCAAACTAGGGGTCAAACTCCTTGGGCTAAATTCGGTGAGGTGAACAGTGAGCGAAAGACCGAAGACAGAAGATTTGGCTTCAGGACCATCAGGCAGGATGTGCAGACACTGAAGGCATCAGTGTCTTTCTCTGTGTCCCCAGCATGTCAACCAAAGCAATGTTACCAAATCAAAGGAGCCTTCACCTCATGTCACCTGGGGCTGGGTGAGCAATCGTATCCTGTATCTAAACTCACAACTAAATACAGACACTTGGCCAGACTGCCGTTTGAAAGGGTCAAACCCCTCATCCTGATTGGGGAAGACCACCCCACCTAATCACACCAACCGAACAAGTGAGGTTGGGGCCTCCAGGTGGGCCAGCAGCCATCTGCACAAGACTGGGCTGGACCCTGCAGGAAAGCAATCTCCAGCCAAGACAATGTAAGTTGACTATAACAGAGCCCCAGAACACAGAGCTCAGGAGAAGGATGGAGAAACACTGGCAGGAGGCCACCAAGATACAATGCCCCAGAGACCCAGAGTGTGCCACCACTGGCAGTAAGGAGATCAACTGCTGCAGCAAAGATGTCATGAAAGGCAAGTCTCCACCAAAAAAAACCCTGAACCTAATCGGGGTGTCAAGAGACCAAAGTTTCTCCCCCACAGTTCCCTGCAGTGGCCAGTGAAGTCAAACTGTGCATCTGTACCTGAAAGGGGCAAGTCAAAGGCCAGAAAGCCCACCTCCTTTTAATGTCCTGTCAGTAGAAACTCAACCTGCACCTGAAATAAGCCCTTACCTCTCCCAGAGAAAGTTCATCCTTGAAAATGTAATGATTAGTCGCCAGAATCAAGATCCTTGGTGGTCTAAAACTTGAGTTATTGGTAAAATAACAGCAGGTTGGTGGTCATTTTGAAAAACAATGGCTGCCATGGTCACAGGACAAATCTAAATAGTACCACTGTATATCTCATCTTTTAAAATGTATGATTAGTCGCCAAAATCAAGATCCTAGGTGGTCTAAAACTTGAGTTATTGTAAAATAACAGCAGGTGGCGGCCATTTTGAAAATAAAATGGCTGCTATGGTCACAGGACAAATCTAAATATTACCAATGTACCCCACATCCTTGAAAATGTATGATTAGTCACCAGAATCAAGATCCTAGGTGGTGTAGAACTTGAGTTATTGTAAAATAACAGCAGGTGGCGGCCATTTTGAAAAATGGCTGCCATGGTCACAGGGAAAGTCTAAATTGTACCACTGTATCCCTCATCCTTGAAAATGAGGTCTTATTCACCAGAATCAAGATCCTAGGTGGTGTAGAACTTGAGTTATTGTAAAATAACATCAGGTGGCGGCTCTTTTGTAATATGGCTGCCATGGTCACCACGAGACAAATCTGTGATGGCCCCATAGCCAAAAATGTTCCTTAAGGCATGCTCTAACTGTGTGCCAAATTAGAATACTGCCCATTATTCAAAAACAATAATTTTATTGTTTTAGGAACACTTTTGTCAACTCCGTCAGATACACGTCAACTCCGTCAGACACAAAATCTGACGGAGTTGACGTCTGACGGAGTTGACAAAATGGCATTTGTTTTCATCTTAACCCTCTTTAGTACAATGTAGCCATTTTGTTTTTGCTTAATTTTGTTAGCTAAACCTAACCCCTAAACTAAAATAATAAACATTATTTTGGAATTATTACCAAAGATCATAAAAATGTGCAGACGGAGTTGACATGTAAAAGCTGTGACCACATTGTTATCAACATTGTTTGTTTAAAATATCAAACAATTGAATGCTTGTCAGACCAGGTACTCCACTGTTGCAACAAATATAAATGGGACTTGGAAAAGGAGTCTTCAGGCTAAATCTGTCGACAATATTTTCTGATTAATTTAAGACTTTTAAAAAAACCTGACGGAGTTGACGGAGACGTGGGACGAACATTTGATATGAGATATTTAATAGAAAATATAAATTAAAATTAACTGTGTATATTATTTGCTATGTTGTTGACAATCTACTTAAATTTAGTATGTATATTTATGTGATTGTGACAGTATTAGACACTTTTTTGGCAGTTTGAAATTGTGGCCACTTGCTGGGGACAGGCTAAATACAGGCCTTTTTGGGTACAGGGCCTGCTTTTAACTAATTCAGATGGAATATGAAAACAATTATAATGAAATTAAGGGCATAATAATACACAACTGTATTACACTTAACTTTGCAAGTGCTTTTATTTTTATGAATTAATTTATTTTTTACATAAAATAAGGCTCTTATGTGTGGGACATGTTTTTTCCACTTTTGTCCCTCATCTCAAGAATGAGTGACTTATAAGTCAAAGTAGGCTTGTTTTTTCGGTAATTTTACCTCTGTTTTGGGGGCGGAGAAGAGCAGTTCCGAGATTTTCATGTAGCTTTCGATTGGTCTTTGGATTGTCTTTGTCCTCAGGTTTCACACTCTGAGCACCGCCCATTAGCGTACTTGTGTGTTTGTAAACACAGAATTCTTCAACATGACTATAGTATGGAGGAACATTTGGGATTTTATAGCCCTATTATTAAAATCACCGGGAAAGGCGTTGAATTAAGTATATAAATTCCGGACTCCTTTTATTAGCCGGGTTTTTTTTTGTTTTGTTTTTTCCAAGTGCCGTATCTGTTACCTTCGCTGCTCTGGCTGGCTGTGCCTGTCACTTCAGCGTCCAGATGCGGGTGGTCGCGCTGCTCGGCTCTAAACAAAGTTAACAACAAAGTTAACTTCGGGAGAGAACGCCAATAAGCACTGTTCATGGTCACGGACAATAAAACTACCGGTAATGAGAGCAGAAGTCTAACTGCAAGTGAAATCTATCCCACAGCCTACTTGGCTACTACGATGAGTGAGTAATGAGTTTGTGACACGATGTGCTGCGCAATGAACGTAAACGACAGATTGCAGAGCGCATGTGGCGTTGTGGATCTGTCGTTTAATGGATCATGGGATGAACGTACTGGTATGCTGTCTCTCTCTCTCTCTCTCTCTTGCACGTTAGAGAGAGACGCTCTCTTTAACACGTCTATCTCTCTCTCTCTCTCCCGTTGAAGCCTTGGATTTTTACAGTCTATGGTTGGATCACTGTAGTGTTGCACTCTGATTTGTTATATGAAATAGCCTATCATACATTATTTGCATCTGAACTTGTCAGTAGCCTAACTGTAGGCCTTACATATATTTGAATGTTAAATAAATCAGACATTATTAAAAAGCAGGTTGCTAGCACACATCCGTAAGTACAGTGAAGAGAAGAGAGTCTGCACACAGGTTAGTTCCAATGGTGTTTTCTTTTATTTAAAACACCATAACAATATTATGGTGTTTTAAATAAAAGAAAACACCATTGGAGCAAACCTGTGTAAGATCTCAAATTATTTTTTAAATGTTGTTCCTATCTGCTACAGAGGCTGCATTCTTCCCTTGACAGCTACATGTGGGGGTGGTTTGGGTGATTAGTGAGTCATTATGGTTGGAGTTAAGTACCTCCCATTGTCCCACCCATTGGCCTTCTAGCCAGCTCTTAGGTGTTGGAATGTAGTGAACATTCAAAGGGGCTTTTCTCAGCTTTGGGGCAAACGGTACAATCACTTTAAAATGCTCATATCTCCTTCAAATATTTTCCAATTTCATTGAATGATACATCATATGAAAGCTTATATTCTGTACTTCAATAATCTGTAAAGAACTGATGTTGTTCGAGATGAGGGCCTATTTGCCAGACCCGGTTCTGAAGCATCTTCCATAAAATCTGTAATAGTCTCGGTCAGATATCTCATACAGTATGAAGTTAAAGGTTTAAAACGTCATTCTGATTTCATGCACCTGGTTGACAGCTGTGTGTGTGTGTGTGTGTGTGTGTGTGTGTGTGTGTGTGTGTGGAAACTAGGCTTATTGATACAATCAGTTGACTGACAGCTGATTGTGCTTCTTTCACTGTACATTTGCTAGTTTAAAAACATCTGCAGTGAATTGATGTTATATAAATAACTGTAGTCTCACAGAGAAGCTAGGTCAGGTTTTGCATTGATGCATTTGCATTGACTTTCAAAAAATAAATAAACAGGATATGGCTCTATGATATCACTATACAAAAATATCAACACAATAAAAAACTAAGGTGCTAAAAAGAAAGGATGCTTTTGTAAACAATAAATTCAAATAGGAATAAACATGCAATTTTCTCTACTCTTCCAACTCCCTGGCATCCGTGGCACCGGGGGTGAGCACTTTAGAAATCTGAACGTTCATGTACATGTTAGCTTTGTAAATTTAGCAAGGCACTCAAAACACTGGGAAGGTCTGCCATCATGCTCGTTAAGAACGAGCGTCACCATGGCAAACATTTCCCTGCATTTTTAGGATTTCCTGGTAGACTGATAGAGTGGAAGTTTATCCATCCAACTGTTGTACCCTGTGGTAGTTGGAAGAAATGTTTGTCTGGAGTGTTTACTTCCTTGTAGTACAACAGAGAAAACACTGCGTGGGAAATGTTAAGTTCAACATCTAATGGATTTCTTTCATTTTATCTTTTGCCTAAAGAAGAGCATTCCCCTGAACATCAGGAGAGGAGGTCCAGTCTGGTCCAGGAGGAACCAGAGTCTTTACAGATTAAACAGGAGCTACTTCAAAGACCAGTGGAGGATGATGGGTCAACATTGACATTACTTGCAGTGAAAAGTGATGATGATGATGATGAAGGCAGACAGACAGAGCCTCTAGCCAGCACTTCAACTCAACACATGAATACACAGGCTGATGTAGCGTACTGGGGGACATCACAGCCAGCTAGTGATAACCAGCTCCTCTCTTTACATGCTTCTGAATCGGACAATAAATGTGACAGTGATGATGAGTGGGAGCCAACTAGTGATAACCAGCTCCTTTCTTTACACTCTTCTCAATCGCACAATGAATCTGACACTGAAGACAGTGCTGAGCAGGAGGAGACCAGGGAGGGTCCATCAGATTTAAACACACTGATGTCACACAAGACACAAAATGTGAAAGGTCAAGCCTGGTCGTTGAGCAACAAGCTGTCCCAGGACCTGAAAACACCAAAACAAACTGATTCCACGAGGAGTCACACAGGGAAGAAAAGGTTTAGTTGTACAGAGTGTGGCAAAATGTGTAATACAAAGGCACATCTTAACCAGCACATGAGGACTCATACAGGGGGAAAACCCTTTACGTGTGAAGTTTGTAGCAAAGGCTTTATAAGTAAGGGAACTCTAACTTCCCACATGAGGATTCATACAGGGGAAAAGCCCTTTACTTGTAAAGTTTGTAGCAAAGGCTTTAAGCAAAAGACTTCTCTAACTTACCACATGAGGACTCATACAGGGGAAAAGCCCATTACTTGTAAAGTTTGTAGCAAAGGCTTTATTCAAAAGGGTGCTCTAACTTACCACATGATGACTCATACAGGGGAAAAGCCCTTTACTTGTGAAGTTTGTAGCAAAGGCTTTTATCAAAAGGGTGCTCTAACTTACCACTTGAGGACTCATACAGGGGAAAAGCCCTTTACTTGTAAAGTTTGTAGCAAAGGCTTTATTCGTAATGGTCCTCTAACTTGCCACATGAGGACGCATACAGGGGAAAAGCCCTTTACTTGTAATGTTTGTGGCAAAGGCTTTAGTGTTAAATGTAATCTAATTGAGCACATGAGGACTCATACGGGGAAAATCCCTTTACTTGTAAAGTTTGTAGCAAAGGCTTAGGCGTAAGGGTCCTCTAACTTGCCACATGAGGACGCATACAGGGGAAAAGCCATTTACGTGTAATGTTTGTAACAAAAGCTTTGCTGCAGTATGTACTCTTAGGACACACATGACGACGCATACAGGGGAACAACCACTTTAGTTAGAGCTTCTGGCAAATGCATTGGTCAATTTCACCTCTGATACGAGGATTCATACAGGGGAGACGGTAATAATGTTGTGTTCTTTTTTTTGTTGTTGCCAAAAACTTCAACCATGTTTATTGAAATAAACTGTCATACATTTACACCGATTGCTCCATCATCTCTCTCTTCTGCTGTGTAATGCGTTGGCATGCTTTGAATGAAGAAATTACACTAATTCCATATGTCATAATTGGGGATAGAGCCCGAAAATCGGGCCTATAAAATACAAGCCTATAAAACTAAATACAACAAATATATCTGAGTATTGAAAACCTCAAGGGATGCAACCGTGACGTATATACCGTGCGACCACTTTGACTTGAGATTTACAATGCTAGGACTTTTCACAAACTGGTGGAGTATATTATAGTACATTGTAGGATGTATATTGAGATGGCAGGTATGTGACATTGAAAAGGACAAATCAAACTTATGGGACACTTTATTAGAACACAAAATAAATCGCTACCGCCTCTGTAATGAACCAGTGAAATTAGGGTAATTTATGATGCCTCTCATAGGGATTGCATTGGCACCTGCAGTACACAGTTGAAACGGACCAGAAGTGGGAACGCTGTCTCATTTGGGGGCGTGCAATTTGTAGTCCCCGTGTGTCTATAGCCACAGCAGCTGACGTCATGGGCCGCTCGCTATAAAGGGGGCTTGGACGCGACGGGTGGTTGCGTGGTTCCGTCATCGTTTGCCGTATGGTGGAACGGGTGAAAAGTTTGGAGGGGAGCTAAATGCAATAATGTAGCCTACCACAGTTGTTGCATGCAAGAAAGGGAGCATTTCGACAATGCATGGACATCTGTCCATAATGCATTTTATTAAACCCAAATGCGATACCTTTGCATGTCTGCACCGAGTCGAAACAACACTGGAGCCTCAGCTGCTGCAGTGGAACAAACATCCTGCTCTTCCACCTAACGCATGTTGTGCTTACCATGCTTGCTGCCCAAGGCAAGCACGGTAAGACGTTGCCATAAATTATTAATCCAATTCATAATAATACATTTGGGAAACTCAAATCTCCCTGAAATACTGTATCTCCCACAAATCGATTGAATAGTCTCACATATGTGACGTATTCAATTCAATTCAACTTCTCAGTCTATCGTTGCCGAAAAGGCAGAGCTAAAAGCTCACAACGCGGTGCAACCAAACGCGTTGTGAGCTTGTAGATTGGCTATTTTTGGTGCGACACCCATACGACGTATACAATTCACTTTTAAAGTGACGGTACACAATGAACAGTTCCCTCTGTCTGTTAGAAAGTTACTGTATAAGGTGTGTGTGTGTGTGTGTGTGTGTGTGTGTGTGTGTGTGTGTGTGTGTATAGCCTACACCTTAGAACTGTTTATTGGCATACAAACTCTCACAACTGGCCAATAAAATTAAAGTTCTGTTCTTTCCACAAAATAAAAGCAAATGCTCGATAGTGGGCTCGATAAGGACCCGGCTCAATAAGCCTGCTCGATAAGGTGATCGTTAACAATAAAACCTTAACGAGCTCCATCCCTGGTCATAATAACCATATTAAAACTGTTTTAGAAAATAAATAACTTATCGACGGGAGTCGTGTTAATATTTAATAAATATTTGCTTTATTTACATTAAGCAAGAACAAAAAAAGCATGGGAATACATCACATAAAGACATTTATCATGAAACATGCGTAAGCTAAGAAAGTAACAGTGGAATATCTATAATGAAACTATACATATAAGCTATACATCTATACTACTATGCTACACATATGTACTATGACGTGCTATGACTACATACAATGCACTTATGCTGTCTACATAACATGCTATAAGTCTGTATCAAATGCTATCTAAGTCTGCTTAACTCTGATCAAGCTTTAACGTTAATCATAATAATAATATAAGTTTATCAAACAAATCTGAGAAATCCCATCGGTAAATATTCAGTAAAACAGCGACCCCTATTGTTCCAACAAAATAATCAAGGAAGAAGATCTTTAATGTTTATTAAATAAACATTTTTCACTTAGGCTTTTTTTTAAGGTAGAAATACATAACGTGACTCACGTCGATAAGACCATTTACCTTATATATATATATATATATATATACACACACACACACACACACACACAATATACAATAATTACACTAGGAATAATTAATAAAAAAAAATCAAATCACAGTAAACATTACAATCCACACAGCAAACAACACAACAAACAATTCCTGGTATAACATCCTATTAGAATTCTACAATCTACAATCTTGCTGGTGTCTTTGACTTTGTTGGGCGTGATGTTGGGCTGGGACATGTTGTGTCTTTGGCATAGTCCTCACAAAACTCTCAGATGTGTTTGTACAAATAGGCCTGCCTCTCTCTGTCCAGTCCTGCTGGTTGTAGAGTGGGAAAGCCATGCTTTGGTGGCAGGTCGTTTCTTGGCAAACACCATGCCAGGCTTGTTGGCATCAAACCTGCATGAAATAGAAAGTTATGTAAGTAGTGGTTGTTATAGGGTTGAAAAGACAATAAATTCCCACTAGAAAACACAAGTTTTTATATAATTGAAAAGTGTCAATAAATACATGTTTAAATATAAAATAAACCCATCGGAAATGCTGGTACTGTTTGATGTGCTCCAGTGGGCAAAAGTATGGTTGGAGGAATTTCTGCCAGTCATAGCAGTGCACCATCACACGGCCATCCTCTGTTCCAACCAGCTGTGCGATGTTGGGCTTTGAGCTGTTGTTCACCATTGCAGCGATGTCAGCCAGGTTGTGGGCGTCTGACTTTTGGAAGATCTTCTTGAACTGACCGAAGTAGCAGTCAGGAGCAAATTTTGTGTGACCTACAATCAAAAAGTGGAGCCCGAGTTGATGATGCAGTTTGTGTATCGTGCGCCAGGCACAATACCACAAGACAAATCTGTTTTTATTCTGGCCACAGCAGTTGTCACAGTGAAGATCCACGTTCGTCTCTCCCAGCCCATAATCACCCTTTGCCACATGTCATGCCTTCAACGACAAGGTAATTGACCTGTTCTGGTATCCCTTCACAGCATACCAACAATTCCACACTTGCATGGAGTTTTGAAAATATCTCTCCTGGCTGGTGATGGTGATGTGGATACAAGATCTGTAAGAAAATAGCAAAAACAAACACATTAACTTTAATTCACTGCCGTATTAACTGTTGTACTTATATTAGATTAGGCTGTTATTATTTTGTTGTATTTTCAGACAGACAAATCTGTTTTCTTTTAATTGAGTTTACCTGTTGAGCAAAGTCAAAAGAATAGTGCATCTCGAAGTCCCTGCGTGCAGGTGGAACAGGGCCGTTCAGCAGATGCAGATCCTGATCTGTGCAAATCTCTTTGCAGTCTCTGCGCATGTCGTTGTATATATCTCGCTCGCCCTTAACCAGGGACAAGTGCTTTAGCTGTACATTCAGTGTGTCATGTTTCTCTTCCTCTGCCACACCGTTACTTCGGCAAACCTGTACAAAAGGGAAAATAAAAAACAGCACAAGCATAGTTACCTACTCTTCTATCTACATCACAATTCCACTAGAGTACTGTAACCACAAGGACCCTAGAATTCATATTTGTGATCTTGAATCATTTTGACCATTCATAATGATTTACATACCTTGTAGTTGTTCTTTTGACACTGCCAACATAAGTCTGACATAGGCTTGGTACACTTTATGTCTGGCAGAAACGTCTTCCAGATGTATCTGAATGAACTAAGAGACAAAACACGGACATCTGGGAAAAAAAGGACAGATTATTACAGATTTCCATCATAACAGTCATGGTGTGCACACACGCAGAGTGATTTACAGTAAGCAAGAAGAACACATGGTAGGCCTACTGCTTTGTAACAAATTAATGTAACTTTCAAAGATACCACGTGTGTCTGTGTGGATTTATCTTACAGTTTAAAATGTATGGTATTTGTTAGAATTTAAAGAACTGAGTTTCAGAATTTAGGACAGGATGGCAGTTCAAGGTATCAGTGTAGCAATAGAAATTCACAACAGCGACAAAGTTACCTCCTCCTCCTATCGTCATTTAAGGCCTGGATAGACACAGGCACGAAGGAGAATTTATACCTGTTACTTTTGGCCCCTGGAACCTTTAGGCGAAGCCTGGAAGGAAGCAGCCTGTACTCAGAGCTGAGGGGATGGGAGTTGTCCGTACAAATGGACTTGGCATTCTTGGACCTGGTTTTTAAAGACATGATCCAGGCTACTATCCGGCAATATCCTTGAGGCCGTTCTCACAATGTCCGAGTCCCGTTCATGACGACACCCCCCCCCCCCCATCTCTCCCTCTTTCCTGTCAATCTTCACCTATCTATCAATAAAGGCAAAACAACTCTTTAAAAACAAGAAATTATCTCACAGTGATATTTGTCAGGTGAAAGAAGCGCTGTCTCCGTTGTGTTCTCCCCTCCATATTAGTATGATTATTGCGTGTATGTTTGTGCTTGGTGCCGTGACGCATGTCCAGGAGGTCCGCAGAAAACGTATTGATAATATTATCAGTTAGGTTTAACCACCTAAACCCTCTAAGACTCTGCGTGTTGAGAACTTGTAGATCTGCTATTTCTGGTGAATGTTTTGTTTCCCCGGCCTAAGGGGTAGGGAATAGGCCATGCTGGTGTTCAAGGGTGAAGTTCAATCTGTCATAATGGAAAATATAGGCCTACTACTCTCAAGTTTTCCTCGTGACACATTCAGGGGGAAAGATTTACATATTTACGTACTGGAATACAGTATGTCATAAATGTAATTAAGGTTCTAACTTCTATTGTATTGTAACAATCTAGCCTACGGTTAATTCAGGGATACCTTGAAACGGTACAGTGGTAACACAGACATGTGGGAAGGTAATATAAGTGGCATCATGACAACTAAACTGTGGAGGAAAGACGATGTAAAAACATATGACTGTAGGCTTACTAATTAGTTAAACTAAACTAAAAAGTTAAAAATAAAAGTCCACACCACAACTAAAAAGACACACTGGTGGATATCTTCATTGGGATCTCTTTCAGAGCAAAGAGAGAATTATAGAGGCAGCTAGATTTTCAAGATTTGGGTCACAAGGTGGCAGTAATGCACCAAAGACCTGGTTGCCATGGTTGCCATCTGCCGTAAAACAAAAAGAAGAAGCTGCTATTGCGCATGCGTTGGTTAAACCACGTTAACTTGTTGTGCATGCGTGTTGTTTTTCATGGCGGCGACTGAGGAACAAATCAGCGTGGTGAAAAATGTCTTACAAACGAGGTAAAATGCGTCAAACGGAGTCTCTAAGATTAAAGCTGTCGATAAATGAACACCTGACGTCGGTGGGAGAGGAGATATTGTGTGTTTTGGAAAAACAGCAGAGTGATGTTGGTCAGCAGAAGCTTGTCAGAGTGTTTGTGTTGGAGCGCCTCAGCACTGCTGCAGGATTCATGTTTAGCCTCTTCCAGAGAGAGATGGAGACACTAGAAACTTTGCTGGGGAGACAAGACAAACTTCTGGACGTCCTTTTACAGCCACAAGTCATATTATACAGACCAGGTTTGTTAAAGCGCAAATAATATGCATTTTAAAACCGCTTTTAATATTTAATATCATATTGTCCCTCACAGTTATTTCTAATGAGCCTCAATCACCACTCTGATATTAAACCAGGCCTTGTCATTTCTTTCTGGACTTTGAAAGCAGTTTTAGCTGCAGTACCACAATGTCCTGAGGTGGTGGCTGGTGGGGGTGCTCACATGCAGATTATTTAATATTTTAGTCATTATTATACTGATGCTAGATAAAACCAGGCTTGTTTCCATTCCATGCCAGCTTGGAAAATCAACAATGGTGAAGATTGTAAACAAAGTGGAAATGCAAATTTGGAACTGAAGAAGAGGAGGAATTATACAAAGTAGTGACATTGATGACATGACAATGAGGACAAAATCAGTTGAGCTGTTCCTAAGAGCAATTACCATTAAAGCACCTATATGATATGAAAGCCTGATTGTTCAAAATAGTTTTTTTTGTGGTGATAGAAAACACATATGGGAGCCCCAAAAACGCAAAAGAAATGGAAAAAGTCGAATTTTATGTTATACGTCCTATAAAATGACAGAACAACATATAGGAGAATAAATGTCATACATTTACAAAAGCACTTTGAGTTGTTGTGCTGATGCCAACTAGCTCTTCTCTCTGTGTAGTTTGTAAAGAGGGTTCCCCTGAACATGAGGAGAGGAGCTTTAGTCTGGTCCAGGAGGAACCACAACCTCCACACATTAAAGAGGAGAACATGGAAGAGGAGGCTGATGTGTCAACATTGACATTACTACATGGGAAGACAATGTGCCATTCTCTCCCAGGTAAAAAAAATAAGCCTCACTACTTTAATACGAGTCTAAAAGTCATACTATAGCAGCCCATACATGCTTCTAGGTGACATGGGGGTGGGTTCAGACTTCAGAAACAAAACAAAATGTTTTGGAGTGAGTGAGTGGCAAAGTGAGTTTAATGTCATTTAATGCAATCAGTTTGTCAGCTTAAGTTCCTTGCCTTATATTACACCCTCATTGACTACGGCAGCCTTCAGTACAAGAATGCACACGCATAATCTGTATTAAAATAAAGCATGACCACTGAATTATTTTAAAAGAAATACAATATTTGTCACCTGGATATTTTTAACGTGGAAGAACAGCACAGCAGCCAGCTATCAGCAGGTAACTTCACAGGACGTCATCTAGGAGTGGTAGAACTCGTGACGTGCAATCCACACTGCTTTCTTGGCAAACAATTTGCAATAGAGGCGTGTGACATCATCATCATCATACCCGGAACCTATGCGGGAATGCCTAGTGAGTGGCAAAAACTACTTTCTGGACTTGACAGTCCATACATCCAAACAGAAAAGTCCTATCTGCTTGCATTAAATGTCTTCACTCACTTTGCCACTCGATCTGCCTTTCACTTTTTGCACTCTATGGCCTGCTTTCAATGGCCTGCATCTCCAAATGAATGTCGTTTCTGGTGAAAACAAGGTTTTTCAACGGCCGACAGCAGGGGCTGTGATACTTGCGGTCGGATTTTTTCACCACCGACCGAAAGAACAACTGGTGAAGACACCACCGACAGCACTTTGTCATTGTAACATCCGGTTACGGATATTTGTCACATGGTACTATTTTTGTGGTCGGTATCACTACACCGCTTAGAGTGCAGCAGCTTCACAGTCATAGATATTATAAAAAATAGATGCCTCACTGGCCGTTGCAGTTCATTGGAGTAGGGGTGAGCGATATGGACAAAAGTATTATCACGATTTTTTTTTCAAGCCGTATTACGATAAACGATATCACGATTTTTTTTCGTGTGTTTTTGAGGGGCGCTAGCCCCTCCTATATACGGGTTTAATGTTTGTTTTAATTGTATGTTTGTTTTAAAAATGCCATTGACAATAACAAATATTTAATGTTTGTTTTGACACCGTTTGTTTTACATCACATCATAGCAATCAGAGCGCCCCTCACTTCACACAAGTGTGATTTTTTTATGGTTATTTTCAAGTTACAACGTAACAAAAAACTAAAAAATACCATTTAGTAGACCCTCCTGAAAAACATGGGCAAAATATTATTATTTAATATTGACTATGCAATGGAATATGCAGTGCTTTAGCAGCAAAATATGATATAATCACTTTAAAAAAAGTTATTAACCTACACCCTATGGTATTTGTTCTCATAGTGGGGTCCAGGGGGTCCCCAGCTAAATGTATGTATATCATAAATATCTATTTAACCACTTTAATCATACACGTTGGCTATTTGAAAATAGCCGATCTACAAGCTGCACACACACACACACACACACAATATTTTTTCAGATAGAAAACACATTATAGGAGCCCCAAAAACACAAAAGAAATGGAAAAAGTAGAATTTTATGTTGTAGGTCCTTTAAGCTGACAGATCAACATATAGGAGAATAAATGTCATACATTTACAAAAGCACTTTGAGTTGTGCTGATGCCAACTAGCTCTTCTCTCTGTGTAATTTGTAAAGAGGGTTCCCCTGAACATGAGGAGAGGAGCTCCAGTCTGGTCCAGGAGGAACCACAACCTCCACACATTAAAGAGGAGAACATGGAAGAGGAGGCTGAAGTGTCAACATTGACATTACTACATGGGAAGACAAGGTGCCATTCACTCCCAGGTAAAAAAATAAGCCTCACTACTTTAATACGAGTCTAAAAGTCATACTATAGCAGCCCATACATGCTTCTAGGTGACATGGGGGTGGGTTCAGACTTCAGAAACAAAACTAAATGTTTTGGAGTGAGTGATTGGCAAAGTGAGTTTAATGTCATTTAATGCAATCAGTTTGTCAGCTTAAGTTCCTTGCCTTATATTACACCCTCATTGACTACGACAGCCTTCAGTACAAGAATGCACACACATAATCTGTATTAAAATAAAGCATGACCACTGAATTATTTTTAAAATAAATACAATATTGTCACCTGGATATTTTTAACGTGGAAGAACAGCACAGCAGCCAGCTATCAGCAGGTAACTTCACAGGACGTCATCTAGGAGTGGTAGAACTCGTGACGTGCAATCCACACTGCTTTCTTGGCAAACAATTTGCAATAGAGGCGTGTGACATCATCATCATACCCGGAACCTTTGCGGGAATGCCTAGTGAGTGGCAAAAACTACTTTCTGGACTTGACAGTCCATACATCCAAACAGAAAAGTCCTATCTGCTTGCATTAAATGTCTTCACTCACTTTGCCACTCGATCTGCCTTTCACTTTTTGCATTCTATGGGCTGCTTTCAATGGCCTGCATCTCCAAATGAATGTCGTTTCTGGTGAAAACAAGGTTTTTCAACGGCCGACAGCAGGGGCTGTGATACTCGCGGTCGGATTTTTTCACCACCGACCGAGAGAACAAAAACCGTTCAAGACACCACCCATAGCATTTTGTCATTGTAACATCCGGTTACGGATATTTGTCACATGGTACTTTTTTGTGGTCAGTATCACTACGCCGCATAGAGTGCAGCAGCTTCGCAGCCATAGATATTATAAAATCACACCCCTGTGAACTGCAACTCCCCTCTCTCTCCCCCCTCCTCTCCTCTCTCTCTCGATAGCAGGCAACAGTGCAGCACTAATACTATCTCTCTCTCTGTTTCTGGCAAACATCTCCCCTACTGGTACTAATAGTCATATTCTGGTGCTCATGGCCGCATAGGTACATAGGTGAACACGGACATTGCTGTTCCTTTGAGTGGTTGCACCACTAAAAAAATAGATGCCTCACTGGCCGTTGCAGTTCATTGGAGTAAGGGTGGGCGATATGGACAAGTATTATCACGATATTTTTTCGCGTTTTTTAGATACGGTTTTTAATTCAATGTTTGTTTTAAAATTGCCATTGACAATGAACAGAAATTAATTAAATCCCATTTACATCATTACATCACATCATAGCAATCAGAGCGCCCCTCACTTCACACAAGTGTGATTTTGTATGGTTATTTTCAAGTTACTTAACAGTAGAACGTAACAAAACAAAAAAATACCATTTAGTAGACCCTCCAGAGAAACTAAAAAATAAAATTATTATTTAATATCGATTATGCGATGGAATATACAGTGCTTTAACGATAACTCTAAAAAGCCGTATCGTGCAATATTGTGACACGCGCCTCAGAGCCGGAAAGGGCATCTACGCTTATATGTCTGTGTTCGCAGCAGCATACTCTATCAAAGCTCGGTGCGCTTCACCGTCCCCGGGCAGCTGTTTCGAGCGTTGCTACGAGGTTTCAAAGCGATGGCGCTTGAAAACATTTACTTACTCTTTCAAACTATATCTAAACATTGTCAGACAAACCAGATAGACATCCGTCCTTCCATCTTCAACCGCTTATCTGTAGTCAGGTCGCAGGGGCAACAGCTCCACCAGAGGGCTCCAGACTTCCCTCTCCAGAGCCACATTAGTGACTTCCTCTTGGGGGATCCCGAGGCGTTCCAAGGCCAGTGAGTCGATGTGTTTCCTCCAACTGCGCCTTGGTCTGCCCCCGGGAGTCTCCTCCCAGTAGGACGTGCGTCGAGGACCTCCCTAGGGAGACGCCCGAGAGTCATCCTAAAAAGATGCCCGAACCACCTAAGCTGGCTCCTTTCCAAGCGAAGAAGCAGTGGTTCTACTCCGATTCTCTCTCGCGTGACTGAACACGTCTATCTCTCTCTTTCTCCCGTTGAAGCCTTGGATTTTTCTATGGTTGGATCACTGTAGTGTTGCACTGTTCTGATTTGATATATGAAATAGCCTTTCATACATTTTATTTTGATGTCATTATTTGCATCTGAACTTGTCAGTAGCCTAAAGGCCTTTACATATATTTGAATGTTAAATAAATCGGACAGATTAAAAAGCAGGTGGCTAGCACACATCCGTAAGTACAGTGAAGAGAAGAGAGTCCACACACAGGTTTGCTCCAATGGTGTTTTAAATAAAAGAAAACGCAATTGGAAAAAAATAATTTGAGCTCTTAAACAGGTTTGCTCCAATGGTGTTTTCTTTTAAGATCTCAAATTATTTTTTTAATGTTGTTCCTATCTGCTACAGAGGCTGCATTCTTCCCTTGACAGATACTAGTGGGGGTGGTTTGGGTGATTAGTGAGTCATTATGGGTGGAGTTAAGTACCTATTGTCCCTTCCATTGGCACACCCACTTCTAGCCAGCTCTGGTGTTGGAATGTAGTGAACATTCAAAGGGGCTGTTCTCAGCTTTGGGGAAAACGGTACAATCACTTTAAAATGGTCATATCTCCTTCAAATATTTTCCAATTTCATTGAATGATACATCATATGAAAGCTTATATTCTGTACTTATAATCTGTAAAGAACTGAAAAATGTCTCTGGTCGAGATGAAGGCCTATTTGCCAGACCCGGTTCTGAAGCATCTTCCATAAAATCTGTAATAGTCTCGGTCAGATATCTCATACAGTATGAAGGCAAAGGTTTAAAACGTCATTCTGATTTCATGCACCTGGTTGACAGCTGTGTGTGTGTGTGTGTGTGGAAGCTAGGCTTATTGATACAATCAGTTGACTGACAGCTGATTGTGCTTCTTTCACTGTACATTTGCTAGTTTAAAAACATCTGCAGTGAATTGATGTTATATAAATAACTGTAGTCTCACAGAGAAGCTAGGTCAGGTTTTTCATTGACTTTCAAAAAATAAATAAACAGGATATGGCTCTATGATATCACTATACAAAAACATCAACACAATAAAAAACTAAGGTGCTAAAAAGAAAGCATGCTTTTGTAAACAATAATTTCAAATAGGCATAAACATGCAATTTTCTCTACTCTTCCAACTCCCTGGCATCCGTGGCACCGGGGGTGAGAACTTTAGAAATCTGAACGTTCATGTACATGTTAGCTTTGTAAATTTAGCAAGGCACTCAAAACATTGGGAAGGTCTGCCTGCTCGCTAAGAACGAGCGTCACCATAGCAAACATTTCCCTGCATTTTTAGGATTCGAGGATTTCCTGGTAGACTGATAGAGTGGCAGTTTCTCCATCCAACTGTTGTACCCTGTGGTAGTTGGAGGAAATGTTTGTCTGAAGTCTTTACTTCCTTGTAGTACAACAGAGGAAACACTGCATGGGAAATGTTACGTTCAACATTTAATGGATTTCTTTCATGTTATCTTTTGCCTAAAGAAGAGCTTTCCCCAGAACATCAGGAGAGGAGGTTCAGTCTGGTCCTGGAGGAACCAGAGTCTTTACAGATTAAACAGAAGCTACTTCAAAGACCAGTGGAGGATGACGGGTCAACATTGACATTACTTGCAGTGAAAAGTGATGATGATGATGATGAAGGCAGACAGACAGAGCCTCTAGCCAGCACTTCAACTCAACACATGAATACACAAGCTGATGTAGAGGACTGTGGAACATCACAGCCAGCTGGTGATAACCAGCTCCTCTCTTTACATGCTTCTGAATCGGACAATAAATGTGACAGTGATGATGAGTGGGAGCCAACTAGTGATAACCAGCTCCTTTCTTTACACTCTTCTCAATCGCACAATGAATCTGACACTGAAGACAGTGCTGAGCAGGAGGAGACCAGGGAGGGTCCATCAGATTTAAACACGCTGATGTCACACAAGACACAAAATGTGAAAGGTCAAGCCTGGTCGTTGAGCAACAAGCTGTCCCAGGACCTGAAAACACCAAAACAAACTGATTCCACGAGGAGTCACACAGGGAAGAAAAGGTTTAGTTGTACAGAATGTGGCATAATGTGTAATACGGCACATCTTAACCGGCACATGAGGACTCATACAGGGGAAAAGCCCTTTACTTGTAATGTTTGTGGCAAAGGCTTTAGGGGTAAATGTAATCTAATAAGGCACATGAGGACTCATACAGGGGAAAATCCCTTTACTTGTAAAGTTTGTAGCAAAGGCTTTAAGCAAGTGGGTGCTCTAACTTACCACATGAGGACTCATACAGGGGAAAAGCCCTTTACTTGTAAAGTTTGTAGCAAAGGGTTTAGGCAAAAGGGTCCTCTAACTTACCACATGAGGACTCATACAGGGGAAAAGCCCTTTACTTGTAATGTTTGTGGCAAAGGCTTTAGGGGTAAATGTAATCTAATAAGGCACATGAGGACTCATACAGGGGAAAATCCCTTTACTTGTAAAGTTTGTAGCAAAGGCTTTAAGCAAGTGGGTGCTCTAACTTACCACATGAGGACTCATACAGGGGAAAAGCCCTTTACTTGTAAAGTTTGTAGGAAAGGGTTTAGGCAAAAGGGTGCTCTAACTTACCACATGAGGACTCATATAGGGGAAAAGCCCTTTACTTGTAAAGTTTGTAGCAAAGGCTTTAGGGAAAATAGTAATCTAACTAAGCACATGAGGACTCATACAGGGGAAAAGCCCTTTACTTGTAAAGTTTGTAGCAAAGGCTTTAAGAGTAAGGGTCATCTAACTTGCCATGTGAGGACGCATACAGGGGAAAAGCCCTTTACTTGTAAAGTTTGTAGCAAAGGCTTTAAGAGTAAGGGTGCTCTATCTTACCACATGAGGACTCATACAGGGGAAAAGCCCTTTACTTGTAAAGTTTGTAGCAAAGGCTTTATTCAAAAGGGTAATCTAACTATGCACATGAGGACTCATACAGGGGAAAAGCCCTTTACTTGTAAAGTTTGTAGCAAAGGCTTTACACTTAAGGGTCCTCTAACTTGCCACATGAGGACGCATACAGGGGAAAAGCCTTTTACTTGTAAAGTTTGTAGCAAAGGCTTTAGACAAAAGGGTGCTCTAACTTACCACATGGGTACTCATACAGGAGAAAAGCCCTTTACTTGTAAAGTTTGTAACAAAGGCTTTGGTTCAAAGACTTTTCTAACTTACCACATGGTGACTCATACGGGGGAAAAGCCATTTACGTGTAATGTTTGTAACAAAAGCTTTGCTGCGGTATGTACTCTTAGGAAACACATGAAGACGCATACAGGGGAACAACCACTTTAGTTAGAGCTTCTGGCAAATGCATTGGTCAATTTCACCTCTGATACGAGGATTCATACAGGGGAGACGGTAATAATGTTGTGTTTTTTGTTTTTTTTGGCAACACATTGCCAAAAACTTCAACCATGTTTATTGAAATAAACTGTAATACATTTACACCGATTGCTCCATCATCTCTCTTCTGCTGTGTAATGCGTTGGCATGCTTTGAATGAAGAAATAACACTAATTCCATATGTCATAATTGGGGATAGAGCCCGAAAATCGGGCCTATAAAATACAAGCCTATAAAACGAAATACAACAAATATATCTGGGTATTGAAAACCTCAAGGGATGCAACCGTGACGTATATACCGTGCGACCACTTTGACTTGAGATTTACAATGCTAGGACTTTTCACAAACTGATGGAGTATATTATAGTACATTGTAGGATGTATATTGAGATGGCAGGTATGTGACATTGAAAAGGACAAATCAAACTTATGGGACACTTTATTAGAACACAAAATAAATCGCTACCGCCTCTGTAATGAACCAGTGAAATTAGGGTAATTTATGATGCCTCTCATAGGGATTGCATTGGCACCTGCAGTACACAGTTGAAACGGACCAGAAGTGGGAACGCTGTCTCATTTGGGGGCGTGCGATTTGTAGTCCCCGTGTGTCTATAGCCGCAGCAGCTGACGTCATGGGCCGCTCGCTATAAAGGGGGCTTGGACGCGACGGGTGGTTGCGTGGTTCCGTCATCGTTTGCCGTATGGTGGAACGGGTGAAAAGTTTGGAGGGGAGCTAAATGCAATAATGTAGCCTACCACAGTTGTTGCATGCAAGAAAGGGAGCATTTCGACAATGCATAGACATCTGTCCATAATGCATTTTATTAAACCCAAATGCGATACCTTTGCATGTCTGCACCGAGTCGAAACAACACTGGAGCCTCAGCTGCTGCAGTGGAACAAACATCCTGCTCTTCCACCTAACGCATGTTGTGCTTACCATGCTTGCTGCCCAAGGCAAGCACGGTAAGACGTTTTACATAAATTATTAATCCAATTCATAATAATACATTTGGGAAACTCAAATCTCCCTGAAATACTGTATCTCCCACAAATCGATTGAATAGTCTCACATATGTGACATATTCAATTCAATTCAACTTCTCAGTCTATCGTTGCCGAAAAGGCAGAGCTAAAAGCTCACAACGCGGTGCAACCAAACGCGTTGTGAGCTTGTAGATTGGCTATTTTTGGTGCGACACACAGCCATACGATGTATACAATTCACTTTTAAAGTGACGGTACACAATGAACAGTTCCCTCTGTCTGTTAGAAAGTTACTGTATAAGGTGTGTGTGTGTATAGCCTACACCTTAGAACTGTTTGTTGGCATACAAACTCTCACAACTGGCCAATAAAAATAAAGTTCTGTTCTTTCCACAAAATAAAAGCAAATGCTCGATAGTGGGCTCGATAAGGACCCGGCTCAATAAGCCTGCTCGATAAGGTGATCGTTAACAATAAAACCTTAACGAGCTCCATCCCTGGTCATAATAACCATATTAAAACTGTTTTAGAAAATAAATAACTTATCGACGGTTAATATTTATATCATTGTCATGTTCACTCCAAATAAACAAGTATTATGCACTTATGATGCGGAGAGCCATCTTATAAAAAATAGTTGGGTTGCAATATTGAGGGGGCAGAAAACAGCCCGGTCACGTGGTTCATGTACAAGTATGGACAAAGAAGTCGCGTAGTAGAAGAGCCGCGCCATTGACTGACAGACTAACAGACATACTGGCCCCATAACGGAGGTTGCTTAACTCTGATGAAGCTTTAACGTTAATCATAATAGCATAATAATAATATAAGTTTTATCAAACAAATCTGAGAAATCCCATCGGCAAATATTCGGTAAAACAGTGACCAAGCTGGCAACAAAATAATCAAGGAAGAAGATCGAGGCTTTAATGTTTATTAAATACATTTTTTTTTACTTAGGCTTTTTTTTAAGGTAGAAATACATAACGTGACTCACGTATATATATATATATATATACACACACACACACACACACACACAATATACAATAATTACACTAGGAATAATTAATAAAAAAAATAAAATCACAGTAAACATTACAATCCACACAGCAAACAACACAACAAACAATTCCTGGTATAACATCCTATTAGAATTCTACAATCTACAATCTTGCTGGTGTCTTTGACTTTGTTGGGCGTGATGGTGGGCTGGGTGGTGGCCAGGACATGTTGTGTCTTTGGCATAGTCCTCACAAAACTCTCAGATGTGTTTGTACAAATAGGCCTGCCTCTCTCTGTCCAGTCCTGCTGGTTGTAGAGTGGGAAAGCTATGCTTTGGTGGCAGGTCGTTTCTTGGCAAACACCATGCCAGGCTTGTTGGCATCAAACCTGCATGTGATGAAATATATAATTATGTAAGTAGTGGTTGTTATAGGGTTGAAAAGACAATAAATTCCCACTAGAAAACACAAGTTTTTATATAATTGAAAAGTGTCAATAAATACATGTTTAAATATAAAATATACCCATCGGAAATGCTGGTACTGTTTGATGTGCTCCAGTGGGCGGAAGTATGGTTGGAGGAATTTCTGCCTGTCATAGCAGTGCACCATCACATGGCCATCCTCTGTTCCAACCAGCTGTGCGATGTTGGGCTTTGAGCTGTTGTTCACCATTGCAGCGATGTCAGCCAGGTTGTGGGCGTCTGACTTTTGGAAGATCTTCTTGAACTGACCGAAGTAGCAGTCAGGAGCAAATTCTGTGTGACCTACAATCAAAAAGTGGAGCCCGAGTTGATGATGCAGTTTGTGTATCGTGCGCCAGGCACAATACCACAAGACACGAGATCTGTTTTTATTCTGGCCACAGCAGTTGTCACAGTGAAGATCCACGTCCGTCTCTCCCAGGCCATAATCACCCTTTGCCACATGTCATGCCTTCAATGACAAGGTAATTGACCTGTTCTGGCAGCATATACCAACAATTCCACACTTGCTGTTATTATTTTGTTGTATTTTCAGACAGACAAATCTGTTTTATCTTTTTTCTTTTAATTGAGTTTACCTGTTGATCAAAGTCAAAAGAATAGTGCATCTCGAAGTCCCTGCTTGCAGGTGGAACAGGGCCGTTCAGCAGATGCAGATCCTGATCTGTGCAAATCTCTTTGCAGTCTCTGTGCATGTCGTTGTATAGATCTTGCTCGCCCTTAACCAGGGTCAAGTGCTTTAGCTGTACATTCAGCGTGTCACGTTTCTCTTCCTCTGCCACACCGTAACTTTGGTAAACCTGTACAAAAGGGAAAATAAAAAACAGCACAAGCTTAGTTACCTACTCTTCTATCTACATCACAATTCCACAAGAGTACTGTAACCACAAGGACCCTAGAATTCATATTTGTGATCTTGAATCATTTTGACCATTCATAATGATTTACATACCTTGTAGTTGTTCTTTTGACACTGCCAACATAAGTCTGACATAGGCTTGGTACACTTTATGTCTGGCAGAAACGTCTTCCAGATGTATCTGAATGAACTAAGAGACAAAACACGGACATCTGGGAAAAAAAGGACAGATTATTTCAGATTTCCATCAAAACAGTCATGGTGCGCACACAGAGTGATTTACAGTAAGCAAGAAGAACACATGGTAGGCCTGCCCTACTGCTTTGTAACTTTTAATTAATGTAACTTTCAAAGATACCACGTGTGTCTGTGTGGATTTATCTTACAGTTTAAAATGTATGGTATTTGTTAGAATTTAAAGAACTGAGTTTCAGAATTTAGGACAGGATGGCAGTTCAAGGTATCAGTGTAGCAATAGAAATTCACAACAGCGACAAAGTTACCTCCTCCTATCGTCATTTAAGGCCTGGAGTGGATAGACACAGGCACGAAGGAGAATTCATACCTGTTACCTTTGGGCCCTGGAACCTTTAGGCGAAGGCCGGAAGGAAGCAGCCTGTACTCAGAGCTGAGGGGATGGGAGTTGTCCGTACAAATGGACTTGGCATTCTTAAGCACCTGGTTTTTAAAGACATGATCCAGGCTACTATCCGGCAATATCCTTGAGGCCGTTCTCACAATGTCCGAGTCCCGTTCATGACGACACCCCCCCCCCCCCCCCCCCCCATCTCTCTCTCTCTCTTTCCTGTCAATCTTCACCTATCTATCAATAAAGGCAAAACAAATCTTTAAAAACAAGAAATGATCTCACAGTGATATTTGTCAGGTGAAAGAAGCGCTGTCTCCGTTGTGTTCTCCCCTCCATATTAGTATGATTATTGCGTGTATGTTTGTGCTTGGTGCCCTGACGCATGTCCAGGAGGTCCGCAGAAAACGTATTGATAATATTATCAGTTCGGTTTAACCACTTAAAGTCTAAGACCTACCACCAGACCTCTCCAAAAAAAAGCCAATCTACAAACTCACAACCCATCACTCTGTGTGTGTGAGTCGTGGCGTGTTGAGAGCTTGTAGATCTGCTATTTCTGGTGAATGTTTTGTTTCCCCGGCCTAAGGGGTAGGGAATAGGCCATGCTGGTGTTCAAGGGTGAAGTTCAATCTGTCATAATGGAAAATATAGGCCCTCAACCACTTAAACCCTCTCAAGTTTTCCTCGTGACACATTCAGGGGGAAATATTTACATATTTACGTACTGTAATACAGTATGTCATGAATGTAATTAAGGTTCTAACTTCTATTGTATTGTAACAATCTAGCCTACGGTTAATTCAGGGATACCTTGAGACGGTACAGTGGTAACACAGACATGTGGGAAGGTAATAAAAGTGGCATCATGACAACTAAACTGTGGAGGAAAGATGATGTAAAAAATATGACTGTAGGCTTACTAATTAGTACTCTACACAGTGGTGGATTACCGTGGATATCTTCATTGGGATCTCTTTCAGAGCGAAGAGAGAATTATAGAAGCTAGATTTTCAAGATTTGGGTCACAAGGTGGCGGTAATGCACCAAAAACCTGGTTGCCATGGTTGCCATCTGCCGTAAAACAAAAAGAAGAAGCTGCTATTGCGCATGCGTTGGTTAAACCACGTTAACTGCGTGTTGTTTTTCATGGCGGCGAGGAACAAATCAGCGTGGTGAAAAATGTCTTACAAACGAGGTAAAATGCGTCAAACGGAGTCTCTAAGACTAAAGCTGTCGATAAATGAACACCTGACGTCGGTGGGAGAGGAGATATTGGGTGTTTTGGAAAAACTGCAGAGTAATGTTGGTCAGCAGAAGCTTGTCAGAGTGTTTGTGTTGGAGCGCCTCAGCACTGCTGCAGGATTCATGTTTAGCCTCTTCCAGAGAGAGATGGAGACACTAGAAACTCTGCTGGGGAGACAAGACAAACTTCTGGACGTCCTTTTACAGCCACAAGTCATATTATACAGACCAGGTTTGTTAAAGCGCAAATAATATGCATTTTATAACTGCTTTTAATATCGTATTGTCTATGTCCCTCAAAGTTATTTCTAATTTGAGCTTCGATCACCACTCTGGTGTATTAAACCAGTCCTTGTCATTTCTTTCTGGACTTTGAAAGCAGTTTTAGCTGCAGTACCACAATGTCCTGAGGTGGTGGCTGGTGGGGGTGCTCACATGCAGATTATTTAATATTTTAGTCATTATTATACTGATGCTAGATAAAATCAGGCTTGTTTCCATTCCATGCCAGCTTGGAAAAGCAACAATGATGAAGATTGTAAACAAAGTGGAAATGCAAATTTGGAACTGAAGACTGAAGAAGAGGAGCAATTATACAAAGTACCCAGCTAGCAAGTCATGGCGCGCCGCCTGCGTGAGGCGGTCGCCGCGCGCCGCCGATCGTGTCCTCCGCCGGGCGCGTCGCACGATGTGGCCGCGTCGTTCTTGATCAGCGTGTGCGCCGACGCGCGTGTAGCCGGCGCCCCGCTTCTCTGCCGCGCCTCGAACGTCAGCTACCGAAGGCAGCAGCAGGACAGCGTGGAGCTGTCTTATGACACCCCCCCCCCCCATATATATTGCGACCCCGCACCCCTCCTCCCCCATGCTCACCTCCCTCCCACATATTTATAGAAACATAATAAAGCAGCAAATGTATACTTAATTTTGTTTCTTTATTAGGAAAAAAAAAAGGTTACAATGAAATAATTTAGGCACATAGAAAAAATATGTAAACAACCAAGTTTAGAATACAAATGGATGTCATTTTGCTGAGAATGCACTTTAAGACCACTCTTTGAGAACCACTGGCTTCTAAAATCTATAAAACAGTAAAACACCATGTTATGTCAAGGACCGCAGAAATGTTATGAAATTGGCCGCAGACACCTACAGTATCTGAAAATATGTTGTTCCAGGGACTACCCAGAAGCAAAGATGAGTTAAAAACGTTTGCTCTGAAACAATATATATTCAAAGATTTGCACATTTTCAGGATACAACTAAATAGCAGACCTACAAGCTTGTATCGCGGTCCCTGGAACATCATATTTTCAGATTGGAGTAAATCGTTTGAACACCAATGATACAGAAACATCTAGGCTTTTCAGAAAACAGTCATACCATTCAAACACTTTAACCATCATTGTTGGCTCACGAGCTTGTAGATTTGCTATTTTTGAAAAATCGTGAAAATGTGGCCCAAACACAGTGAACGTTTTAACTAAAAACTGCAAGGATTTAGAAGACATTTTGTGGAATCAGTTCTCAAGTTTAATTTCTATAAAACACCAAGTCTATTCTGTGTGGTGTTAGTTATGTAGGCCCAGTAATGTTGCAATAACAGTTACACAGCAATAAACAGAACACACAATCGAGATTCACCTTTTGAGCAAGAAATAGTGCAGCATACATTCAAGAGTCCATTTGGAAACCCCTATAGCGGTGGGTTTGAACCCTTTTCATGCCAAAGTTATTCAGCATTTGAGCCACGGACCACCGTTTGATGAGCTGCCTGCCGTGCCTGCCCTGGTGGTGGCCGCCAGCAGAAGTTCCAAAATGCACCCTGTCCAACGTCTCCAGCTCTCAGACCCCAGGTCCCTGTCACTGAAGTCCAAGATCCCGTGGTTTTAGCCACTTTAACCATTATTTAAAAAGCTGTCAGCTGTTGAAAACGAGTTTGCTAATTTTGAAACATCGTGAAAATGTGGCACAAATCTGTAAATATATATTCTTTTGCAGCAAACGTTTTAACTAAAATCTGTGAGGATTTAGAAGACATATCAGTTCTCAAGTTTAAGTGCTTAAGTCTTTAAAACACCAATTCTCTTCTGAGTGGAGTCAGGAGTTTCTGAGCGTAGCAATGTGTGTATGTCCCCGTGTCTGTATGTCCGAGCACGGAAAGCTGGGTGCGTTCCTTGAGGTCTGGATGTTGCGTATAGTAGAGGGTCAGGGAAACCCGACTGGTGGTAGCCTTTCCAGCAGAGGTTGCATTTGAAGTCGATAGGTCTTCCTCCAGCGAAAGTTCGTCTGAAATCACAGAATTAATTAAATAAATTATTTTCACCTTAATCATAGGCCTACCTACCATCACTGCTGTGAAATGTGGGATAACGTTTTGATGGCTGTGAGAACCACTGCCTTAACCCATTTAGACCTGAGGACGCATCTGTGTCGCCTCATAGGTTTTAAACATTATTTTAAAAGCTGTTATCTGTTGAAAAATAGCAGATCTACAAGCTCATAGTGTGGCACAGAGTGCCACAGTACTCATCATAATACAACTCAGTCATTTAAAATGTTATGATGGTAACAATGGTACACAGTTACACATTGTTGGGTGCCAATTTTCTGTCCTTGGTAAAATGAACAATTACCTTAAATTAAAGAACGATGTCTCAGCTCTGTACAGCATGTCACCTTGTCTGTAAAATGAAATCAAATTCAAGTCAAATTTCTTTCAAATGTAACAGCAAACTTGAGGCAAGAGAGCTTGTAGCATGCAACCTTAATTCAGTGGTAGAAATGTTCTTACCGTTTGTACGCCCAACAGATCCAAGTCCTGTGTCTGAAATCACAGTAACAACAAAATGGTAAACATTGTATGTACATAAAATCAATTTGATGAAAACAGAAGATCTACAAGCACACAATGTGCTGCGAGCTTGTAGACCAGCTATATTCAGCATGCAACCAAGTGTAAAAATCAGGCTTAGAATAAAACAACAAAATGACTAAAATGACAAAAATTAAATCAAAATGTGTTGTAATTAGACAAATCTTTATTTGCTATTGTGGCCTAGCAAAAGCACTAACTAGAGGAGACAACAGAGAGAAGAGTAAAAGAAATGGCTCAGAACGTACCTGCATGGCAATGCTCATTTTGGTCACTGCATCTGCACCTATAATAGAATAACAAAAAAAGTCTGTTTTAAACATTAGCCTACTATGTGATATTTTTTACATTTGCAAGACAGACATTTGACGAAGATTTAGCCTTGCAGACCCCACATACACACAGACCCCATGCTGTATTGATGTGGTACCATAGGAGACATTCTGAAAGAAAGAATGACAAAAAATGTGATTTACAGCTAAATGCTGTTTATGTAGTCTACACAAGCAACGTATCAAATCTTATCTAATTCGAATAATTGTGTTTAAGGACTTATCAACACAATAAGAAGTTACAAGCCTGTTAAAATAGCATGAGTTATACGTTTGCTAATGCTAACTCTATCCCCTCGTCCAAACAATAGATTGCCCAGGTAGCTAGGCTAGCTAGCTAGAGGGAAACATACACAGATAAAGATCGAAACGATTCTAACACGTGCAATTACACTACACACGGTAGATATCGGATATAAAAATACACTGACCTTTCAACTGAATTTCTCCGGAGAAAAACTGTGTAAGAACTAATATAAGCATTTGTTGGACGGAGAGTCTTGTCTTCTGCCTCCGTACCGTACGTCGATTCAACAGTCAACAAAAACAACAACACTGCAATGCATGCCGGGTAAAGCCTCGGCTCCAGGCTAGGGAGGCAAGCCTGAACTAAAGTTACAATTACTAGTCTGCAGGTACATATTATTATTATTAATAATAACAACAACAATAATAATAATAATAAATATAACCGCAAGAAGAAGAAGTAGAAGAAGAATCCACTTAATTATATTCAATAGTTAAAAAATTATGTATTTTATACATATAATGCACATCCTTGTCTGAGAGAGAGAGAGACGGGCGGGGGAGGCAAGCCTTACGTCAGCGTGAGGAGGGACTGTAAATCGCTGTAAATTCACGAGGCATTAAAAAGTAACTGAGCGCGATCGTTTGTCGCGGGGACAGCGGGGGGAAGTCCAAGCCAGCCCGGGCGTGCTACGCTGTGAAGGCGACAGCGGGAGGCGGTAGCTAGCGGGGAAATGTTAGCTGGGTAGTGACATTGATGACATCACAATGAGGACAAAATCAGTTGAGCTGTTCCTAAGAGCAATTTCCATTAAAACACCTATATGATATGAAAGCCTGATTGTTCAAAATTGGGTTATTTGTGGGGATAGAACACACATTATAGGAGCCCCAAAAACACAAAAGGAAAAAGTAGAATTTTATGTTATAGGTGCTTTAAGCTGACAGATCAACATATAGGAGAATAAATGTCATACATTTACAAAAGCACTTTTAGTTGTTGTGTTGATGCCAACTAGCTCTTCTCTCTGTGTAATTTGTAAAGAGGGTTCCCCTAAACATGAGGAGAGGAGCTCCAGTCTGGTCCAGGAGGCACCACAACCTCCACACATTAATGAGGAGAACATGGAAGAGGAGGCTGATGTGTCAACATTGACATTACTACATGGGAAGACAAGGTGCCTTTCTCTCCAAGGTAAAAAAATAAGCCTCACTACTTTAATACGAGTCTAAAAATCATACTATAGCAGCCCATACGTGCTTCTAGGTGACATGGGGGTGGGTTCAGACTTCAGAAACAAAACAAAATGTTTTGGAGTGAGTGATTGGCAAAGTGAGTTTAATGTAATTTATGCAATCAGTTTGTCAGCTTAAGTTCCTTGCCTTATATTACACCCTCATTGACTACGACAGCCTTCAGTACAAGAATGCACACACATAATCTGTATTAAAATAAAGCATGACCACTGAATTATTTTAAAAGAAATACAATATTTGTCACCTGGATATTTTTAACATGGAAGAACAGCACAGCAGCCAGCTATCAGCAGGTAACTTCACAGGACGGCATCTAGGAGTGGTAGAACTCGTAACATGCAATCCACACTGCTTTCTTGGCAAACAATTTGCAATAGAGGCGTGTGACATCATCATCATACCCGGAACCTATGCGGGAATGCCTAGTGAGTGGCAAAATCTACTTTCTGGACTTGACAGTCCATACATCCAAACAGAAAAGTCCTATCTGCTTGCATTAAATGTCTCCACTCACTTTGCCACTCGATCTGCCTTTCACTTTTTGCACACTATGGGCTGCTTTCAATGGCCTGCATCTCCAAATGAATGTCGTTTCTGGTGAAAACAAGGTTTTTCAACGGCCGACAGCAGGGGCTGTGATACTTGCGGTCGGATTTTTTCACCACCGACCGAAAGAACAACCGGTGAAGACACCACCGACAGCACTTTGTCATTGTAACATCCGGTTACGGATATTTGTCACATGGTACTATTTTTGTGGTCGGTATCACTACACCGCATAGAGTGCAGCAGCTTTGCAGCCATAGATATTATAAAATCACACCCCTGTGAACTGAGTGGTGCAACTCCCCTCTCTCTCCCCCTCCTCTCCTCTCTCTCTCTCTCATTAGCAGGCAACAGTGCAGCACTAATACTATCTCTCTCTCTGTTTCTGGCAAACATCTCCCCCATGGTACTAATAGTCATATTCTGGTGCTCATGGCCGCATAGGTACATAGGTGAACACGGACATTGCTGTTCCTTGGAGTGGTTGCACCACTAAAAAAATAGATGCCTCACTGGCCGTTGCAGTTCATTGGAGTAGGGGTGGGCGATATGGACAAGTATTATCACGATATTTTTTTCAAGCCGTATCACGATAAACGTTATCACGATATTTTTTCGCGTTTTTTAGATACGGTTTTTAATTCAATGTTTGTTTTAAAAATGCCATTGACAATGAACAGAAATTAATTAAATGCCATTTACATCATTACATCACATAGCAATCAGAGCGCCCCTCACTTCACACAAGTGTGATTTTGTATGGTTATTTTCAAGTTACTTAACAGTAGAACGTAACAAAACAAAAAAATACCATTTAGTAGACCCTCCAGAAAAACTAAAAAAAATAATTATTATTTAATATCGATTATGCGATGGAATATACAGTGCTTTAACGATAACTCTAAAAAGCCGTATCGTGCAATATTGTGACACGCGCCTCAGAGCCGGAAAGGGCATCTACGCTTATATGTCTGTGTTCGCAGCAGCATACTCTATCAAAGCTCGGTGCGCTTCACCGTCCCCGGGCAGCTGTTTCGAGCGTTGCTACGAGGTTTCAAAGCGATGGCGCTTGAAAACATTTACTTACTCTTTCAAACTATATCTAAACATTGTCAGACAAACCAGATGGACATCCGTCCATCCATCTTCAACCGCTTATCTGTAGTCGGGTCGCCGGGGCAACAGCTCCACCAGAGGGCTCCAGACTTCCCTCTCCAGAGCCACGTTAGTGATTTCCTCCTGGGGGATCCAGAGGCGTTCCAAGGCCAGTGAGTCGATGTGTTTCCTCCAATTACGCCTTGGTCTGCCCCTGGGGGTCTCCTCCCAGTAGGATGTGCGTCGAGGACCTCCCTAGGGAGACGCCCGAGAGTCATCCTAACCAGATGCCCGGCTTGTTTTTTCGGTAATTTTACCTCTGTTTTGGGTCGGAGAAGAGCAGTTCCGAGATTTGCATGTAGCTTTCGATTGGTCTTTGGAATGTCTTTGTCCTCAGGTTTCACAGCACCGCCCATTAGCGTGCTTGTGTGTTTGTAAACACAGAATTCTTCAACATGGCTATAGTATGGAGGAACATTTGGGATTTTATAGCCCTGTTAATCAGCGCTGCTCGGCTCTCAACAAAGTTAACTTCGGGAGAGAACGCCAATAAGCACTGTTCATGGTCACGGATAATAAAACTACCGGTAATGAGAGCAGCAGTCTAACTGCAAGTGAAATCTATCCCACAGCCTACTAGGCTACTACAATGAGTGAGTAATGAGTTTGTGACACGATGTGCTGCGCGCCCGCAGATCTGCCCTTCATGCAACGAACGTAAACGACAGGTTGCAGAGCGCATGTGGCTGCAGCCACATGCGCATTGTGGATCTGTCGTTTGATGGATCATGGAAGGAACGTACCGTTAGGCTGTTAGCTTGTTGCTAACGGGACCCCCTTCCTCCCTCTCTCTCCCTCTCCCTCTCTCTCTCACGTTAGAGAGAGACGCTCTCTCTAACACGTCTATCTCTCTATGGTTGGATCACTGTAGTGTTGCACTCTGATTTGATATATGAAATAGCCTATCATACATTTTATTTTTGTTATGATTTGCATCTGAACTTGTCAGTAGCCTAACTGTAGGCCTTACATATATTTGAATGTTAAATAAATCAGACAGATTAAAAAGCAGGTGGCTATAGTGCACATCCATAAGTACAGTGAAGAGAAGAGAGTCCACACACAGGTTTGCTCCAATGGTGTTTTCTTTAATTTAAAACACTAACAATATTATGGTGTTTTAAATAAAAGAAAACGCAATTGGGGAAAAAAAAAATTGAGATCTTACACAGGTTTGCTCCAATGGTGTTTTCTTTTAAGATCTCAAATTATTTTTTTAATGTTGTTTCTATCTGCTACAGAGGCTGCTGTGGTTTGGGTGATTAGTGAGTCATTATGGGTGGAGTTAAGTAACTATTGTCCCTCCCATTGGCACACCCACTTCTAGCCAGCTCTTAGGTGTTGGAATGTAGTGAACATTCAAAGGGGCTGTTCTCAGCTTTGGGGAAAACGGTACAATCACTTTAAAATGGTCATATCTCCTTCAAATATTTTCATTGAATGATACATCATATGAAAGCTTATATTCTGTACTTCAATAATCTGTAAAGAACTGAAAAATGTCTCTGGTCGAGATGAGGGCCTATTTGCCAGACCCGGTTCTGAAGCATCTTCCATAAAATCTGTAATAGTCTCGGTCAGATATCTCATACAGTATGAAGGCAAAGGTTTAAAACGTCATTCTGATTTCATGCACCAAGCTGTGTGTGTGTCTGTGTGTGGAAGCTAGGCTTATTGATACAATCAGTTGACTGACAGCTGATTGTGCTTCTTTCACTGTACATTTGCTAGTTTAAAAACATCTGCAGTGAATTGATATTTATATAAATAAATGTAGTCTCACAGAGAAGCTAGGTCAGGTTTTGTATTTTACATTGATGCATTTGCATTGACTTTAATTTTTTTTAAATAAACAGGATATGGCTCTATGATATCACTATACAAAAACATCAACACAATAAAAAACTAAGGTGCTAAAAAGAAAGGATGCTTTTGTAAACAATAAATTCAAATAGGAATAAACATGCAATTTTCTCTACTCTTCCAACTCCCTGGCATCCGTGGCACCGGGGGTGAGCACTTCAGAAATCTGAACGTTCATGTACACGTTAGCTTTGTAAATTTAGCAAGGCACTCAAAACATTGGGAAGAGGAGAGGAGGTCCAGTCTGGTCCTGGAGGAACCAGAGTCTTTACAGATTAAACAGAAGCTACTTCAAAGACCAGTGGATGATGACGGGTCAACATTGACATTACTTGCAGTGAAAAGTGATGATGATGATGATGATGAAGGCAGACAGACAGAGCCTCTAGCCAGCACTTCAACTCAACACATGAATACACAAGCTGATGTAGAGGACTGTGGAACACCACAGCCAGCTGGTGATAACCAGCTCCTCTCTTTACATGCTTCTGAATCTGACAATAAATGTGACAGTGATGATGAGTGGGAGCCAACTAGTGATAACCAGCTCCTTTCTTTAAACTCTTCTCAATCGCACAATGAATCTGACACTGAAGACAGTGCTGAGCAGTAGGAGACCAGGGAGGGTCCATCAGATTTAAACACACTGACATCACACAAGACACAAAATGTGAAAGGTCAAGCCTGGTCGTTGAGCAACAAGCTGTCCCAGGACCTGAAAACACCAAAACAAACTGATTCCACGAGGAGTCACACAGGGAAGAAAAGGTTTAGTTGTACAGAATGTGGCATAATGTGTAATACGAAGGCACATCTTAACCGGCACATGAGGACTCATACAGGGGAAAAGCCCTTTACTTGTAAAGTTTGTAGCAAAGGCTTTAAGGCTAAATGTAATCTAATAAGGCTCATACAGGGGAAAATCCCTTTACTTGTAAAGTTTGTAGCAAAGGCTTTAAGCTAGTGGGTGCTCTAACTTACCACATGAGGACTCATACAGGGGAAAAGCCCTTTACTTGTAAAGTTTGTAGCAAAGGGTTTAGGCAAAAGGGTGCTCTAACTTACCACATGAGGACTCATATAGGGGAAAAGCCCTTTACTTGTAAAGTTTGTAGCAAAGGCTTTAAGAGTAAGGGTCATCTAACTTGCCATGTGAGGACGCATACAGGGGAAAAGCCCTTTACTTGTAAAGTTTGTAGCAAAGGCTTTAAGAGTAAGGGTGCTCTATCTTACCACATGAGGACTCATACAGGGGAAAAGCCCTTTACTTGTAAAGTTTGTAGCAAAGGCTTTACACGTAAGGGTCCTCTAACTTGCCACATGAGGACGCATACAGGGGAAAAGCCCTTTACTTGTAAAGTTTGTAGCAAAGGCTTTAGTCAAAAGGGTGCTCTAACTCGCCACATGAGGACGCATACAGGGGAAAAGCCCTTTACTTGTAAAGTTTGTAGCAAAGGCTTTAGTCAAAAGGGTGTTCTAACTTACCACATGGTGACTCATACGGGGGAAAAGCCATTTACGTGTAATGTTTGTAACAAAAGCTTTGCTGCGGTATGTACTCTTAGGAAACACATGACGACGCATACAGGGGAACAACCACTTTAGTTAGAGCTTCTGGCAAATGCATTGGTCAATTTCACCTCTGATACGAGGATTCATACAGGGGAGACGGTAATAATGTTGTGTTCTTTTTTTTTTTTGGCAACACAACGTTGCCAAAAACTTCAACCATGTTTATTGAAATAAACTGTCATACATTTACACCGATTGCTCCATCATCTCTCTTCTGCTGTGTAATGCGTTGGCATGCTTTGAATGAAGAAATAACACTAATTCCACATGTCATAATTGGGGATAGAGCCCGAAGATCGGGCCTATAAAATACAAGCCTATAAAACTAAATACAACAAATATATCTGAGTATTGAAAACCTCAAGGGATGCAACCGTGACGTATATACCGTGCGACCACTTTGACTTGAGATTTACAATGCTAGGACTTTTCACAAACTGATGGAGTATATTATAGTACATTGTAGGATGTATATTGAGATGGCAGGTATGTGACATTGAAAAGGACAAATAAAACTTATGGGACACTTTATTAGAACACAATATAAATCGCTACCGCCTCTGTAATGAACCAGTGAAATTAGGGTAATTTATGATGCCTCTCATAGGGATTGCATTGGCACCTGCAGTACACAGTTGAAACGGACCAGAAGTGGGAACACTGTCTCATTTGGGGGCGTGCAATTTGTAGTCCCCGTGTGTCTATAGCCGCAGCAGCTGACGTCATGGGCCGCTCGCTATAAAGGGGGCTTGGACGCGACGGGTGGTTGCGTGGTTCCGTCATCGTTTGCTGTATGGTGGAACGGGTGAAAAGTTTGGAGGGGAGCTAAATGCAATAATGTAGCCTACCACAGTTGTTGCATGCAAGAAAGGGAGCATTTCGACAATGCATAGACATCTGTCCATAATGCATTTTATTAAACCCAAATGCGATACCTTTGCGTGTCTGCACCGAGTCGAAACAACACTGGAGCCTCAGCTGCTGCAGTGGAACAAACATCCTGCTCTTCCACCTAACGCATGTTGTGCTTACCATGCTTGCTGCCCAAGGCAAGCACGGTAAGACGTTGCCATAAATTATTAATCCAATTCATAATAATACATTTGGGAAACTCAAATCTCCCTGAAATACTGCATGTATCTCCCACAAATCGATTGAATAGTCTCACATATGTGACGTATTCAATTCAATTCAACTTCTCAGTCTATCGTTGCCGAAAAGGCAGAGCTAAAAGCTCACAACGCGGTGCAACCAAACGCGCTGTGAGCTTGTAGATTGGCTATTTTTGGTGCGACACACAGCCATACGATGTATACAATTCACTTTTAAAGTGACGGTACACAATGAACAGTTCCCTCTGTCTGTTAGAAAGTTACTGTATACGGTGTGTGTGTGTGTGTGTGTGTGTGTGTGTGTGTGTGTGTGTGTGTGTGTGTGTATAACCTACACCTTAGAACTGTTTATTGGCATACAAACTCTCACAACTGGCCAATAAAAATAAAGTTCTGTTCTTTCCACAAAATAAAAGCAAATGCTCGATAGTGGGCTCGATAAGGACCCGGCTCAATAAGCCTGCTCGATAAGGTGATCGTTAACAATAAAACCTAACGAGCTCCATCCCTGGTCATAATAACCATATTAAAACTTATCGACGGGAGTCGTGTTAATATGTATATCATTGTCATGTTCACTACAAATAAACAAGTATTATGCACTTATGATGCGGATGATTGCGTGGAGTTTTGAAAAATATCTCTCCTGGCTGGTGATGGTGATGTGGATACAAGATCTGTAAGAAAATACCAAAAACAAACACATTAACTTTAATTCACTGCCGTATTAACTGTTGTACTTATATTAGATTAGGCTGTTATTATTTTGTTGTATTTTCAGACAGACAAATCTGTTTTATCTTTTTTCTATTAATTGAGTTTACCTGTTGAGCAAATGCAAAAGAATAGTGCATCTTGAAGTGTCTGTGCAAATCTCTTTGCAGTCTCTGCGCATGTCGTTGTATAGATCTCGCTCGCCCTTAACCAGGGACAAGTGCTTTAGCTGTACATTCAGTGTGTCATGTTTCTCTTCCTCTGCCACACCGTTACTTCGGTAAACCTGTACAAAAGGGGAAATAAAAAACAGCACAAGCTTAGTTACCTACTCTTCTATCTACATCACAATTCCACTAGAGTAATGTAACCACAAGGACCCTAGAATTCATATTTGTGATCTTGAATCATTTTGACCATTCATAATGATTTACATACCTTGTAGTTGTTCTTTTGACACTGCCAACATAAGTCTGACATAGGCTTGGTACACTTTATGTCTGGCAGAAACGTCTTCCAGATGTATCGGAATGAACTAAGAGACAAAACACGGACATCTGGGAAAAAAAGGACAGATTATTACAGATTTCCATCATAGCAGTCATGGTGCGCACACACGCAGAGTGATTTACAGTAAGCAAGAAGAACACATGGTAGGCCTACTGCTTTGTAACAAATTAATGTAACTTTCAAAGATACCACGTGTGTCTGTGTGGATTTATCTTACATTTTAAAATGTATGGTATTTGTTAGAATTTAAAGAACTGAGTTTCAGAATTTAGGACAGGATGGCAGTTCAAGGTATCAGTGTAGCAATAGAAATTCACAACAGCGACAAAGTTACCGCCTCCTATCGTCATTTAAGGCCTGGATAGACACAGGCACGAAGGAGAATTCATACCTGTTACTTTTGGCACCTGGAACCTTTAGGCGAAGCCTGGAAGGAAGCAGCCTGTACTCAGAGCTGAGGGGATGGGAGTTGTCCGTACAAATGGACTTGGCATTCTTAAGCACCTGGTTTTTAAAGACATGATCCAGGCTACTATCCGGCAATATCCTTGAGGCCGTTCTCACAATGTCTGAGTCCCGTTCATGACGACACCCTCCCCCCCCCCATTTCTCTCTCCCTCTTTCCTGTCAATCTTCACCTATCTGTCAATAAAGGCAAAACAAATCTTTAAAAACAAGAAATGATCTCACAGTGATATTTGTCAGGTGAAAGAAGCGCTGTCTCCGTTGTGTTCTCCCCTCCATATTAGTATGATTATCGCGTGTGTGTTTGTGCTTGGTGCCCTGACGCATGTCCAGGAGGTCCGCAGAAAACGTGGCGTGTTGAGAGCTTGTAGATCTGCTATTTCTGGTGAATGTTTTGTTTCCCCGGCCTAAGGGGTAGGGAATAGGCCATGCTGGTGTTCAAGGGTGAAGTTCAATCTGTCATAATGGAAAATATAGGCCTACTACTCTCAAGTTTTCCTCGTGACACATTCAGGGGGAAAGATTTACATATTTACGTACTGTAATACAGTATGTCATGTCATGAATGTAATTTAAGGTTCTAACTTAATCTATTGTATTGTAACAATCTAGCGGCATATGGTTAATTCAGGGATACCTTGAAACGGTACAGTGGTAACACAGACATGTGGGAAGGTAATAAAAGTGGCATCATGACAACTAAACTGTGGAGGAAAGATGATGTAAAAAATATGACTGTAGGCTTACTAATTAGTACTCTACACAGTGGTGGATTACCGTGGATATCTTCATTGGGATCTCTTTCAGAGCGAAGAGAGAATTATAGAAGCTAGATTTTCAAGATTTGGGTCACAAGGTGGCAGTAATGCACCAAAAACCTGGTTGCCATGGTTGCCATCTGCCGTAAAACAAAAAGAAGAAGCTGCTATTGCGCATGCGTTGGTTAAACCACGTTAACTGCGTGTTGTTTTTCATGGCGGCGAGGAACAAATCAGCGTGGTGAAAAATGTCTTACAAACGAGGTAAAATGCGTCAAACGGAGTCTCTAAGACTAAAGCTGTCGATAAATGAACACCTGACGTCGGTGGGAGAGGAGATATTGGGTGTTTTGGAAAAACAGCAGAGTAATGTTGGTCAGCAGAAGCTTGTCAGAGTGTTTGTGTTGGAGCGCCTCAGCACTGCTGCAGGATTCATGTTTAGCCTCTTCCAGAGAGAGATGGAGACACTAGAAACTCTGCTGGGGAGACAAGACAAACTTCTGGACGTCCTTTTACAGCCACAAGTCATATTATACAGACCAGGTTTGTTAAAGCGCAAATAATATGCATTTTATAACCGCTTTTAATATCGTATTGTCTATGTCCCTCAAAGTTATTTCTAATTTGAGCTTCTATCACCACTCTGGTGTATTAAACCAGTCCTTGTCATTTCTTTCTGGACTTTGAAAGCAGTTTTAGCTGCAGTACCACAATGTCCTGAGGTGGTGGCTGGTGGGGGTGCTCACATGCAGATTATTTAATATTTTAGTCATTATTATACTGATGCTAGATAAAATCAGGCTTGTTTCCATTCCATGCCAGCTTGGAAAATCAACAATGGTGAAGATCGTAAACAAAGTGGAAATGCAAATTTGGAACTGAAGAAGAGGAGCAATTATACAAAGTAGTGACATTGATGACATCACAATGAGGACAAAATCAGTTGAGCTGTTCCTAAGAGCAATTTCCATTAAAACACCTATATGATATGAAAGCCTGATTGTTCAAAATTGGGTTATTTGTGGGGATAGAAAACACATTATAGGAGCCCCAAAAACACAAAAGGAAAAAGTAGAATTTTATGTTATAGGTGCTTTAAGCTGACAGATCAACATATAGGAGAATAAATGTCATACCTTTACAAAAGCACTTTGAGTTGTTGTGCTGATGCCAACTAGCTCTTCTCTCTGTGTAATTTGTAAAGAGGGTTCCCCTGAACATGAGGAGAGGAGCTCCAGTCTGGTCCAGGAGGAACCACAACCTCCACACATTAAAGAGGAGAACATGGAAGAGGAGGCTGATGTGTCAACATTGACATTACTACATGGGAAGACAAGGTGCCATTCTCTCCCAGGTAAAAAAAATAAGCCTCACTACTTTAATACGAGTCTAAAAGTCATACTATAGCAGCCCATACGTGCTTCTAGGTGACATGGGGGTGGGTTCAGACTTCAGAAACAAAACAAAATGTTTTGGAGTGAGTGATTGGCAAAGTGAGTTTAATGTCATTTAATGCAATCAGTTTGTCAGCTTAAGTTCCTTGCCTTATATTACACCCTCATTGACTACGGCAGCCTTCAGTACAAGAATGCACACACATAATCTGTATTAAAATAAAGCATGACCACTGAATTATTTTTAAAAGAAATACAATATTGTCACCTGGATATTTTTAACATGGAAGAACAGCCAGCTATCAGCAGGTAACTTCACAGGACGTCATCTAGGAGTGGTAGAACTCGTGACGTGCAATCCACACTGCTTTCTTGGCAAACAATTTGCAATAGAGGCGTGTGACATCATCATCATCATACCCGGAACCTATGCGGGAATGCCTAGTGAGTGGCAAAAACTACTTTCTGGACTTGACAGTCCATACATCCAAACAGAAAAGTCCTATCTGCTTGCATTAAATGTCTTCACTCACTTTGCCGATCTGCCTTTCACTTTTTTGCACTGGGCTGCTTTCAATGGCCTGCATCTCCAAATGAATGTCGTTTCTGGTGAAAACAAGGTTTTTCAACGGCCGACAGCAGGGGCTGTGATACTTGCGGTCGGATTTTTTCACCACCGACCGAAAGAACAACCGGTGAAGACACCACCGACAGCATTTTGTCATTGTAACATCCGGTTACGGATATTTGTCACATGGTACTATTTTTGTGGTCGGTATCACTACACCGCATAGAGTGCAGCAGCTTCACAGTCATAGATATTATAAAAAATAGATGCCTCACTGGCCGTTGCAGTTCATTGGAGTAGGGGTGAGCGATATGGACAAAAGTATTATCACGATATTTCTTTCAAGCCGTATCACGATAAACGATATCACGATATTTTTTCGTGTGTTTTTGAGGGGCGCTAGCCCCTCCTATATACGGGTTTAATGTTTGTTTTAATTGTATGTTTGTTTTAAAAATGCCATTGACAATAACAAATATTTAATGTTTGTTTTGACACCGTTTGTTTTACATCACATCATAGCAATCAGAGCGCCCCTCACTTCACACAAGTGTGATTTTTTTATGGTTATTTTCAAGTTACAACGTAACAAAAAACTAAAAAATACCATTTAGTAGACCCTCCTGAAAAACATGGGCAAAATATTATTATTTAATATTGACTATGCAATGGAATATGCAGTGCTTTAGCAGCAAAATATGATATAATGACTTTAAAAAAAGTTATTAACCTACACCCTATGGTATTTGTTCTCAAAGTGGGGTCCAGGGGGTCCCCAGCTAAATGTATGTATATCATAAATATCTATTTAACCACTTTAATCATACACGTTGGCTATTTGAAAATAGCCGATCTACAAGCTGCACACACACACACACACACACACACACACACACACACACACACACAATATCTTTTCAGATAGAAAACACATTATAGGAGCCCCAAAAACACAAAAGAAATGAAAAAAGTAGAATTTTATGTTATAGGTCCTTTAAGCTGACAGATCAACATATAGGAGAATAAATGTCATACATTTACAAAAGCACTTTGAGTTGTGTTGATGCCAACTAGCTCTTCTCTCTGTGTAATTTGTAAAGAGGGTTCCCCTGAACATGAGGAGAGGAGCTCCAGTCTGGTCCAGGAGGCACCACAACCTCCACACATTAAAGAGGAGAACATGGAAGAGGAGGCTGATGTGTCAACCTTGACATTACTACGTGGGAAGACAAGGTGCCATTCTCTCCAAGGTAAAAAATAATAAGCCTCACTACTTTAATACGAGTCTAAAAGTCATACTATAGCAGCCCATACGTGCTTCTAGGTGACATGGGGGTGGGTTCAGACTTCAGAAACAAAACTAATTGTTTTGGAGTGAGTGATTGGCAAAGTGAGTTTAATGTAATTTAATGCAATCAGTTTGTCAGCTTAAGTTCCTTGCCTTATATTACACCCTCATTGACTACGGCAGCCTTCAGTACAAGAATGCACACACATAATCTGTATTAAAATAAAGCATGACCACTGAATTATTTTTAAAATAAATACAATATTGTCACCTGGATATTTTTAACGTGGAAGAACAGCACAGCAGCCAGCTATCAGCAGGTAACTTCACAGGACGTCATCTAGGAGTGGTAGAACTCGTGACATGCAATCCACACTGCTTTCTTGGCAAACAATTAGCAATAGAGGCGTGTGACATCATCATCATACCCGGAACCTATGCGGGAATGCCTAGTGAGTGGCAAAAACTACTTTCTGGACTTGACAGTCCATACATCCAAACAGAAAAGTCCTATCTGCTTGCATTAAATGTCTTCACTCACTTTGCCACTCGATCTGCCTTTCACTTTTTGCACTCTATGGCCTGCTTTCAATGGCCTGCATCTCCAAATGAATGTCGTTTCTGGTGAAAACAAGGTTTTTCAACGGCCGACAGCAGGGGCTGTGATACTTGCGGTCGGATTTTTTCACCACCGACCGAAAGAACAACCGGTGAAGACACACCACCGACAGTCATTTTGTCATTGTAACATCCGGTTACGGATATTTGTCACATGGTACTATTTTTGTGGTCGGTATCACTACACCGCATAGAGTGCAGCAGCTTCACAGTCATAGATATTATTAAAAATAGATGCCTCACTGGCCGTTGCAGTTCATTGGAGTAGGGGTGAGCGATATGGACAAAAGTATTATCACGATATTTTTTTCAAGCCGTATCATGTCACGATAAACAATATTATTACGATATTTTTTTCAAGCCGTATCACGATAAACAATATTATTACGATGTTTTTTTCAAGCCGTATCACGATAAACGATATCACGATATTCTTTCCTGTGTTTTTGAGGGGCGCTAGCCCCTCCTATATACGGGTTTAATGTTTGTTTTTAATTGTATGTTTGTTTTAAAAATGCCATTGAGAATAACAAATATTTAATGTTTGTTTTGACACCGTTTGTTTTACATCATTACATCACATAGCAATCAGAGCGCCCCTCACTTCACACAAGTGTGATTTTTTATGGTTATTTTCAAGTTGCAACGTAACAAAAACAAAAAATAATACCATTTAGTAGACCCCCCAGAAAAACATGGGCAAAATATTATTTAATATTGATTATGCAATGGAATATGCAGTGCTTTAGCAGCAGAATATGATATAATCACTTTAAAAAAAGTTATTAACCTACACCCTATGGTATTTGTTCTCAAAGTGGGGTCCAGGGGGTCCCCAGCTAAATATATGTATATCATAAATATCTATTTAACCACTTTAATCATACACATTGGCTATTTGAAAATAGCACAAGCTCACACACACACACACACACACACACACACACACACACACACACACACACACACACACACACACACACACACACACACACAATATCTTTTCAGATAGAAAACACATTATAGGAGCCCCAAAAACACAAAAGAAATGGAAAAAGTAGAATTTTATGTTATAGGTCCTTTAAGCTGACAGATCAACATATAGGAGAATAAATGTCATACATTTACAAAAGCACTTTGAGTTGTGTTGATGCCAACTAGCTCTTCTCTCTGTGTAATTTGTAAAGAGGGTTCCCCTGAACATGAGGAGAGGAGCTCCAGTCTGGTCCAGGAGGCACCACAACCTCCACACATTAAAGAGGAGAACATGGAAGAGGAGGCTGATGTGTCAACCTTGACATTACTACGTGGGAAGACAAGGTGCCATTCTCTCCAAGGTAAAAAATAATAAGCCTCACTACTTTAATACGAGTCTAAAAGTCATACTATAGCAGCCCATACGTGCTTCTAGGTGACATGGGGGTGGGTTCAGACTTCAGAAACAAAACTAATTGTTTTGGAGTGAGTGATTGGCAAAGTGAGTTTAATGTAATTTAATGCAATCAGTTTGTCAGCTTAAGTTCCTTGCCTTATATTACACCCTCATTGACTACGGCAGCCTTCAGTACAAGAATGCACACACATAATCTGTATTAAAATAAAGCATGACCACTGAATTATTTTTAAAATAAATACAATATTGTCACCTGGATATTTTTAACGTGGAAGAACAGCACAGCAGCCAGCTATCAGCAGGTAACTTCACAGGACGGCATCTAGGAGTGGTAGAACTCGGGACGTGCAATCCACACTGATTTCTTGGCAAACAATTTGCAATAGAGGCGTGTGACATCATCATCATACCCGGAACCTATGCGGGAATGCCTAGTGAGTGGCAAAAACTACTTTCTGGACTTGACAGTCCATACATCCAAACAGAAAAGTCCTATCTGCTTGCATTAAATGTCTTCACTCACTTTGCCACTCGATCTGCCTTTCACTTTTTTGCACTGGGCTGCTTTCAATGGCCTGCATCTCCAAATGAATGTCGTTTCTGGTGAAAACAAGGTTTTTCAACGGCCGACAGCAGGGGCTGTGATACTTGCGGTCGGATTTTTTCACCACCGACCGAAAGAACAACCAGTGAAGACACCACCGACAGCATTTTGTCATTGTAACATCCGGTTACGGATATTTGTCACATGGTACTATTTTTGTGGTCGGTATCACTACACCGCATAGAGTGCAGCAGCTTCACAGTCATAGATATTATAAAAAATAGATGCCTCACTGGCCGTTGCAGTTCATTGGAGTAGGGGTGAGCGATATGGACAAAAGTATTATCACAATATTTTTTTCAAGCCGTATCACGATAAACGATATCACGATATTTTTTCGTGTGTTTTTGAGGGGCGCTAGCCCCTCCTATATACGGGTTTAATGTTTGTTTTAATTGTATGTTTGTCTTAAAAATGCCATTGACAATAACAAATATTTAATGTTTCTTTTGACACTGTTTGTTTTACATCACATCATAGCAATCAGAACGCCCCTCACTTCACACAAGTGTGATTTTTTTATGGTTATTTTCAAGTTACAACGTAACAAAAAACTAAAAAATACCATTTAGTAGACCCTCCTGAAAAACATGGGCAAAATATTATTATTTAATATTGACTATGCAATGGAATATGCAGTGCTTTAGCAGCAAAATATGATATAATCACTTTAAAAAAAGTTATTAACCTACACCCTATGGTATTTGTTCTCAAAGTGGGGTCCAGGGGGTCCCCAGCTAAATGTATGTATATCATAAATATCTATTTAACCACTTTAATCATACACGTTGGCTATTTGAAAATAGCCGATCTACAAGCTGCACACACACACACACACACACACACACACACACAATATTTTTTCAGATAGAAAACACATTATAGGAGCCCCAAAAACACAAAAGAAATGGAAAAAGTAGAATTTTATGTTGTAGGTCCTTTAAGCTGACAGATCAACATATAGGAGAATAAATGTCATACATTTACAAAAGCACTTTGAGTTGTGCTGATGCCAACTAGCTCTTCTCTCTGTGTAATTTGTAAAGAGGGTTCCCCTGAACATGAGGAGAGGAGCTCCAGTCTGGTCCAGGAGGAACCACAACCTCCACACATTAAAGAGGAGAACATGGAAGAGGAGGCTGATGTGTCAACATTGACATTACTACATGGGAAGACAAGGTGCCATTCTCTCCCAGGTAAAAAAAATAAGCCTCACTACTTTAATACGAGTCTAAAAGTCATACTATAGCAGCCCATACATGCTTCTAGGTGACATGGGGGTGGGTTCAGACTTCAGAAACAAAACTAAATGTTTTGGAGTGAGTGATTGGCAAAGTGAGTTTAATGTAATTTAATGCAATCAGTTTGTCAGCTTAAGTTCCTTGCCTTATATTACACCCTCATTGACTACGACAGCCTTCAGTACAAGAATGCACACACATAATCTGTATTAAAATAAAGCATGACCACTGAATTATTTTTAAAATAAATACAATATTGTCACCTGGATATTTTTAACATGGAAGAACAGCACAGCAGCCAGCTATCAGCAGGTAACTTCACAGGACGTCATCTAGGAGTGGTAGAACTGGTGACGTGCAATCCACACTGCTTTCTTGGCAAACAATTTGCAATAGAGGCGTGTGACATCATCATCATACCCGGAACCTATGTGGGAATGCCTAGTGAGTGGCAAAAACTACTTTCTGGACTTGACAGTCCATACATCCAAACTGAAAAGTCCTATCTGCTTGCATTAAATGTCTTCACTCACTTTGCCACTCGATCTGCCTTTCACTTTTTGCACTCTATGGCCTGCTTTCAATGGCCTGCATCTCCAAATGAATGTTGTTTCTGGTGAAAACAAGGCTTTTCAACGGCCGACAGCAGGGGCTGTGATACTTGCGGTCGGATTTTTTCACCACCGACCGAAAGAACAACCGGTGAAGACACCACCGACAGCACTTTGTCATTGTAACATCCGGTTACGGATATTTGTCACATGGTACTATTTTTGTGGTCGGTATCACTACACCGCTTAGTGCAGCAGCTTCACAGTCATAGATATTATAAAAAATATATGCCTCACTGGCCGTTGCAGTTCATTGGAGTAGGGGTGAGCGATATGGACAAAAGTATTATCACGATATTTCTTTCAAGCCGTATCACGATAAACAATATTATTACGATTTTTTTTCAAGCCGTATCACGATAAACGATATCACGATATTCTTTCCTGTGTTTTTGAGGGGCGCTAGCCCCTCCTATATACGGGTTTAATGTTTGTTTTTAATTGTATGTTTGTTTTAAAAATGCCATTGACAATAACAAATATTTAATGTTTGTTTTGACACCGTTTGTTTTACATCATTACATCACATCATAGCAATCAGAGCGCCCCTCACTTCACACAAGTGTGATTTTTTATGGTTATTTTCAAGTTACAACGTAACAAAAAACAAAAAAATACCATTTAGTAGACCCTCCAGAAAAACATGGGCAAAATATTATTATTTAATATTGATTATGCGATGGAATATGCAGTGCTTTAGCAGCAAAATATGATAAAATCACTTTAAAAAAAGTTATTAACCTACACCCTATGGTATTTGTTCTCAAAGTGGGGTCCAGGGGGTCCCCAGCTAAATGTATGTATATCATAAATATCTATTTAACCACTTTAATCATACACATTGGCTATTTGAAAATAGCCGATCTACAAGCTCACACACACGCACACACACACACACACACACACACACACACACACACACACACACACACACACACACACACACACACACACACACACACACATTTTAGTCATTATTATACTGATGCTAGATAAAACCATGCTTGTTTCCATTCCATGCCAGCTTGGAAAATCAACAATGGTGAAGATTGTAAACAAAGTGGAACTGCAAATTTGGAACTCAAGACTGAAGAAGAGGAGATATTAAACAAAGTAGTGACATTGATGACATCACAATGAGGACAAAAACAGTTGAGCTGTTCCTAAGAGCCATTTCCATTAAAACACCTATATGATATGAAAGCCTGATTGTTCAAAATTGGTTTATTTGTGGGGATAGAAAACACAAAAGAAATGGGAAAAAGTACAATTTTATGTTATAGGTCCTTTAAGCTGACAGATCAACATATAGGAGAATAAATGTCATACATTTACAAAAGCACTTTTAGTTGTTGTGCTGATGCCAACTAGCTCTTCTCTCTGTGTAATTTGTAAAGAGGGTTCCCCTGAACATGAGGAGAGCAGCTCCAGTCTGGTCCAGGAGGAACCACAACCTCCACACATTAAAGAGGAGAACATGGAAGAGGAGGCTGAAGTGTCAACATTGACATTACTACGTGGGAAGACAAGGTGCCATTCTCTCCAAGGTAAAAAAATAAGCCTCACTCATCTCGCCAATAATGAAAAGGCAGAAAATCTCTAAATAATGATTTTCGGTTTTTTTCATATTAACAGTTTGAACGTTGAATGTTTTCATTCCAACAGATTATTGATTTGGGTAAATTAAATGTATACATTTATAAGTCGGCTTGTTTTTTCGGTAATTTTACCTCTGTTTTGGGGGCGGAGAAGAGCAGTTCCGAGATTTTCATGTAGCTTTCGATTGGTCTTTGGAATGTCGTTGTCCTCAGGTTTCACACTCTGAGCACCGCCCATACTTGTGTGTTTGTAAACACAGAATTCTTCAACATGGCTATAGTATGGAGGAACATTTGGGATTTTATAGCCCTATTAATCACCGGGAAAGGCATTGAATTAAGTATATAAATTCCGGCCTCCTTTTATTAGCCGGGGTTTTTTTTTGTTTTGTTTTTTCCAAGTGCCGTATCTGTTACCTTCGCTGCTCTGGCTGGCTGTGCCTGTCACTTCAGCGTCCAGATGCGGGTTGTCGCGCTGCTCGGCTCTCAACAAAGTTAACAACAAAGTTAACTTCGGGAGAGAACGCCAATAAGCACTGTTCATGGTCACGGACAATAAAACTACCGGTAATGAGAGCAGCAGTCTAACTGCAAGCGAAATCTATCCCACAGCCTACTAGGCTACTACAATGAGTGAGTAATGAGTTTGTGACACGATGTGCTGCGCAACGAACGTAAACGACAGATTGCAGAGTGCATGTGGCGTTGTGGATCTGTCGTTTAATGGATCATGGGACGTACGTACCGGTATACTGTTAGCTTGTTGCTAACGGGACCCCCTTCCTCCCTCCTTCTCCCTCTCCCTCTCTCTCTCTTGCACGTTAGAGAGAGACGCTCTCTTTAACACGTCTATCTCTCTCTCTCTCCCGTTGAAGCCTTGGATTTTTACAGTCTATGGTTGGATCACTGTAGTGTTGCACTCTGATTTGTTATATGAAATAGCCTATCCTACATTATTTGCATCTGAACTTGTCAGTAGCCTAACTGTAGGCCTTACATATATTTGAATGTTAAATAAATCAGACATTATTAAAAAGCAGGTGGCTAGCGCACATCCACTGTACTTACATCCATGTAAGTACAGTGAAGAGAAGAGAGTCCACACACAGGTTAGCTCCAATGGTGTTTTCTTTTATTTAAAACACCATAACAATATTAAAAGAAAACACCATTGGAGCAAACCAATGGTGATGTAAAATTATTTTTTAAATGTTGTTCCTATCTGCTACAGATGCTGCATTCTTCCCTTGACAGCTACATTTACAATTTACAATTTAGGCATTTAGCAGACGCTCTTAATCCAGAGCGATTTACATTAAGCAAGAACAAAAAAGCATGGGAATACATCACATAAAAACATTTATCATGAAACATGCGTAAGCTAAGAAAGTAACAGTGGAATATCTATAATGAAACTATACATATAAGCTATACATCTATACTACTATGCTATGACAATAGCACATACAATGCACTTATGCTGTCTACATAACATGCTATAAGTCTGTATCAAATGCTATCTAAGTCTACAGAATTGCTATCTAAGGGGGTGGGGTAAGTGCTATGGGCCATGATGGAGTCTGAAAAGGTGGGTTTTCAGACTACGGCGGAAGATTGGGAGTGATGCTGCAGTTCTGACTGCAATGGGAAGTGCATTCCACAGTTTTGGAGCCAGAAGGGAGAAGAGTTTGGGACGTGTGGAGTGTTGTCCCGGCGTTTTTAGTGAGGGTACTTCCAGCTTCCCTGCGTTGGCTGATCTGAGTGAGCGGGAGGGTTTGTAGGGTTCGATCATACTTGCAAGATATGGGGGAGCCATACCTTTGGTTGCTTTGAATGCCAGCATCAGAGTTTTGTATTCTGTGCGGGCAGCGACCGGGAGCCAGTGGAGGGAACGGAGCAGGGGGGAGACATGTGAGAATTTTGGCTGGTTGAAGACCAAGCGAGCTGCGGCATTTTGGATCAGCTGGAGAGGCTTAAGTGCACATGCTGGTAGGCCAGTAAGGAGGGAGTTACAATAGTCAAGTTTTGACAAGACTATTGTCTGGATTAGGAGCTGGGCTGATTCCTGGGTGAGGAACGGTCTAATTCGTCGTATGTTATAGAGTGTGAACCTACAGGATCGAGTGACAGCTGTGATGTGAGTTTTGAACGAGAGCTGACTGTCCAGGACAACACCAAGATTCCTGGCTGTTGGGACAGACGTTACCAGGGCGTTGTCTACGGAGATAGTTAGCTCCCGCATAGGGCAGGACTTAGCTGGGAAGAAGAGAAGCTCAGTCTTGTCTGGGTTCAGTTTGAGGTGGTTGGAGGACATCCACTGTGAGATGTCAGCCAGGCATGCGGTGATGCGCTCTTCCACCTGAGTGGCAGAGGGGGGGAAGGATAGAAACAGTTGTGTGTCATCGGCGTAGCAGTGATAGGATATATTGTGAGCAGAGATGATAGTGCCAAGGGATTTAGTGTACAGTGAGAAAAGGAGGGGACCAAGTACAGATCCCTGTGGGACCCCAGTTTGGAGGGTTCGGGGGGATGATAACAGACCTTTCCAGGAAACCTGGTAGGTCCGGTCGGTGAGGTAGGAAGAGAACCACTTTAGTGCCGTTCCACCGATGCCTAGATCCGCTAGGGTGTCTAGGAGCAGCTGGTGGTTCACTGTGTCAAATGCTGCCGATAGGTCTAGGACAGTGGTAACCAACCTTTTCAAGCCCAAGAGCCCATTTTATTCCCAATTGTAAGCCAAGATCTACCACTAAAACGTGTTAGAAAAAACACTTGTTTTTTTGCTATTTCTGACAGGCTCAATGCATGTGCACACATCCACACAAAGACTAAAGCTTAAATTAGAATAAATACTTATAGTAAGTTATATTATCAATGTCAAATAATATTAAGACAAATTAGAAATAATTAGTAGGCTATTAGAAATATTTTGTTTCTCATTTCAATGAATATTCACATTGGCAGATGTTCAAATGACATAGGCATAATATGACCATATATATTTGCACAGATATGGTGACATACTCTCAGGGTCAGCCCACCTTTAATGAGACTGCTGTGACTGCACTTTATCTGCAAGCGTTTTGAAATCTGGTTCATATTTAGTGATTGCCAGTCTGAGGGTGTCATTAAGATGTGAGTCAGTCATACGAGTTCTAAACTTGGATTTTATTATTTTCATTTGTGAAAAGGCCATTTCACATAAGTACATGGAACCAAAGTAGGCATGCAATCAGGGGATACTTCTCTGCTCACAAGAGACCAAAATTCCTTCTCTTTAGCTCTGACCTGCAGGTGACAGTCACTTACTAATCCAATAATCTCCATTTAAATATCTGAAGTTAATGCAAACACATCCTGCATTTTATCGGACAGCAGTTCAATGACAGTAGGCTCAGTAAAGAGGAAAGGGTTTGATACAAAAGCAGCTACTTGACTCATGTGTTGTACTTCAACAAGTTTTCATATTTCATATTTATCATATTTTTTGCTCTATGTGTGCATGTGTACAGAATTCAAACTGTAGCATTGATTATTGTCACGGACAGAAGTAATTCTTTCCCTTTGCATATGCCCTGGAGTGCACTCGCCTATTAGTTTGCATTGCAGACTGGTATATTCAGTATATTTTTCTCATTTTTATATTTTTGTTGTTGCTGCGCAGCAGTTGAGGAGAACGCAACTATGCATTCCTTTAAGCAACACAACTTCTGCAGCTGCATCCATATGTTTAGAATTTGCATCAATGATCAAATCCCAATAATAAAAAATATTATAACAACGAACAACGAAAACTGAAGGAGCAGCGGCGCTATCGGCTAGTAGTCCCAACTCTGTGTCTGCAGCCTGTCACGAGCCCCGTAATGAACTGATACGGGAGGCACGTTGTTCCGTATTTTAATGTCGGGTCGGAGAATAAATACAGTATGAATGACGGCGGGATTTATTTGACAACTCTGTCCTGCTTTCTTCACGAGAAGAGAAGAGCGCTCACAGCTGCTAATATGGTAGCAGCCCTGTGGCTGACCTGTCAGTTCTCTTTACGGCATGACGTAGTGTAGAATAGTTGATGTGAACCTGGGTCTGGGAAGCTCAGAGCTGCAGCCATTGGCTGATGATACGAGCACACGACCAATGGGACAGATCATTCAGTGTTGCTAAGATACCACCCCCCCCACCACACACGCACAGTCGCACACACACCCTTGGACGATGGGGTCTATTCTCAAACTCAGAGCCACAGCGCTCTGCTCAAAATTAATTTGCATGTGACGAGCGGCACTGACATTATTCCAATGGGTCTGTCTGACACTTCGCGATCGACTGGAAACGTTCCCGCGAGCTACCGGTAGATCGCGAACCCCCGGTTGGTTACCCCTGGTCTAGGAGGATCAGTACTGCAGAGTGGGAAGCAGCTTGGGCAGCATGTAGTGCTTCTGTGACTGCCAGCAGGGCAGTTTCTGTGGAGTGGGCCTTCTTAAATCCGGACTGGTTGGGATCCAGCAGGTTGTGCTCTGAAGCATCTTCCATAAAATCTGTAATAGTCTCGGTCAGATATCTCATACAGTATGAAGGCAAAGGTTTAAAACGTCATTCTGATTTCATGCACCTGGTTGACAGCTGTGTGTGTGTGTGTGTGTGTGTGGGGAAGCTAGGCTTATTGATACAATCAGTTGACTGACAGCTGATTGTGCTTCTTTCACTGTACATTTGCTAGTTTAAAAACATCTGCAGTGAATTGATGTTATAGAGAACAGAGAAGCTAGGTCACAGAGAAGCTAGGTCAGGTTTTGCATTGATGCGTTTGCATTGACTTTCAAAAAATAAATAAACAGGATATGGCTCTATGATATCACTATACAAAAATATCAACACAATAAAAAACTAAGGTGCTAAAAAGAAAGCATGCTTTTGTAAACAATAAATTCAAATAGGAATAAACATGTAGGGGGCACGGTGGCACAGTTGGTAGTGCTGTCGCCTCACAGCTAGAAGGTCCTGGGTTCGATTCCCGCTGGGGACGCTGTAGGCACTGGCGGCGTGTTCCCTCCTCCGCGTCATCAGTGCCCATACCCGAGGCGGGGGTTGGCGATAGGGCCTTTCTGTGTGGAGTTTGCATGTTCTCCCCGTGTCCCCTAGGGTAGATACCCTCACAAAAACATGCCGTAATCCTGGTCTCTAAAACTACCTCCCCCTGGCCAGCCGGGGCGCCTGATGGAGGGGAAAGGAACTGGTCGGAATAACGTGTCCCTTCCACGCGCTACGTCCGGCCGGGGAAATTCCCCTCTGTCAGGTGAAAAGAAGCAGCTTGGACTCCTCATGCATAGAAGGAGGCATGAGGTCAGTCCGCTGCCCCCCAAGGTTGGCAGAGGGAGTGTAGCGCCCAGGATTACATTAGATAATTGGCACTGGGTGAAAAGAAAACTGGGTTACAAAATCGTGGGATAAAAAAATATTTATATAAAAAAAAAAGGAATAAACATGCAATTTTCTCTACTCTTCCAACTCCCTGGCATCCGTGGCACCGGGGGTGAGCACTTTAGAAATCTGAACGTTCATGTACACGTTAGCTTTGTAAATTTAGCAAGGCACTCAAAACATTGGGAAGGTCTGCCATCATGCTCGTTAAGAACGAGCGTCACCATGGCAAACATTTCCCTGCATTTTTAGGATTCGAGGATTTCCTGGTAGACTGATAGAGTGGAAGTTTCTCCATCCAACTGTTGTACCTGTGGTAGTTGGAAGAAATGTTTGTCAGAAGTGTTTACTTCCTTGTAGTACAACAGAGGAAACACTGCGTGGGAAATGTTAAGTTCAACATCTAATGGATTTCTTTCATGTTATCTTTTGCCTAAAGAAGAGCATTCCCCTGAACATCAGGAGAGGAGGTCCAGTCTGGTCCAGGAGGAACCAGAGTCTTTACAGATTAAACAGAAGCTACTTCAAAGACCAGTGGAGGATGATGGGTCAACATTGACATTACTTGCAGTGAAAAGTGATGATGATGAAGGCAGACAGACAGAGCCTCTAGCCAGCACTTCAACTCAACACATGAATACACAGGCTGATGTAGAGGACTGTGGAACATCACAGCCAGCTGGTGATAACCAGCTCCTCTCTTTACATGCTTCTGAATCGGACAATAAATGTGACGGTGATGATGAGTGGGAGCCAACTAGTGATAACCAGCTCCTTTCTTTACACTCTTCTCAATCGCACAATGAATCTGACACTGAAGACAGTGCTGAGCAGGAGGAGACCAGGGAGGGTCCATCAGATTTAAACACACTGACATCACACAAGACACAAAATGTGAAAGGTCAAGCCTGGTCGTTGAGCAACAAGCTGTCCCAGTACCTGAAAACACCAAAACAAACTGATTCCACAAGGAGTCACATAGGGAAAAAAAGGTTTAGTTGTACAGAGTGTGGCAAAATGTGTAATGGGAAAGCACATCTTAACCAGCACATGAGGACTCATACAGGGGAAAAGCCCTTTACTTGTAAAGTTTGTAGCAAAGCCTTTAGTCGAAGGGGTAGTCTAACTAACCACATGAGGACTCATACAGGAGAAAGTCCCTTTACTTGTAAAGTTTGTAGCAAAGGCTTTAGTGTTAAATGTAATCTAATGGAGCACATGAGGACTCATACAGGGGAAAAGCCCTTTACTTGTAAAGTTTGTGGTAAAGGCTTTAGTGTTAAATGTAATCTAATGGCGCACATGAGGACTCATACAGGGGAAAATCCCTTTACTTGTAAAGTTTGTAGCAAAGGCTTTAAGCAAATGGCTTCTCTAACTTACCACATGAGGACTCATACAGGGGAAAAGCCCTTTACTTGCAAAGTTTGTAGCAAAGGCTTTAAAGTAAAGGGTGATCTAACTCACCACATGAGGACTCATACAGGGGAAAAGCCCTTTACTTGTAAAGTTTGTAGCAAAGGGTTTAGTCAAAAGGGTGCTCTAACTTACCACATGAGGACTCATACAGGGGAAAAGCCCTTTACTTGTAATGTTTGTAGCAAAGGGTTTAGTCAAAAGGGTCCTCTAACTTACCATATGAGGACTCATACAGGGGAAAAGCCCTTTACTTGTAAAGTTTGTAGCAAAGGCTTTAGGAGTAAGGGTCCTCTAACTTGCCACATGAGGACGCATACAGGGGAAAAGCTCTTTACTTGTAATGTTTGTAGCAAAGGCTTTTGGTTTATGGGTCATCTAACTTACCACATGAGGACTCATACAGGGGGAAAGCCCTTTACTTGTAAAGTTTGTAGCAAAGGCTTCAGGAGTAAGGGTGATCTAACTCACCACATGAGGACGCATACAGGGGAAAAGCCATTTACGTGTAATGTTTGTAACAAAAGCTTTGCTGCAGTACGTACTCTTAGGACACACATGACGACGCATACAGGGGAACAACCACTTTAGTTAGAGCTTCTGGCAAATGCATTGGTCAATTTCACCTCTGATACGAGGATTCATACAGGGGAGACGGTAATAATGTTGTGTTCTTTTTTTTTTTTGGCAACATGTTGCCAAAAACTTCAACCATGTTTATTGAAATAAACTGTCATACATTTACACCGATTGCTCCATCATCTCTCTCTTCTGCTGTGTAATGCGTTGGCATGCTTTGAATGAAGAAATTACACTAATTCCATATGTCATAATTGGGGATAGAGCCCAATAAAATACAGGCCTATAAAATACAAGCCTATAAAACTAAATACAACAAATATATCTGGGTATTGAAAACCTCAAGGGATGCAACCGTGACGTATATACCGTGCGACCACTTTGACTTGAGATTTACAATGCTAGGACTTTTCAGAAACTGGTGGAGTATATTATAGTACATTGTAGGATGTATATTGAGATGGCAGGTATGTGACATTGAAAAGGACAAATCAAACTTATGGGACACTTTATTAGAACACAAAATAAATCGCTACCGCCTCTGTAATGAACCAGTGAAATTAGGGTAATTTATGATGCCTCTCATAGGGATTGCATTGGCACCTGCAGTACACAGTTGAAACGGACCAGAAGTGGGAACGCTGTCTCATTTGGGGGCGTGCAATTTGTAGTCCCCGTGTGTCTATAGCCGCAGCAGCTGACGTCATGGGCCGCTCGCTATAAAGGGGGCTTGGACGCGACGGGTGGTTGCGTGGTTCCGTCATCGTTTGCCGTTTGGTGGAACGGGTGAAAAGTTTGGAGGGGAGCTAAATGCAATAATGTAGCCTACCACAGTTGTTGCATGCAAGAAAGGGAGCATTTCGACAATGCATAGACAATTAGACATCTGTCCATAATGCATTTTATTAAACTCAAATGCGATACCTTTGCATGTCTGCACCGAGTCGAAACAACACTGGAGCCTCAGCTGCTGCAGTGGAACAAACATCCTGCTCTTCCACCTAACGCATGTTGTGCTTACCATGCTTGCTGCCCAAGGCAAGCACGGTAAGACGTTGCCATAAATTATTAATCCAATTCATAATAATACATTTGGGAAACTCAAATCTCCCACAAATCGATTGAATAGTCTCACATATGTGACGTATTCAATTCAATTCAACTTCTCAGTCTATCGTTGCCGAAAAGGCAACGATAGACGGGAGTCATGTTAATATTTATATCATTGTCATGTTCACTCCAAATAAACAAGTATTATGCACTTATGATGCAGAGAGCCATCTTATAAAAAATAGTTGGGTTGCAATATTGAGGGGGCAGAAAACAGCCCGGTCACGTGGTTCATGTACAAGTAGGGACAAAGAAGAAGTCTATGTAGAAGAGCCGCGCCATTGACTGACAGACTAACAGACATACTGGCCCCATAACGGAGGTTGCTTGACTCTGATGAAGCTTTAACGTTAATCATAATAATAATATAAGTTTATCAAACAAATCTGAGAAATCCCATCTGCAAATATTCGGTAAAACAGCGACCCCTATTGTTCCAACAAAATAATCAAGGAAGAAGATTCGAGGCTTTAAGGTTTATTAAATAAACATTTTTTACTTAGGCTTTTTTTTAAGGTAGAAATACATAACGTGACTCACGTCGATAAGACCATTTACCTTATATATATATATATATATATACACACACACACACAATATACAATAATTACACTAGGGATAATTAATCAAAAAAATCAAATCACAGCAAACAACACAACAAACAATTCCTGGTATAACATCCTATTAGAATTCTACAATCTACAATCTTGCTGGTGTCTTTGACTTTGCTGGGCGTGATGGTGGGCTGGGTGGTGGCCAGGACATGTTGTGTCTTTGGCATAGCCCTCACAAAACTCAGATGTGTTTGTACAAATAGGCCTGCCTCTCTCTGTCCAGTCCTGCTGGTTGTAGAGTGGGAAAGCCATGCTTTGGTGGCAGGTCGTTTCTTGGCAAACACCATGCCAGGCTTGTTGGCATCAAACCTGCATGTGATGAAATATAAAGTTATGTAAGTAGTGGTTGTTATAGGGTTGAAAAGACAATAAATTCCCACTAGAAAACAAGTCTTTATATCATTAGTGTCAATAAATACATGTTTAAATATAAAATAAACCCATCAGAAATGCTGGTACTGTTTGATGTGCTCCAGTGGGCGGAAGTATGGTTGGAGGAATACAATACCACAAGACACGAGATCTGTTTTTATTCTGGCCACAGCAGTTGTCACAGTGAAGATCCACGTCCGTCTCTCCCAGCCCATAATCACCCTTTGCCACATGTCATGCCTTCAACGACAAGGTAATTGACCTGTTCTGGTATCCCTTCACAGCATACCAACAATTCCACACTTGCTGTTATTATTTTGTTGTATTTTCAGACAGACAAATCTGTTTTATCTTTTTTCTTTTAATTGAGTTTACCTGTTGAGCAAAGTCAAAAGAATAGTGCATCTTGAAGTCCCTGCGTGCAGGTGGAACAGGGCCGTTCAGCAGATGCAGATCCTGATCTGTGCAAATCTCTTTGCAGTCTCTGCGCATGTCGTTGTATAGATCTCGCTCGCCCTTAACCAGGGACAAGTGCTTTAGCTGTACATTCAGTGTGTCACGTTTCTCTTCCTCTGCCACACCGTAACTTCGGTAAACCTGTACAAAAGGGAAAATAAAAAACAGCACAAGCTTAGTTACCTACTCTTCTATCTACATCACAATTCCACAAGAGTACTGTAACCACAAGGACCCTAGAATTCATATTTGTGATCTTGAATCATTTTGACCATTCATAATGATTTACATACCTTGTTGTAGTTGTTCTTTTGACACTGCCAACATAAGTCTGACATAGGCTTGGTACACTTTATGTCTGGCAGAAACGTCTTCCAGATGTATCTGAATGAACTAAGAGACAAAACACGGACATCTGGGAAAAAAAGGACAGGTTATTACAGATTTCCATCAAAACAGTCATGGTGCGCACACACGCAGAGTGATTTACAGTAAGCAAGAAGAACACATGGTAGGCCTGCCCTACTGCTTTGTAACTTTTAATTAATGTAACTTTCAAAGATACCACGTGTGTCTGTGTGGATTTATCTTACAGTTTAAAATGTATGGTATTTGTTAGAATTTAAAGAACTGAGTTTCAGAATTTAGGACAGGATGGCAGTTCAAGGTATCAGTGTATAGCAATAGAAATTCACAACAGCGACAAAGTTACCTCCTCCTATCGTCATTTAAGGCCTGGATAGACACAGGCACGAAGGAAAATTATACCTGTTACTTTTGGCCCCTGGAACCTTTAGGCGAAGCCTGGAAGGAAGCAGCCTGTACTCAGAGCTGAGGGGATGGGAGTTGTCCGTACAAATGGACTTGGCATTCTTAAGCACCTGTTTTTTAAAGACATGATCCAGGCTACTATCCGGCAATATCCTTGAGGCCGTTCTCACAATGTCTGAGTCCCGTTCATGACGACACCCTCCCCCCACCCCCCCCCATCTCTCCCTCTTTCCTGTCAATCTTCACCTATCTATCAATAAAGGCAAAACAAATCTTTAAAAACAAGAAATGATATTTGTCAGGTGAAAGAAGCGCTGTCTCCGTTGTGTTCTCCCCTCCATATTAGTATGATTATTGCGTGTATGTTTGTGCTTGGTGCCCTGACGCATGTCCAGGAGGTCCGCAGAAAACGTATTGATAATATTATCAGTTCGGTTTAACCACTTAAAGTCTAAGACCTACCACCAGACCACTAAAAAAAAGACAATCTACAAACTCACAACCCATCACTCTGTGTTTGTGAGTCGTGGCGCGTTGAGAGCTTGTAGATCTGTTATTTCTGGTGAATGTTTTGTTTCCCCGGCCTAAGGGGTAGGGAATATAGGCCATGCTGGTGTTCAAGGGTGAAGTTCAATCTGTCATAATGGAAAATATAGGCCTACTACTCTCAAGTTTTCCTCGTGACACATTCAGGGGGAAAGATTTACATATTTACGTACTGTAATACAGTATATGTCATGAATGTAATTTAAGGTTCTAACTTAATCTATTGTATTGTAACAATCTAGCGGCATATGGTTAATTCAGGGATACCTTGAAACGGTACAGTGTTACACAGACATGTGGGAAGGTAATAAAAGTGGCATCATGACAACTAAACTGTGGAGGAAAGATGATGTAAAAAATATGACTGTAGGCTTACTAATTAGTACTCTACACAGTGGTGGATTACCGTGGATATCTTCATTGGGATCTCTTTCAGAGCGAAGAGAGAATTATAGAAGCTAGATTTTCAAGATTTGGGTCACAAGGTGGCGGTAATGCACCAAAAACCTGGTTGCCATGGTTGCCATCTGCCGTAAAACAAAAAGAAGAAGCTGCTATTGCGCATGCGTTGGTTAAACCACGTTAACTGCGTGTTGTTTTTCATGGCGGCGAGGAACAAATCAGCGTGGTGAAAAATGTCTTACAAACGAGGTAAAATGCGTCAAACGGAGTCTCTAAGACTAAAGCTGTCGATAAATGAACACCTGACGTCGGTGGGAGAGGAGATATTGGGTGTTTTGGAAAAACAGCAGAGTAATGTTGGTCAGCAGAAGCTTGTCAGAGTGTTTGTGTTGGAGCGCCTCAGCACTGCTGCAGGATTCATGTTTAGCCTCTTCCAGAGAGAGATGGAGACACTAGAAACTCTGCTGGGGAGACAAGACAAACTTCTGGACGTCCTTTTACAGCCACAAGTCATATTATACAGACCAGGTTTGTTAAAGCGCAAATAATATGCATTTTATAACTGCTTTTAATATCGTATTGTCTATGTCCCTCAAAGTTATTTCTAATTTGAGCTTCGATCACCACTCTGGTGTATTAAACCAGTCCTTGTCATTTCTTTCTGGACTTTGAAAGCAGTTTTAGCTGCAGTACCACAATGTCCTGAGGTGGTGGCTGGTGGGGGTGCTCACATGCAGATTATTTAATATTTTAGTCATTATTATACTGATGCTAGATAAAATCAGGCTTGTTTCCATTCCATGCCAGCTTGGAAAATCAACAATGGTGAAGATTGTAAACAAAGTGGAAATGCAAATTTGGAACTGAAGACTGAAGAAGAGGAGCAATTATACAAAGTAGTGACATTGATGACATCACAATGAGGACAAAATCAGTTGAGCTGTTCCTAAGAGCAATTTCCATTAAAACACCTATATGATATGAAAGCCTGATTGTTCAAAATGGGGTTATTTGTGGGGATAGAAAACACATTATAGGAGCCCCAAAAACACAAAAGAAATGGAAAAAGTAGAATTTCATGAATAGGTCCTTTAAGCTGACAGATTAACATATAGGAGAATAAATGTCATACATTTACAAAAGCACTTTGAGTTGTGCTGATGCCAACTAGCTCTTCTCTCTGTGTAGTTTGTAAAGAGGGTTCCCCTGAACATGAGGAGAGGAGCTCCAGTCTCGTCCAGGAGGAACCACAACCTCCACACATTAAAGAGGAGAACATGGAAGAGGAGGCTGAAGTGTCAACATTGACATTACTACATGGGAAGACAAGGTGCCATTCTCTCCAAGGTAAAAGAAAAAAAGCCTCACTACTTTAATACGAGTCTAAAAGTCATACTATAGCAGCCCATACGTGCTTCTAGGTGACATGGGGGTGGGTTCAGACTTCAGAAACAAAACTAAATGTTTTGGAGTGAGTGATTGGCAAAGTGAGTTTAATGTCATTTAATGCAATCAGTTTGTCAGCTTAAGTTCCTTGCCTTATATTACACCCTCATTGACTACGGCAGCCTTCAGTACAAGAATGCACACACATAATCTGTATTAAAATAAACCCTGACCACTGAATTATTTTAAAATAAATACAATATTGTCACCTGGATATTTTTAACATGGAAGAACAGCGCAGCAGCCAGCTATCAGCAGGTAACTTCACAGGACGTCATCTAGGAGTGGTAGAACTCGTGACATGCAATCCACACTGCTTTCTTGGCAAACAATTTGCAATAGAGGCGTGTGACATCATCATCATACCCGGAACCTATGCGGGAATGCCTAGTGAGTGGCAAAAACTACTTTCTGGACTTGACAGTCCATACATCCAAACAGAAAAGTCCTATCTGCTTGCATTAAATGTCTTCACTCACTTTGCCACTCGATCTGCCTTTCACTTTTTGCACACTATGGCCTGCTTTCAATGGCCTGCATCTCCAAATGAATGTCGTTTCTGGTGAAAACAAGGTTTTTCAACGGCCGACAGCAGGGGCTGTGATACTCGCGGTCGGATTTTTTCACCACCGACCGAGAGAACAAAAACCGGTCAAGACACCACCCATAGCATTTTGTCATTGTAACATCCGGTTACGGATATTTGTCACATGGTACTTTTTTGTGGTCAGTATCACTACGCCGCATAGAGTGCAGCAGCTTCGCAGCCATAGATATTATAAAATCACACCCCTGTGAACTGAGTTGTGCAACTCCCCTCTCTCTCCCCCCTCCTCTCCTCTCTCTCTCTCATTAGCAGGCAACAGTGCAGCACTAATACTATCTCTCTCTCTGTTTCTGGCAAACATCCCCCCTACTGGTACTAATAGTCATATTCTGGTGCTCATGGCCGCATAGGTACATAGGTGAACACGGACATTGCTGTTCCTTGGAGTGGTTGCACCACTAAAAAAATAGATGCCTCACTGGCCGTTGCAGTTCATTGGAGTAGGGGTGGGCGATATGGACAAGTATTATCACGATATTTTTTTCAAGCCGTATCACGATAAACGTTATCACGATATTTTTTCGCGTTTTTTAGATACGGTTTTTAATTCAATGTTTGTTTTAAAAATGCCATTGACAATGAACAGAAATTAATTAAATCCCATTTACATCATTACATCACATCATAGCAATCAGAGCGCCCCTCACTTCACACAAGCGTGATTTTTGTATGGTTATTTTCAAGTTACTTAACAGTACAACGTAACAAAACAAAATAATACCATTTAGTAGACCCGATTATGCGATGGAATATGCAGTGCTTTAGCAGCAAAATATGATATACCATATAATTGCCCGTCCATTTTTTTCGTCTTTCTTTACATATTCTCTGTGCGGAGTGCAGTGTGCAGTGAGTGTAGACAAACTCCTGCTTCTTCCCAGAAGAAAGGGGGCGGGGACTTTGGGAGTGCTCAAAAGCCACCCGATCTATAAGCAAACAATGCCTTGCATTGCGGTGCAGTAGCGAAGCGGTGTTAGCTTGTAGATTTGTTATTTTTGGTGAACGAAACCGTCGTACTGCAGAAGTATAAATTACACATCATAGAACGTGCATTCACTGCATCTGATGCAGCGAATTTATCGTGATGGAAACGATAACTCTAAAAAGCCGTATCGTGCAATATTGTGACACGCGCCTCAGAGCCGGAAAGGGCATCTACGCTTATATGTCTGTGTTCGCAGCAGCATACTCTATCAAAGCTAGGTGCGCTTCAGCGTCCCTGGGCAGCTGTTTCGAGCGTGGCTACGAGGTTTCAAAGCGATGGCGCTTGAAAACATTTACTTACTCTTTCAAACTATATCTAAACATTGTCAGACAAACCAGATGGACATCCGTCCATCCATCTTCAACCGCTTATCTGTAGTCGGGTCGCCGGGGCAACAGCTCCACCAGAGGGCTCCAGACTTCCCTCTCCAGAGCCACATTAGTGACTTCCTCTTGGGGGATCCTGAGGCGTTCCAAGGCCAGTGAGTCGATGTGTTTCCTCCAACTGCGCCTTGGTCTGCCCCCGGGGGTCTCCTCCCAGTAGGACGTGCGTCAAGGACCTCCCTAGGGAGACGCCCGAGAGTCATCCTAACAAGATGCCCGAACCACCTAAGCTGGCTCCTTTCCAAGCGAAGAAGCAGTGGTTCTACTCCGATTCTCTCTCGCGTGACTGAACACGTCTATCTCTCTCTTTCTCCCGTTGAAGCCTTGGATTTTTCTATGGTTGGATCACTGTAGTGTTGCACTGTTCTGATTTGATATATGAAATAGCCTATCATACATTTTATTTTTATGTCATTATTTCCATCTGAACTTGTCAGTAGCCTAAAGGCCTTTACATATATTTGAATGTTAAATAAATCGGACAGATTAAAAAGCAGGTGGCTAGCACACATCCGTAAGTACAGTGAAGAGAAGAGAGTCCACACACAGGTTTGCTCCAATGGTGTTTTAAATAAAAGAAAACGCAATTGGAAAAAAATAATTTGAGCTCTTAAACAGGTTTGCTCCAATTGTGTTTTCTTTTAAGATCTCAAATTATTTTTTTAATGTTGTTCCTATCCGTTACAGAGGCTGCATTATTCCCTTGACAGATACTAGTGGGGGTGGTTTGAGTGATTAGTGAGTCATTATGGGTGGAGTTAAGTACCTATTGTCCCTTCCATTGGCACACCCACTTCTAGCCAGCTCTGGTGTTGTAATGTAGTGAACATTCAAAGGGGCTGTTCTCAGCTTTGGGGAAAACGGTACAATCACTTTAAAATGGTCATATCTCCTTCAAATATTTTCCAATTTCATTGAATGATACATCATATGAAAGCTTATATTCTGTACTTCAATAATCTGTAAAGAACTGATAAATGTCTCTGGTCGAGATGAGGGCCTATTTGCCAGACCCGGTTCTGAAGCATCTTCCATAAAATCTGTAATAGTCTCGGTCAGATATCTCATACAGTATAAAGGCAAAGGTTTAAAACGTCATTCTGATTTCATGCACCTGGTTGACAGCTGTGTGTGTGTGTGTGTGTGTGGGGAAGCTAGGCTTATTGATACAATCAGTTGACTGACAGCTAATTGTGCTTCTTTCACTGTACATTTGCTAGTTTAAAAACATCTGCAGTGAATTGATGTTATATAAATAACTGTAGACTCACAGAGAAGCTAGGTCAGGTTTTGCATTGATGCATTTGCATTGACTTTCAAAAAATAAATAAACAGGATATGGCTCTATGATATCACTATACAAAAATATCAACACAATAAAAAACTAAGGTGCTAAAAAGAAAGCATGCTTTTGTAAACAATACATTCAAATAGGAATAAACATGTAGGGGGCACGGTGGCACAGTTGGTAGTGCTGTCGCCTCACAGCTAGAAGGTCCTGGGTTCGATTCCCGCTGGGGACGCTGTAGGCACTGGCGGCGTGTTCCCTCCTCCGCGTCATCAGTGCCCATACCCGAGGCGGGGGTTGGCGATAGGGCCTTTCTGTGTGGAGTTTGCATGTTCTCCCCGTGTCCCCTAGGGTAGATACCCTCACAAAAACATGCCGTAATCCTGGTCTCTAAAACTACCTACCCCTGGCCAGCCGGGCGGGGCGCCTGATGGAGGGGAAAGGAACTGGTCGGAATAACGTGTCCCTTCCATGCGCTACGTCCGGCCGGGGAAATTCCCCTCTGTCAGGTGAAAAGAAGCAGCTTGGACTCCTCATGCATAGGAGGCATGAGGTCAGTCCGCTGCCCCCCAAGGTTGGCAGAGGAAGTGTAGCGCCCAGGATTACATTAGATAATTGGCACTGGGTGAAAAGAAAACTGGGTTACAAAATCGTGGGATAAAAAAATATTTATAAAAAAAAAAAGGAATAAACATGCAATTTTCTCTACTCTTCCAACTCCCTGGCACCCGTGGCACCGGGGGTGAGCACTTTAGAAATCTGAACGTTCATGTACACGTTAGCTTTGTAAATTTAGCAAGGCACTCAAAACATTGGGAAGGTCTGCCATCATGCTCGTTAAGAACGAGCGTCACCATGGCAAACATTTCCCTGCATTTTTAGGATTCGAGGATTTCCTGGTAGACTGATAGAGTGGAAGTTTCTCCATCCAACTGTTGTACCTGTGGTAGTTGGAAGAAATGTTTGTCAGAAGTGTTTACTTCCTTGTAGTACAACAGAGGAAACACTGCGTGGGAAATGTTAAGTTCAACATCTAATGGATTTCTTTCATTTTATCTTTTGCCTAAAGAAGAGCATTCCCCTGAACATCAGGAGAGGAGGTCCAGTCTGGTCCAGGAGGAACCAGAGTCTTTACAGATTAAACAGGAGCTACTTCAAAGACCAGTGGAGGATGACGGGTCAACATTGACATTACTTGCAGTGAAAAGTGATGATGATGATGATGAAGGCAGACAGACAGAGCCTCTAGCCAGCACTTCAACTCAACACACGAATACACAAGCTGATGTAGCGTACTGGGGGACATCACAGCCAGCTAGTGATAACCAGCTCCTCTCTTTACATGCTTCTGAATCGGACAATAAATGTGACAGTGATGATGAGTGGGAGCCAACTAGTGATAACCAGCTCCTTTCTTTACACTCTTCTCAATCGCACAATGAATCTGACACTGAAGACAGTGCTGAGCAGGAGGAGACCAGGGAGGGTCCATCAGATTTAAACACGCTGATGTCACACAAGACACAAAATGTGAAAGGTCAAGCCTGGTCGTTGAGCAACAAGCTGTCCCAGGAACTGAAATCACCAAAAAAAACTGATTCCACGAGGAGTCACACAGGGAAGAAAAGGTTTAGTTGTACAGAGTGTGGCAAAATGTGTAATAAGAAGTCACATCTTAACCAGCACATGAGGACTCATACAGGGGAAAAGCCCTTTACTTGTAAAGTTTGTAGCAAAGGCTTTTTTCAAAAGGGTGCTCTAACTTACCACATGATGACTCATACAGGGGAAAAGCCCTTTACTTGTAAAGTTTGTAGCAAAGGCTTTAGAAGTAAGGGTCTTCTAACTTGCCACATGAGGACGCATACAGGGGAAAAGCCCTTTACTTGTAATGTTTGTGGCAAAGGCTTTAGTGTTGAATATAATCTAATGGAGCACATGAGGACTCATACAGGGGAAAAGCCGTTTACTTGTAAAGTTTGTAACAAATGCTTTAAGCAAAAGCGTGCTCTAACTTACCACTTGAGGACTCATACAGGGGAAAAGCCCTTTACTTGTAAAGTTTGTAGCAAAGGCTTTATTCAAAAGGGTGCTCTAACTTACCACATGATGACTCATACAGGGGAAAAGCCCTTTACTTGTGAAGTTTGTAGCAAAGGCTTTTATCAAAAGGGTGCTCTAACTTACCACTTGAGGACTCATACAGGGGAAAAGCCCTTTACTTGTAAAGTTTGTAGCAAAGGCTTTATTCGTAATGGTCCTCTAACTTGCCACATGAGGACGCATACAGGGGAAAAGCCCTTTACTTGTAATGTTTGTGGCAAAGGCTTTAGTGCTAAATGTAATCTAATGGAGCACATGAGGACTCATACGGGGAAAATCCCTTTACTTGTAAAGTTTGTAGCAAAGGCTTAGGCGTAAGGGTCCTCTAACTTGCCACATGAGGACGCATACAGGGGAAAAGCCCTTTACTTGTAAAGTTTGTAGCAAAGGGTTTAGCAAAAGGGTGCTCTAACTTACCACATGAGGACGCATACAGGGGAAAAGCCATTTACATGTAATGTTTGTAACAAAAGCTTTGCTGTAGTATGTACTCTTAGGACACACATGACGACGCATACAGGGGAACAACCACTTTAGTTAGACCTTCTGGCAAATGCATTGGTCAATTTCACCTCTGATACGAGGATTCATACAGGGGAGACGGTAATAATGTTGTGTTCTTTTTTTTTTTTTTGGCAACACAACGTTGCCAAAAACTTCAACCATGTTTATTGAAATAAACTGTCATACATTTACACCGATTGCTCCATCATCTCTCTTCTGCTGTGTAATGCGTTGGCATGCTTTGAATGAAGAAATAACACTAATTCCATATGTCATAATTGGGGATAGAGCCCGAAAATCGGGCCTATAAAATACAAGCCTATAAAACTAAATACAACAAATATATCTGGGTATTGAAAACCTCAAGGGATGCAACCGTGACGTATATACCGTGCGACCACTTTGACTTGAGATTTACAATGCTAGGACTTTTCACAAACTGAGTATATTATAGTACATTGTAGGATGTATATTGAGATGGCAGGTATGTGACATTGAAAAGGACAAATCAAACTTATGGGACACTTTATTAGAACACAAAATAAATCGCTACCGCCTCTGTAATGAACCAGTGAAATTAGGGTAATTTATGATGCCTCTCATAGGGATTGCATTGGCACCTGCAGTACACAGTTGAAACGGACCAGAAGTGGGAACGCTGTCTCATTTGGGGGCGTGCAATTTGTAGTCCCCGTGTGTCTATAGCCGCAGCAGCTGACGTCATGGGCCGCTCGCTATAAAAGGGGCTTGGACGCGACGGGTGGTTGCGTGGTTCCGTCACCGTTTGCTGTATGGTGGAACGGGTGAAAAGTTTGGAGGGGAGCTAAATGCAATAATGTAGCCTACCACAGTTGTTGCATGCAAGAAAGGGAGCATTTCGACAATGCATGGACATCTGTCCATAATGCATTTTATTAAACCCAAATGCGATACCTTTGCATGTCTGCACTGAGTCGAAACAACACTGGAGCCTCAGCTGCTGCAGTGGAACAAACATCCTGCTCTTCCACCTAACGCATGTTGTGCTTACCATGCTTGCTGCCCAAGGCAAGCACGGTAAGACGTTGCCATAAATTATTAATCCAATTCATAATAATACATTTGGGAAACTCAAATCTCCCTGAAATACTGTATCTCCCACAAATCGATTGAATAGTCTCACATATGTGACGTATTCAATTCAATTCAACTTCTCAGTCTATCGTTGCCGAAAAGGCAGAGCTAAAAGCTCACAACGCGGTGCAACCAAACGCGTTGTGAGCTTGTAGATTGGCTATTTTTGGTGCGACACACTGCCATACGATGTATACAATTCACTTTTAAAGTGACGGTACACAATGAACAGTTCCCTCTGTCTGTTAGAAAGTTACTGTATAAGGTGTGTGTGTGTGTGTGTGTGTGTGTGTGTGTGTGTGTGTGTGTGTATAACCTACACCTTAGAACTGTTTATTGGCATACAAACTCACAACTGGCCAATAAAAATAAAGTTCTGTTCTTTCCACAAAATAAAAGCAAATGCTCGATAGTGGGCTCGATAAGGACCCGGCTCAATAAGCCTGCTCGATAAGGTGATCGTTAACAATAAAACCTTAACGAGCTCCATCCCTGGTCATAATAACCATATTAAAACTGTTTTAGAATAACACAAATTGCTCCAGCCTTTCCACTGCTGATCATGTCCAGCGCAAGAAGCAACTATAGAAACAAAATTTCAATAAATTTTACTGGGTGCCTGAAAACTTCCCAAGTCTGCAGCATTTGAGCCACGGACCACCATTTGATGACATTTAGTCTCTCAGACCCTGTAAGGGTCCATTTGGTTACATGTGCGCCAGGTACGTCTCCCCATTGACTTTCAATGGGGTATTTTGTCTAAGTTTATTGCGCATTACGTTGCCACCAACATTATAATGCTAACATGTTAATGCGAACAAGCTAACATGCTAATGCTAAAATGTCTGAGCTGTAAGGGGTTGAGCTTAAGCAATTAAGCAATTACAGCGTGCTCCTATTGGTGGTCTAAGTCCATGGAGAAAGTGTCAAGACTGTAGCATGCTGCAAACAAAAGATATAGCTGTGTAAAGGCCAGCCAATAGGAAGACAGGAGCGGGGCTTAAGCAATTAAGCAATTACAGCATGCTACTATTGGTGGTTTAAGTCCATGGAGCAAGTTTCAAGACTGTAGCATGCTGCAAACAAAAGATATAGCTGTGTAAAGGCCAGCCAATAGGAAGACAGAGGGGCAGGGCTTAAGCAATTAAGCCATTGCAGCTTGTTCCTCTTGATGGTCTACGTCCATGTAACAAAGTTTGAGGCTGTAGCATGTTGTAAACGAAAGTTAGAGCTGTGTAAAGTCCAGCCAATAGGAAGACAGACGGGCGGGGCTTAAGCAATTAAGCAATAACAGCGTGCTCATATTGGTGGTCTAAGTCCATGGAGCAAATTGCAAGACTGTAGCATGCTGCAAGCAAAAGTTAGAGCTGTGTAAAGGCCAGCAAATAGGAATACAGGGTTTGTGTGTGTGTGTGTGCGTGTGTGTCCATTTGGTTTCGCTCAGGGGGGGGGGCGGCCCGGTTCCAGCGAGCCGCCCCGTGTCTGAAACGGTTGAGAAATGACAAAGTTACGTGTTTCCCCGATTTTCTCCATTGACTTTCAATGTGTGTGTGTGCGTGCAGCCGTGCACATGTGTGCATGTGCATGCGTGTGTGTTTGTGTGTGAGTGGTGGTCAACTTCACCTTGAATCATTAACAAAGTATCATTTTCACCTGGGTTAGTCTATGCAAATGCAACCACTATTGAAAGTTAAAAGCACACTGACTCAAAGAGAGAACGTATGTCCGAACAAATTGCTCTATCGCAAAAATAAGACAAAAGACAATGACGTACGCCGTGTGCGATCGTGGTATTGGTACAATAAAAAACGTGGTTATAAGAGCGAGTTAAGGATTGCGTTTGTGATAAAATTGCTGACTCATTCAGGCAGTTAACATGGAGTTTAATGACACATTATGATGGTACACCTGTCGCTTTCAGGGCTGTAGTTCACGTACCGTATGTATCTGGGCTGTGGTTGTGACATTGGGTGTCGCTACAAAATTACCGAAACCCAAGCGTGTAAAGTGAATATTTTGGCCGTGAGGACGATTTGTTCGGATAATTCGATTATGAGTAAGTATGTGTTGCGGATTTCAACCTGTGTTTCTGCCATTGCATGGCAGGCACCCAGAATTAAGTTATCTGCAAGTTAGCTGACGTGCGACGGGGTGTTCTTTTTTTCATGTCTGTTTATGTTTGACACATGCTGCATAGATGCGTCGTCACCATCGGAACCAAAAAGCTATGGGACGGCTGTTCGTTTTACGATTTGACAGCTACGGCGATTGCGGCATAGCTGCCGTACTTCCACCTAGCGGACCGGTCCTGAAAACCATCGTTGCTTAAAGTCCCTTTTTTATAATTTTTATCCCACAATTTTGCAACCCATTTTTCACCTAGTGTCAATTAGCCTATCGCAAGCCCCTCCCCCCAAGCGCCAGCTCCGCCCCGACCTACGACAGAATCTCTACTTCCCCCCTCAGTTTAGCGTTGAAGTGAATGGAGGACCTACGACACACAAGGTATTATATTACATTATTTTAGCAAGTTTCATTGTTTTCGTTGAAACTGTTCTTTGTATGGGTACTGTAGTTGTTATGGGAGAGGCTACATATATTTTTTTGTTTATGGATCCCTTTTTTTAAGTAGAAATTAAACTTTAAAGTTACGGACCTCGTCCTGTAGCTCTGCCTCTGCTCCATAGCAGTGGAGGAGAGCTACCTTTTGTTAAAGTTCATCGCCACCCGTCCGGCTCTCAAAACTTGTTAAAGACATTACTTTAGCTAATGTTACATTATGATGGTCATGTTGTGTTTTTACTAGCAGATGTTAGCTGGTTAATATAATGTAACCATAGTTAAGCTAACGTAGCAAGCCTAACATGGTAAGCTCGAGAGCTTCTAGCCAGCACGTTAACTTTTATGTGATTTATAATCAAGCTTTGGCAGTGGGTACATTTAGACTAAAATGACTGTCATTATTTCAGAACATTCTTCTGATAGAAGACGAACATGCAGGTCGCATCCATCCACCACCTCCTCCAGCAGCAGCAGCAGCAGCAACAACACGGTGTACCGAAGGAACCTGGCTGCAACTCGACACGTACTGTCCAGAAAAATGCAGGCAGTGGATCAAACAAATAATGTGGGAGACCATACGTCTGCTCCAAGTTAGGCATAACTGTAAAGGGAGCTGCTAATGTTATGATCACAAAACTGTAGGCTATTAAATTTAAATGTGTTGTCGTTACTACCTATCCTATTTACCATCAGGCTACCTAACGTTAGTCACTGTAAAGTTTAGCTACATACAAAATACTACAACCGGTATATGCATTGGTTGACCACCATTTGTGGTCAGTGCTGGAGGCTTCAGACAATGTCTATCAATCACGTTTCTTTGAACATTATCATATTGCATGTTTCTATACAACGTTATTAGTTATTACTATATCACCCTTGTCTTTTATTACTATAGGAGTCTGTCGTGGTAATATTCATTACCATTCACATGTTTTGCAGTGATATGCAAGCATATATTCTCTTAAAGTTAGTGGGGGTAGACCTTTCAACAAACCACAAGTTATTTTATCATTGAGTTTTGTTGTATACTAGTTAAAACTGTGATGTGACAATAAAGATGATTCTGATTCTAGTGTTGTGTTAAAGTTTTATTGAATCTTATCTTGTAAGGAAAGTGTCATTATATGGTGTAAATCTGCATGGCGTTTTCATTCAGAACTGTGTACACATTTGTGGGTCACTGAAGTCCACCAAGGTAGGTAGGCTACTCCAGTAACAAGGGAAAGCTGTATTAGGAAAGACAAGATACATATATACATTACATATTTAATGTCTCTTTCCAGAGAGTTTTGAGCTTTCACAAGAGGGGAACTTGGTAACAAATGATTATTTGATGGTTCATTGGTTTTATTGGTCGTGTGTGTGTGTATATATAGGCTATATTTTTATTTGTGGGTAATGTTTTTAATGGTCAAACATTTTCACCGGCCGCCCCAGCCACGCCCACCACGACAAGATCAGCACGGCAGAGATGCTTGCTGACAGACGCACCACCATGGCGGGGGATTTTAAAACATTACCTGTCGCTGTTTCAGAAGGTTTTTGGAACGACAGTTCCAAAATTTCATCAAGGTCGAGGCAGAAGGGGCTGCAGTATGCCTTTGAAGGCTATATACACAACATAAATATTAAAAAAGACGTCAACACACAAACAACAATAGTGGAAGCGCATGCATACCGTTCTCAATCCAAACACGAGAAACCCCACAACCTCGTCCTCAAATGTGACGAAGAGAAAGTTTTGGACCAGTCATGTTCCTGCACTGCCGGGTAAGTTATTAATACAGCTATTTAAATATTTTATGTCAACACATCTTCAGCAGAATCATGTCAACGTTAAGCCTACAGGTGCCTGGTGCCTATATAGTTCTAACTTCTACCCTAGCTAGAAAACCAGGCAGCTGTAGTGTAGTGTCCAAGTATGATGTAAACTAAGCCAATAATGTCAACTCTAGTTAACGAGTTATCTAGCATAAACGTCAGTTATTTTTAGGCATGTCATGGTTCTAAACAAGACTAGCAAGTAGAATACTCGACTAGTCTACCTAGTTAGCTAGAGACTCTAGTGTGGGGACATTCAGTACAGTCAGGTATGGGTATAGTACCTGACTACCTCGTCTGATAATGTATTTTCCATCAATATATAAAAGGTTAAAATGTACACCAGTGTATGTACAGTGTACTACTAGATGTCTGTCAACAGTGAATGATGTAGTTTTGGATGTTATCAGGCGATTTGGATGTTATGTCAGTGACAGCTGGCCTACAAGTTAACACTGGTTAAATGCATAATAGCCTAATATATCAATATGGAATACAATGAGAAGATGTGTGTACAAAACAAACAAGTCAGTATGTAGGAAAGGACTAATAACAATAACAATCGCCTGATAATATCCAAAACCGTACATCATTCACTGTTGACATCTAGTAGTACACTGTACACTACATTTTACCTTTTATTTATTGATGGAAAATACATTATCAGACGAGGTAGTCTTATCCTTCTATATGCCAACATGTTTTATTTTATTTTATCAGGGCACCAGGATATTGTTCCCATCTTGTAGGCCTGGTGTTTACACTCGATTATTCCCGGGCAAGCAAAGAGAAACCCTGTCATGGGAATGAAGAGGCCACCTCATGTACAAGTCAGCCTCAACAGTGGCACAAAGCAAGAGGTAAAAATATCACTAGTGAACCAGTGATGAACCTGGTGGTGGCCAAGGCGAAGGTCAACCGTAAGAGGAAACCTATCATGTCCACTTATACCCACGACAAGTAAGTTCTTGCTTTCAATGTACAGTGTAACAATATGTTTTTCTATGGACCCTGAGTCTGCAAAAAGGCATTCATTCATTCAATACCAGTAAGGCACTTCTGTATGTACTTCTGTTTTAGGAAAGAGCTGGGATCCGAAACATTTAGTCTTTTGAGAGAGATGACCGATGCCCCAATCAGTTACCTTTCATCAGAACCACAACATGTAGAAGATGTCGGAGGCATCAAGTATCCTCTGGGATGTGGGCTAAGCCACCAGGTAAGTTAGAGAATAAAGTTAGAGACTTAAAAACATATTCCCCACAGGTTTATTAACACAATAACAATGAAGACATATTCAGTGCCGTTCTCTTTCACGCACTATGGCCCACATGCAACACATGTTTACAGTCACAAGAACAAACCATGTTTTTATGTCGGTCATTCTCAAACATTAAAAAAAAAGAAAAAAGCAGATCTACAAGCTGGTAGCATGGCAGTGTTATTTCAATACCTAAAGTATAACATATAATGCTTTAAACACCAAAAGGGGTTCCCGTCCAGAATGTGTTAAAACAAAAAACTGTAGCGAAAAGGCCTTGTGCACACCTACAAGGACAGGTGCGTGGGAGCCGGTAACCAAATTTGATGCAGCAAAGTGCAGTGATGTCATTTCAGAAAACATGCCCCAGAATACAAATCCCTACTGTACCTTACTGTTTAAGAATGTGAGGCTGGAAATTTGACAACATGCTCACAACATACCATATTTGATTTATGTTCCCAATCCTAGTATTTGGAATTCTGCCTGACACAATTTTGATTTTTTTTATTTTACCAATGGCTCTCTCAACGTGCACCCGGTGCTTTGCAATGCGCTTTGTTGCGAGCACATCTCCAGCTGGCATTTGTCTCTTAGACCTGGCAAAGGGTGGAATATTTAACTGTAGTCCTATTGCGGTCAGGTCTTCCTCTATTAGAAACCCCTTATCAGCCATTATGCCATCCCCCCTCTGCAAATACCCAACCTCAATCAGTTGTTTGAGGAGTGGGATGATGCCACACCTCCTGACTATTTCCTTGTCAGACAAACAGCCAGTGAAAAGGGCAGATGAAAAAATCACAGCACCACGAGGGTCGCAGGCAACAAGTGATTTGAGGGTGTTGGTACTTTTATAATTTGAATAGCTTTTGCTCTGGATTGCCAATGAGGTTGGTTTTTCAATTTTCACTTCTGTGCAATCTATAATTGCAAATGTTGATGGGTAGTCTGATTTGTATTCTGGGGGCATGTTTTCTGAAATGACATCCCTGTGAGGCCAAATTGGTAATTCACCCAAAATGTCAAACATGTAGTCAATCCAGGAATTGAAAAGAACACTTGCATTTTGTGTGGCGATATTAAATCTAAAGGCAAGGTTTTTCAGATCTTCATTGTTGCGCAGTTTCATTAAAACAAATAGCAACTGCCTACGGAGTGGCATCTCTACAATTTTCCAATTATTTCTCTTGTATTTTAGTGGGACGTTTACTTGGGGGATGTCTGGATTAGCTGGAATGCCAAATAGTGTGCACAGTTGGTTAAAACGTGCATACGTGAACCCAGTACTGTATTCCATCATTTTGGGGATTTCATTATCATTAAGAAGTTCAGGTGTAAGTGTACCCTCTTTAAGTGTCTCTATAGTTTTTTTCAGACGTTCTACCTCCGTTTCTTTTACAGCCAATTTCAATGTCAAGTTCTCATTGTCTTCCTTTAATTTCTTCACTTCTTCTGCGTCATGTTCCTCCTCAGCTTCCCTCTGGTGGTCCTGCTGGTCGTGGTCCTCCGGAGGTGGGGGCTCCAAACTCTCTGGAAAGAGAAATTATTACGGTACATATTAATGATTTTAATGTATATTTTTTTGTCTTGTTTTTCCTTTACAGCTTCCCCTTATTATCACTGGAGCTGCAGCACCTACTGCAGATGGTGGAGAGCCTCCTGATAGTGATGAAGATGACTTCCCCAACTTCAAATTGCCTCCCCAACCAACAGATGTGTCCAGAGTTTTTCATGAGAATGCCATGAAAATCTACACGAAAATGACAATTTCAGTACAAGAGTCAATACAATTAGAAAAAAATACCAGAAAGCAAAACTCAAATAACTTGTGGTTTGTGGAAAGGTCTACTCGACTAACTTCGAGCACTTTCAAAAGAATATGCTCTAGGAGAGCTGACCATGACACTCTTGCTGAAAAGTTAAAATGTACAGGATCGGTCAAAACGAAAGCTATGAAGAGAGGTATAGAAGAAGAGCCTGTAGCAGCGGCAGAGTACACCAAGGTCACTGGCAATCCAGTGTATCCATGTGGCTTGGTTGTAAATCCACATGCACCACATCTTGGAACTTCACCTGACCGTAAGGTCATAGAGAGAAAGGGTGAAAGCACTAACTATGGGCTTTTAGAAATTAAATGCCCATCGAAGGATAGCATCACACTGTGTCCCTACTTGTCCAAGCAGGCAGATGGCAGCTATAAGCTAAAAGAGTGTCACGACTACTACTATCAGATAATGGGGCAGCTTGGGCTCACTGGTATGTCATGGTGTGATTTATTTGTTAAATGTGCTGAAGACCATCACCTACAGCGGATACACTTTGATGCAGCAAAATGGGAAGAGATGAAGAACAAACTTGATGTTTTTTACTTTGATTACTACATTAACCACATGTCATGAACCCCAGCATTTCTATTCTGGGCACAAAGGGGGTGCAATAAACTGATACCTCAAATGACCTTGTCTGGACTTTCTGATTTGTGACACATTGTGAGCTTGTAGATCAGCTATAGTACAACAAAGTATGTCATCACTCACCAACAATACTACCCTGTTCTTCTGGGGTTTTCTCCAGGTTACTGGATGTGGAGGCCTCATCCTCCTCAAAATCACATCTGAGTCTGTAAAAGCACAACTCATGTTAGTTGACTATTTTGTGTTTCTGAATAGTAGTACCTGCTGGGGCAAAAATGCATGTTACAACACAGCTGTCTTGATAAATTAAATGTTCCTTGTGTACCGTTTTTTGGGAGCCTTTCGACAGCCACCTTGTTGCTCCCTTGTTGGCTTAGACACGCTCACAGCAGCCATGGGGTTGGGGAAGTCATCGGTAGGCTTTCCATTCACAAAATGCTACAAAGATGAAAGAAAAATACGTTTGCATTTCAATGATATATATCACTACAAAACATGCTCATGTTTTGCAGTGAAATATTTGTGTGAATAGACGTGCTAACAATACACAGGTAAATACATATTAGTATGGCAATGAAGGTTAAAATGCAATGGTGCTAGTGATAACGTGTTCTGTGTAGTGTAGAAATGTAATGCAAAGAAATAGCATCATGATTTACAGACATTGTCTGAAGCCTCTATAGCACTTGTGCAAACATGTATTGTATACACAGGATCACAATGGAAAGGAGCCCTCTGGGATTTTTCTATCATACTTTTAACATTACATGCACCTGCTGTATTTGTATGTAGGCAAACTTTACAGTTTTGAGATTAGCTCATGTCTAACAGCATATTATCAACAAGAGCCCTATGCCTACCTTGGAGCACACATATATGTGATGGTCTATTGTGGTGGGGTTCAGTTGAGCATAGGGTCTCCCACATTGTTTGATCCACTGCCTGCATTTCTCTGGTTGGGATTTAGGTTTTGGGAACGGGAAAAAGACCACTCCACCCTCCAGACGATCAGGGTACCGAGTGTCTGACTTGCACGTTCCGTGGGCACAACGTTTCACCATGTTCTGAAACAACGACAATGGCATTTTAGTCTAAATGTACCTACTACCAAAGCTTGATTATAAATCACATAAAAGTTAACGCGCTGTCTAGAATCTGTCGAGCTTACCATGTTATGAGGCTTGCTACGTTAGCTTAACTAATCGTGGTTACATTATATTAACCAGCTAACATCTGCTAGTAAAAACACAACATGACCATCGTAATGTAACATTAGCAAAAGTAATGTCTTTAACAAGTTGAGAGCCGGCCGGGTGGCGATAAACTTTAACAAAAGCAGCTTATAGCTATAGCTCTCCGCAGCAGAGCTACAGGACGAGGTCCGTAACTTTAACGTTTTTTTCTGCTTAAAAAAGGCGATCTATAAACAAAAAAATATATGTAGCCTCTCCCATAACAACTACAGTACCCATACAAAGAACAATTTCAACGAAAACAATGAAACTTGCTAAAATAATGTAATATAAATAATACCTTGTGTGTCGTAGGTCCTCCGGCTCCATTCACTTCAACGCTAAGCTGAGGGGGGAAGTAAAGATTCTGTCGTAGGGGGCGGCGCAACGGGGCTTGTGGGAGGGGCTTGCGATTGGTGAATTATCTAATGTAATCCTGGGCGCTACACTTCCTCTGCCAACCTGGGGGGGCAGCGGACTGACCTCATGCTTCCTTCTATGCATGAGGAGTCCAAGCTGCTTCTTTTAACCTGACAGGGGCGAGTTTCCCCAGCCGGACTTAGCGCGTGGAAGGAACACGTTATTCCGACCTTGTCCAAAGCCGTTACCTTTCAGGAAATGGAAGAAACAATAACTTGTGTTCTTATTGACCACCTCAGCTTCAACCAGGCCTCCTTATTTTGGAAATGTAGGTGAAAACAAAACCCCATTTAAGAAAATGTCAAAAACAATTAAGAAATATCGAGAATATAATCTTCAAACTCACAACACATTGTTTGCAATGTGACACATTGTGAGCTTGAAGATTATATTCTCGATATTTCTTAATTAATGTAGATTAAAATAAGGTGTCAATGTATTTAAAAAACAAATACATTTTAAATTAAGGACCTACTGTATAAGGTTTCTGCCTGACATGTTATTTTTAATATATTTTTTATCCCACGATTTTGTAACCCATTTTTCACCCCTGTGTCAATCATCTAATGTGATCCTGGGCTCTACACACCCTCCACCAACCTAGTCCCCATATATGGGGGACAAGGGGAGAGCAACGGACTTGAACTCATGCTTCCTTCATGCCTGAGTGTCCAAGTTGCTCCTTTACACCTGACAGGGGGGAGTTTCCCTGGTTGGACGTAGCACGTGGAAGGGACACGTTATTCCAACCAGTTCCTTTCCCCTACATCAGGCGCCCCGGCTGGCCAGGGAGAGGCAGTTTAGTGACCAGGATTACTGCATGTTTTTTGTGAGGGTACCTACCCTAGGGGACACGGGGAGAACATGAAAACTCCTCACAGAAAGGCCCTTTCGCCAACCCCGCCTTCGGGTATGGGCACTGATGACGCGGAGGAGGAAACACGCTGCCAGCGCCCACAGCGTCCCGAGCCGGAATCGAACCCAGGACCTTCTAGCTGTGAGGCGACAGCACTACCAACTGTGCCACCGTGCCCCCGACAGCAATATGTTAGATTAGACATTATACATGCACTGTCTTTCCCTTTTTATTATCTGTATCACTGAAAATCAACTATGAGAATAATTATCTATCATGACTCAGCAGTTTGAAAAAAGAGAATGTGATGCAACCATTTCATAACATCTCGTTTTGTACTGTTTGTACAATTTACAATGTAAGCATTTAGCAGACACTCTCAATCCAGAGTGATTTACAGTAAGCAAGAAGAACACATGGTAGGCCTACTGCTTTGTAACAAATGAATGTAACTTTCAAAGAAACCACGTGTCTCTGCGGATTTATCTTACAGTTTAAAATGTATGGTATTTGTTAGAATTTAAAGAACTGAGTTTCAGAATTTAGTTTTCATTCTGTTCATTTATTCATGGCAGAAGTGCTACGTTTACACCATAGACTGTAAAAGGTTTACACATATGTTTACGCCTACAATCAAATCGGGCACCTGCTAGCCTAGCGGTTCAGGCACATACGACCACATATAGGCCTGGATAGACACAGGCACGAAGGAAAATTTATACCTGTTTCTTTTGGCCCCTGGAACCTTTAGGCGAAGGCCGGAAGGAAGCAGCCTGTACTCAGAGCTGAGGGGATGGGAGTTGTCCGTACAAATGGACTTGGCATTCTTAAGCAGCTGGTTTTTAAAGACATGATCCAGGCTACTATCCGGCAATATCCTTGAGGCCGTTCTCACAATGTCTGAGTCCCGTTGATGACGACACCCCCCCCCCCCCCCCCCCCCATCTCTCCCTCTTTCCTGTCAATCTTCACCTATCTATCAATAAAGGCAAAACAAATCTTTAAAAACAAGAAATGATCTCACAGTGATATTTGTCAGGTGAAAGAAGCGCTGTCTCCGTTGTGTTCTCCCCTCCATATTAGTATGATTATTGCGTGTATGTTTGTGCTTGGTGCCGTGACGCATGTCCAGGAGGTCCGCAGAAAACGTATTGATAATATTATCAGTTCGGTTTAACCACTTAAACCCTATAAGACCTACCACCAGACCTCTTAAAAAAAATCCAATCTACAAACTCACAACCCATCACTCTGTGTGTGTGAGTCGTGGCGCGTTGAGAGCTTGTAGATCTGCTATTTCTGGTGAATGTTTTGTTCAAGGGTGAAGTTCAGTTTGTCATAATGGAAAATATAGGCTCTCAACCACTTAAACCCTCTCAAGTTTTCCGTGACACATTCAGGGGGAAATATTTACATATTTACGTACTGTAATACAGTATGTCATGAATGTAATTAAGGTTCTAACTTCTATTGTATTGTAACAATCTAGCCTACAGTTAATTCAGGGATACCTTGAAACGGTACAGTGGTAACACAGACATGTGGGAAGGTAATATAAGTGGCATCATGACAACTAAACTGTGGAGGAAAGACGATGTAAAAACATGACTGTAGGCTTACTAATTAGTAGCCTACTCTTAAAAAGTTAAAAATAAAAGTCCACACCACAACTAAAAAGACACACTGGTGGATATCTTCATTGGGATCTCTTTCAGAGCGAAGAGAGAATTATAGAAGCTAGATTTTCAAGATTTGGGTCACAAGGTGGCGGTAATGCACCAAAAACCTGGTTGCCATGGTTGCCATCTGCCGTAAAACAAAAAGAACAAGCTGCTATTGCGCATGCGTTGGTTAAACCACGTTAACTGCGTGTTGTTTTTCATGGCGGCGAGGAACAAATCAGCGTGGTGAAAAATGTCTTACAAACGAGGTAAAATGCGTCAAACGGAGTCTCTAAGACTAAAGCTGTCGATAAATGAACACCTGACGTCGGTGGGAGAGGAGATATTGGGTGTTTTGGAAAAACAGCAGAGTGATGTTGGTCAGCAGAAGCTTGTCAGAGTGTTTGTGTTGGAGCGCCTCAGCACTGCTGCAGGATTCATGTTTAGCCTCTTCCAGAGAGAGATGGAGACACTAGAAACTCTGCTGGGGAGACAAGACAAACTTCTGGACGTCCTTTTACAGCCACAAGTCATATTATACAGACCAGGTTTGTTAAAGCGCAAATAATATGCATTTTATAACTGCTTATAATATCGTATTGTCTATGTCCCTCAAAGTTATTTCTAATTTGAGCTTCGATCACCACTCTGGTGTATTAAACCAGTCCTTGTCATTTCTTTCTGGACTTTGAAAGCAGTTTTAGCTGCAGTACCACAATGTCCTGAGGTGGTGGCTGGTGGGGGTGCTCACATGCAGATTATTTAATATTTTAGTCATTATTATACTGATGCTAGATAAAATCAGGCTTGTTTCCATTCCATGCCAGCTTGGAAAATCAACAATGGTGAAGATTGTAAACAAAGTGGAAATGCAAATTTGGAACTGAAGACTGAAGAAGAGGAGCAATTATACAAAGTAGTGACATTGATGACATCACAATGAGGACAAAATCAGTTGAGCTGTTCCTAAGAGCAATTTCCATTAAAACACTTATATGATATGAAAGCCTGATTGTTCAAAATTGGGTTATTTGTGGGGATAGAAAACACATTATAGGAGCCCCAAAAACACAAAAGGAAAAAGTAGAATTTTATGTTATAGGTGCTTTAAGCTGACAGATCAACATATAGGAGAATAAATGTCATACCTTTACAAAAGCACTTTGAGTTGTTGTGCTGATGCCAACTAGCTCTTCTCTCTGTGTAATTTGTAAAGAGGGTTCCCCTGAACATGAGGAGAGGAGCTCCAGTCTCGTCAAGGAGGAACCACAACCTCCACACATTAAAGAGGAGAACATGGAAGAGGAGGCTGAAGTGTCAACATTGACATTACTACATGGGAAGACAAGGTGCCATTCTCTCCAAGGTAAAAAAAAATCGAGTCTAAAAGTCATACTATAGCAGCCCATACATGCTTCTAGGTGACATGGGGGTGGGTTCAGACTTCAGAAACAAAAATAAATGTTTTGGAGTGAGTGAGTGGCAAAGTGAGTTTAATGCCGATTAATGCAATCAGACTTTTCTGTTTGTCAGCTTAAGTTCCTTGCCTTATATTACACCCTCATTGACTACGACAGCCTTCAGTACAAGAATGCACACACATAATCTGTATTAAAATAAAGCATGACCACTGAATTATTTTAAAAGAAATACAATATTTGTCACCTGGATATTTTTAACGTGGAAGAACAGCACAGCAGCCAGCTATCAGCAGGTAACTTCACAGGACGTCATCTAGGAGTGGTAGAACTCGTGACGTGCAATCCACACTGCTTTCTTGGTAGAGGCGTGTGACATCATCATCATACCCGGAACCTATGCGGGAATGCTTAGTGAGTGGCAAAAACTACTTTCTGGACTTGACAGTCCATACATCCAAACAGAAAAGTCCTATCTGCTTGCATTAAATGTCTTCACTCACTTTGCCACTCGATCTGCCTTTCACTTTTTTGCACTGGGCTGCTTTCAATGGCCTGCATCTCCAAATGAATGTCGTTTCTGGTGAAAACAAGGTTTTTCAACGGCCGACAGCAGGGGCTGTGATACTTGCGGTCGGATTTTTTCACCACCGACCGAAAGAACAACCGGTGAAGACACCACCGACAGCATTTTGTCATTGTAACATCCGGTTACGGATATTTGTCACATGGTACTATTTTTGTGGTCGGTATCACTACACCGCATAGAGTGCAGCAGCTTCACAGTCATAGATATTATTAAAAATAGATGCCTCACTGGCCGTTGCAGTTCATTGGAGTAGGGGTGAGCGATATGGACAAAAGTATTATCACGATATTTCTTTCAAGCCGTATCACGTCACGATAAACAATATTATTACGATATTTTTTTCAAGCCGTATCACGATAAACAATATTATTACGATGTTTTTTTCAAGCCGTATCACGATAAACAATATTATTACGATGTTTTTGTGTTTTGCGCTAGCCCCTCCTATATACGGGTTTAATGTTTGTTTTTAATTGTATGTTTGTTTTAAAAATGCCATTGACAATAACAAATATTTAATGTTTGTTTTGACACCGTTTGTTTTACATCATTACATCACATCATAGCAATCAGAGCGCCCCTCACTTCACACAAGTGTGATTTTTTTATGGTTATTTTCAAGTTACAACATAACAAAAAACTAAAAAAATACCATTTAGTAGACCCTCCAGAAAAACATGGGCAAAATATTATTATTTAATATTGATTATGCGATGAAATATGCAGTGCTTTAGCCGCAAAATATGATATAATCACTTTTTAAAAAGTTATTGACCTACACCCTATGGTATTTGTTCTCGAAGTTGGGTCCAGGGGGTCCCCAGCTAAATGTATGTATATCATAAATATCTATTTAACCACTTTAATCATACACATTGACTATTTGAAAATAGCCGATCTACAAGCTCACACACGCACACACAATATTTTTTCAGATTGGGGTCACATGCAGAATATTTAATATTTTAGTCATTATTATACTGATGCTAGATAAAACCAGGCTTGTTTCCATTCCATGCCAGCTTGGAAAATCAACAATGGTGAAGATTGTAAGTAAAGTGGAAATGCAAATTTGGAACTCAAGACTGAAGAAGAGGAGGAATTATACAAAGTAGTGACATTGATGACATCACAATGAGGACAAAATCAGTTGAGCTGTTCCTAAGAGCAATTTCCATTAAAGCACCTATATGATATGAAAGCCTGATTGTTCAAAATTGGGTTATTTGTGGGGATAGAAAACACATTATAGGAGCCCCAAAAACACAAAAGAAATGGAAAAAGTAGAATTTCATGAATAGGTCCTTTAAGCTGACAGATTAACAGGAGAATTAATAGGAGAATAAATGTCATACATTTACAAAAGCACTTTGAGTTGTGCTGATGCCAACTAGCTCTTCTCTCTGTGTAGTTTGTAAAGAGGGTTCCCCTGAACATGAGGAGAGGAGCTCCAGTCTCGTCCAGGAGGAACCACAACCTCCACACATTAAAGAGGAGAACAAGGAAGAGGAGGCTGAAGTGTCAACATTGACATTACTACGTGGGAAGACAAGGTGCCATTCTCTCCAAGGTAAAAAAATAAGCCTCACTACTTTAATACGAGTCTAAAAGTCATACTATAGCAGCCCATACGTGCTTCTAGGTGACATGGGGGTGGGTTCAGACTTCAGAAACAAAACAAAATGTTTTGGAGTGAGTGAGTGGCAAAGTGAGTTTAATGTCATTTAATGCAATCAGTTTGTCAGCTTAAGTTCCTTGCCTTATATTACACCCTCATTGACTACGGCAGCCTTCAGTACAAGAATGCACACACATAATCTGTATTAAAATAAAGCATGACCACTGAATTATTTTAAAAGAAATACAATATTTGTCACCTGGATATTTTTAACGTGGAAGAACAGCACAGCAGCCAGCTATCAGCAGGTAACTTCACAGGACGTCATCTAGGAGTGGTAGAACTCGTAACATGCAATCCACACTGCTTTCTTGGCAAACAATTTGCAATAGAGGCGTGTGACATCATCATCCAGACCTCCCAAAACAAACTGGTCAGGCTCCTACTTGGCCTCACCCCCCGAACCCACCTCACCCCTGCCCACTTTGACAGGCTGGGATGGCTTAGGGTCGACGACAGAGTACAGCATCTTGCAATGGGTCTGGTCCACAAGATTAGATACACCACCAAGATACCCATGTACCTGTCTAAATACTTCCTTAATGTAAACGAAGTCCACACCCACAACACCAGAGGGAGTGCAACAAACCATGTACAACCCAGATTCGGCACAAACAAGGGACTAAATTCTTTTCGCTCCTATGCGACCAAAATGTGGAACGCCCTACCAACAGTCATTAAGACATGTGAATCCCTTGGCTCCTTCAAAACTGCTCTCAAAGGGCACCTACGGATGGCTGCAATTCGAAACTGGCCTCTGTAAAAGCTGAATTTGTATCTGGATTGTACTATGTTTTTGTATGGACGTGGTGTTGGGTGCCTGCACATATGCACACATGGCATCAACGCATGGTGTTGTGTGCAGGCGCCCTACACTCTGTCTTTGTACTATGGATTGTACTATGTTTTTGTATGGACGTGGTGTTGGGTGCCTGCACATATGCACACATGGCATCAACGCATGGTGTTGTGTGCAGGCGCCCTACACTCTGTCTTTCGTTTTCTTTTCTTTTATCCCCCTGTTCCCCTCACTGTATATATACTTTTTTTCCCTTTTCGCTTCCTATATGATGAATTCCTGTTCTGTTCTTTAACTACATAGAAGTGTCTATTTGTTTGTCTCTAAATGTTTTGATGAATTGAACAATGTGGACCCTGTTGTAAACAAGTGTAAGGCTTAATTGGGTCGTCCACTCACAGTTAACAGTCTTTGTATTGAGTTTGTGCTTGAAATGTACTGTAATTCTGCAAACTGTTAATAAAGATTTCAATCAATCAATCAATCAATCATCATACCCGGAACCTATATCGGGAATGCCTAGTGAGTGGCATAAACTACTTTCTGGACTTGACAGTCCATACATCCAAACAGAAAAGTCCTATCTGCTTGCATTAAATGTCTTCACTCACTTTGCCACTCGATCTGCCTTTCACTTTTTTGCACTGGGCTGCTTTCAATGGCCTGCATCTCCAAATGAATGTCGTTTCTGGTGAAAACAAGGTTTTTCAAAGACCGACAGCAGGGGCTGTGATACTTGCGGTCTGATTTTTTCACCACCGACCGAAAGAACAACCGGTGAAGACACCACCGACAGCATTTTGTCATTGTAACATCCGGTTACGGATATTTGTCACATGGTACTATTTTTGTGGTCGGTATCACTACACCGCATAGAGTGCAGCAGCTTCACAGTCATAGATATTATAAAAAATAGATGCCTCACTGGCCGTTGCAGTTCATTGGAGTAGGGGTGAGCCGTTTTCAAGCCGTATCACGATAAACAATATTATTACGATATTCTTTTCAAGCCGTATCACGATAAACGATATCACGATATTCTTTTGTGTGTTTTTGAGGGGCGCTAGCCCCTCCTATATACAGGTTTAATGTTTGTTTTTAATTGTATGTTTGTTTAAAAAATGCCATTGACAATAACAAATATTTAATGTTTGTTTTGACACCGTTTGGTTTTACATCATTACGTCACATCATAGCAATCAGAGCGCCCCTCACTTCACACAAGTGTGATTTTATATGGTTATTTTCAAGTTACAACGTAACAAAAAACTAAAAAAATACCATTTAGTAGACCCTCCAGAAAAACATGGGCAAAATATTATTATTTAATATTGATTATGCGATGAAATATGCAGTGCTTTAGACGCAAAATATGATATAATCACTTTAAAAAAAGTTATTGACCTACACCCTATGGTATTTGTTCTCAAAGTTGGGTCCAGGGGGTCCCCAGCTAAATGTATACATAAATATCTATTTAACCACTTTAATCATACACATTGACTATTTGAAAATAGACGATCTACAAGCTCACACACGCACACACAATATTTTTTCAGATTGGGGTCACATGCAGATTATTTAATATTTTAGTCATTATTATACTGATGCTAGATAAAACCAGGCTTGTTTCCATTCCATGCCAGCTTGGAAAATCAACAATGGTGAAGATTGTAAGTAAAGTGGAAATGCAAATTTGGAACTCAAGACTGAAGAAGAGGAGGAATTATACAAAGTAGTGACATTGATGACATCACAATGAGGACAAAATCAGTTGAGCTGTTCCTAAGAGCAATTTCCATTAAAGCACCTATATGATATGAAAGCCTGATTGTTCAAAATTGGGTTATTTGTGGGGATAGAAAACACATTATAGGAGCCCCAAAAACACAAAAGAAATGGAAAAAGTAGAATTTCATGAATAGGTCCTTTAAACTGACAGATTAACATATAGGAGAATAAATGTCATACATTTACAAAAGCACTTTGAGTTGTGCTGATGCCAACTAGCTCTTCTCTCTGTGTAATTTGTAAAGAGGGTTCCCCTGAACATGAGGAGAGGAGCTCCAGTCTCGTCCAGGAGGAACCACAACCTCCACAGATTAAAGAGGAGAACATGGAAGAGGAGGCTGATGTGTCAACATTGACATTACTACATGGGAAGACAAGGTGCCATTCTCTCCAAGGTAAAAAAATAAGCCTCACTACTTTAATACGAGTCTAAAAGTCATACTATAGCAGCCCATACGTGCTTCTAGGTGACATGGGGGTGGGTTCAGACTTCAGAAACAAAACAAAATGTTTTGGAGTGAGTGAGTGGCAATGTGAGTTTAATGTCATTTAATGCAATCAGTTTGTCAGCTTAAGTTCCTTGCCTTATATTACACCCTCATTGACTACGGCAGCCTTCAGTACAAGAATGCACACACATAATCTGTATTAAAATAAAGCATGACCACTGAATTATTTTAAAAGAATTACAATATTTGTCACCTGGATATTTTTAACGTGGAAGAACAGCACAGCAGCCAGCTATCAGCAGGTAACTTCACAGGACGTCATCTAGGAGTGGTAGAACTGGTGACGTGCAATCCACATTGCTTTCTTGGCAAACAATTTGCAATAGAGGCGTGTGACATCATCATCATACCCGGAACCTATGCGGGAATGCCTAGTGAGTGGCAAAAACTACTTTCTGGACTTGACAGTCCATACATCCAAACAGAAAAGTCCTATCTGCTTGCATTAAATGTCTTCACTCACTTTGCCACTCGATCTGCCTTTCACTTTTTGCACTATGGGCTGCTTTCAATGGCCTGCATCTCCAAATGAATGTCGTTTCTGGTGAAAACAATGTTTTTCAACGGCCGACAGCAGGGGCTGTGATACTTGAGGTCGGATTTTTTCACCACCGACCGAAAGAACAACCGGTGAAGACACCACCGACAGCATTTTGTCATTGTAACATCCGGTTACGGATATTTGTCACATGGTACTATTTTTGTGGTCGGTATCACTACACCGCATAGAGTGCAGCAGCTTCACAGTCATAGATATTATTAAAAATAGATGCCTCACTGGCCGTTGCAGTTCATTGGAGTAGGGGTGAGCGATATGGACAAAAGTATTATCACGATATTTTTTTCAAGCCGTATCACGATAAACAATATTATTACGATGTTTTTTTCAAGCCGTATCACGATAAACGATATCACAATATTATTTTGTGTGTTTTTGAGGGGCGCTAGCCCCTCCTATATACGGGTTTAATGTTTGTTTTTAATTGTATGTTTGTTTTAAAAATGCCATTGACAATAACAAATATTTAATGTTTGTTTTGACACCATTTGTTTTACATCATTACATCACATCATAGCAATCAGAGCGCCCCTCACTTCACACAAGTGTGATTCTTTATGGTTATTTTCAAGTTACAACGTAACAAAAAAATACCATTTAGTAGACCCTCCAGAAAAAACATGGGCAAAAATATTATTTAATATTGATTATGCGATGGAATATGCAGTGCTTTAGCAGCAAAATATCATATATCGTATTTGTTCTCAAAGTGGGGTCCAGGGGGTCCCCAGCTAAATGAATGTATATCATAAATATCTATTTAACCACTTTAATCATACACATTGGCTATTTGAAAATAGCCGATATACAAGCTCACACACACACACACACACACACACAATATTTTTTCTGATTGGGGTCACATGCAGATTATTTAATATTTTATTATACTGATGCTAGATAAAACCAGGGTTGTTTCCATTCCATGCCAGCTTGGAAAATCAACAATGGTGAAGATTGTAAGAAAAGTGGAAATGCAAATTTGGAACTTTAAGACTGAAGAAGAGGAGGAATTATACAAAGTAGTGACATTGATGACATCACAATGAGGACAAAATCAGTTGAGCTGTTCCTAAGAGCAATTTCCATTAAAGCACCTATATGATATGACAGCCTGGATTGTTCAAAATCGGGTTATTTGTGGGGATAGAAAACACAAAACACAAAAGAAATGGAAAAAGTAGAATTTTATGTTATAGGTCCTTTAAGCTGACAGATCAACATATAGGAGAATAAATGTCATACATTTACAAAAGCACTTTTAGTTGTTGTGCTGATGCCAACTAGCTCTTCTCTCTGTGTAGTTTATAAAGAGGGTTCCCCTGAACATGAGGAGAGGAGCTCCAGTCTCGTCCAGGAGGAACCACAACCTCCACACATTAAAGAGGAGAACATGGAAGAGGAGGCTGATGTGTCAACATTGGCATTACTACGTGGGAAGACAAGGTGCCATTCTCTCCAAGGTAAAAAAAATAAGCCTCACTCATCTCGCCAATAATGAAAAGGCAGAAAAGCTCTAAATAATAATTATCGTTTTTTTCATATTAACAGTTTGAATGTTGAAGAATGTTTTCATTCCAACAGATTATTGATTTGGGTAAATTAAATGTATACATTTATAAGTCAAAGTAGGCTTGTTTTTTCGGTAATTTTACCTCTGTTTTGGGGGCGGAGAAGAGCAGTTCCGAGATTCGCATGTAGCTTTCGATTGGTCTTTGGATTGTCTTTGTCCTCAGGTTTCACACTCTGAGCACCGCCCATTAGCGTACTTGTGTGTTTGTAAACACAGAATTCTTCAACATGGCTATAGTATGGAGGAACATTCGCGATTTTATAGCCCTATTAATCACCGGGAAAGGCGTTGAATTAAGTATATAAATTCCGGCCTCCTTTTATTAGCCAGGTTTTTTCCCCCTTTTTTTCCAAGTGCTGTATCTGTTACCTTCGCTGCTCTGGCTGGCTGTGCCTGTCACTTCAGCGTCCAGATGCGGGTGGTCGCGCTGCTCGGCTCTCAACAAAGTTAACAACAAAGTTAACTTCGGGAGAGAACGCCAATAAGCACTGTTCATGGTCACGGACAATAAAACTACCGGTAATGAGAGCAGAAGTCTAACAAGTCTAGCAAGTGAAATCTATCCCACAGCCTACTAGGCTACTACAATGAGTGAGTAATGAGTTTGTGACACGATGTGCTGCGCAACGAACGTAAACGACAGATTGCAGAGCGCATGTGGCGTTGTGGATCTGTCGTTTAATGGATCATGGGATGAACGTACTGGTATGCTGTTAGCTTGTTGCTAACGGGACCCCCTTCCTCCCTCTCTCTCCCTCTCTCTCTCTTGCACGTTAGAGAGAGACGCTCTCTTTAACACGTCTATCTCTCTCTCTCTCTCTCCCGTTGAAGCCTTGGATTTTTACAGTCTATGGTTGGATCACTGTAGCTGTGTTGCACTCTGATTTGTTATATAACAATATTATGGTGTTTTAAATATAAGAAAACACCATTGGAGCAAACCTGTGTAAGATCTCAAATTATTTTTTAAATGTTGTTCCTATCTGCTACAGAGGCTGCATTCTTCCCTAGACAGCTACATGTGGGGGTGGTTTGGGTGATTAGGGAGTCATTATGGGTGGAGTTAAATACCTCCCATTGGCCTTCTAGCCAGCTCTTAGGTGTTGGAATGTAGTGAACATTCAAAGGGGCTTTTCTCAGCTTTGGGGCAAACGGTACAATCACTTTAAAATGGTCATATCTCCTTCAAATATTTTCCAATTTCATTGAATGATACATCATATGAAAGCTTATATTCTGTACTTCAATAATCTGTAAAGAACTGAAAAATGTCTCTGGTCGAGATGAGGGCCTATTTGCCAGACCCGGTTCTGAAGCATCTTCCATAAAAGCTGTAATAGTCTCGGTCAGATATCTCATACAGTATGAAGGCAAAGGTTTAAAACGTCATTCTGATTTCATATATTATCTTTGTAAATTTAGCAAGGCACTCAAAACATTGGGAAGGTCTGCCATCATGCTCGTTAAGAACGAGCGTCACCATGGCAAACATTTCCCTGCATTTTTAGGATTTCCTGGTAGACTGATAAGAGTGGAAGTTTCTCCATCCAACTGTTGTACCTGTGGTAGTTGGAAGAAATGTTTGTCTGAAGTGTTTACTTCCTTGTAGTACAACAGAGGAAACACTGCATGGAAAATATTACGTTCAACATTTAATGGATTTCTTTCATGTTATCTTTTGCCTAAAGAAGAGCTTTCCCCTGAACATCAGGAGAGGAGGTCCAGTCTGGTCCAGGAAGAGCCAGAGTCTTTACAGATTAAACAGAAGCTACTTCAAAGACCAGTGGAGGATGACGGGTCAACATTGACATTACTTGCAGTGAAAAGTGATGATGATGATGAAGGCAGAGAGACAGAACCTCTAGCCAGCACAACTCAACACATGAATACACAGGCTGATGTAGAGGACTGTGGAACATCACAGCCAGCTGGTGATAACCAGCTCCTCTCTTTACATGCTTCTGAATCGGACAATACATGTGACAGTGATGATGAGTGGGAGCCAACTAGTGATAACCAGCTCCTTTCTTTACACTCTTCTCAATCGCACAATGAATCTGACACTGAAGACAGTGATGAGTTAGAGGAGACCAGGGAGGGTCCATCAGATTTAAACACGCTGATGTCACACAAGACACAAAATGTGAAAGGTCAAGCCTGGTCGTTGAGCAACAAGCTGTCCCAGGACCTGAAAACACCAAAACAAACTGATTCCACGAGGAGTCACACAGGGAAGAAAAGGTTTAGTTGTACAGAATGTGGCATAATGTGTAATACGAAGGCACATCTTAACCAGCACATGAGGACTCATACAGGGGAAAAACCCTTTACTTGTAAAGTTTGTAGCAAAGGCTTTAGTCAAAGGGGTAGTCTAACTTACCACATGAGGACTCATACAGGAGAAAATCCCTTTACTTGTAAAGTTTGTAGCAAAGGCTTTATTCATAAGGGTTCTCTAATTTCCCACCTGAGGACTCATACCAGGGAAAAGCCCTTTACTTGTAATGCTTGCAGCAAAGGTTTTAGTCATGAATATAATCTAAAATCACACATGAAGACTCATACATTAGAAAAGAGTTTTATATGTGAAGTTTGTGGAAGAGGCTTTAGGGAAAAGGGTGCTCTAACTTACCACATGAGGACTCATACAGGAGAAAAGCCCTTTACTTGTAAAGTTTGTAGCAAAGGCTTTATTCTAAAGAGTCCTCTAACTAAACACATGAGGACTCATACAGGGGAAAAGCCCTTTACTTGTAAAGTTTGTAGCAAAGGCTTTATTCAAAAGAGTCCTCTAACTAAACACATGAGGACTCATACAGGGGAAAAGCCCTTTACTTGTAATGTTTGTGGCAAAGGCTTTAGTGCTAAATGTAATCTAATAAGGCACATGAGGACTCATACAGGGGAAAATCCCTTTACTTGTAAAGTTTGTAGCAAAGGCTTTAAGCAAGTGGGTGATCTAACTTACCACATGAGGACTCATACAGGGGAAAAGCCCTTTACTTGTAAAGTTTGTAGCAAAGGCTTTAAGAAAAAGACTTCTCTAACTTACCACATGAGGACTCATACAGGGGAAAAGCCCTTTACTTGTAAAGTTTGTAGCAAAGGCTTTAGTCATAAGGGTCATCTAACTTGCCACATGAGGACTCATACAGGAGAAAAGCCCGTTACTTGTAAAGTTTGTAGCAAAGGCTTTAGTGAGAATAGTAATCTAACTAAGCACATGAGGACTCATACAGGGGAAAAGCCCTTTACTTGTAAAGTTTGTAACAAAAGCTTTCCTTTAGTATGTACTCTTAGGAAACACACGAAGACGCATACAGGGGAACAACCACTTTAGTTAGAGCTTCTGGCAAATGCATTTGTCAATCTCAGCTCTGATACGAGGATTCATACAGGGGAGACGGTAATAATGTTGTGTTTTTTTAACACTTAAAACGTTGCCAAAAACTTCAACAATGTTTATTGAAATAAACTGTCATACGTTTACATCGATTTCTCCATCACCTCTCCTCTGCTGTGTAATGTGATGATGGCATGCTTTGAATGAAGAAATGACACTAATTCCATATGTCATAATAACCATATTAAAACTGTTTTAGAATAACACAACTTGCTCAAGCCTTTCCACTGCTGATCATGTCCAGCGCATGTAAGAAGCAATTAAGCTATCTGCAAGTTAGCTGACGTACGACGGGGTGTTCTTTTTTTTTATGTCTGTTTATGTTTGACACATGCTGCATAGATGCGTCGTCACCATGGGAACCAAAAAGCTATGGGACGGCTGTTTGCTTAACGATTTGACAGCTACGGCGATTGCTTAAAGACCCTTTTTTTTATAATTTTTATCCCACAATTTTGCAACCCATTTTTTCACCTAGTGTCAATTATCTAATGTAATCCTGGGCGCTACACTTCCTCTGCCAACCTGGGGGGGGGGGGGCAGCGGACTGACCTCATGCTTCTGTAGCGCGTGGAAGGAACACGTTATTCCGACCAGTTCCATTCCCCTCCATCAGGCTCCCTGGCCAGCCGGAGAGGTAGTTTTAGAGACCAGGATTACTGCTTTTTGTGAGGGTACCTACTAGGGATGCACCGAAAGGGAAATTCTAATGAGATGACCATTAACCCTGACCATTAAACACAGGCAGACGCAACGATACAGTCTATCAGTCATTGTTAAAGCTCCAAATTATATTCCCATTCGTCTTTGTGTCTGCTCGTGTAAACGCAGCAGTGAGTGTGTAACGTTAGCTCCCATGCTAGCTACTAGCTAGTAGCTTCCTCGTCAGACAACAGAACACCACCACAGATCGGGTGGAAGCTGCACTGATATCACTGCTTGTGCCCGTGGATGGGAAATAAGATTTAAAAGGCTATGGAAGCGTGGATGAAAGCACAGATGTGTGCAATAAAGTTGTGTCGGATCTGTCTGTGCATTCCGTCTGCTGACTGCTGCTCGTGTGTAGTGACTCGCAGCCAGCATCGCTGGCTGCTGATGCATAGTTAAGGAGCGTCATAAGCATGCGCCCTTCCTGCGCTGGAAGTAGCAGATCTACAAGTTATCTACCCGTCACAATGCACAGCGCTTTGGGCTTGTACATCTGTGTTTTTCCTGCAGTTTAGTTGAATTATATCGATTCACAACTTTATGACCACTACTACTATTCAGTGATATTTTTCGTCTTATTTGAGCCGAAACCGAATAGGCCGAAAATCAATTTTTAGCCATTTTCGGCCTAATATTTTCGGTGGCCGAATTTTCGGTGCATCCCTAGTACCTACCCTAGGGGACACTGGGAGAACATGCAAACTCCACACAGAAAGGCCCTTTCGCCAACCCCACCTCGGGTAAGGGCACTGATGACGCGGAGGAGGGAACACGCCCCCCCAGTGCCCACAGCGTCCCCAGCGGGAATCAAACCCAGGACCTTCTAGCTGTCAGGCGACAGCACTACCGACTGCCACCTGTTGCTTAAAGTCCCTATTGTGCGAGTTGGTGCAGGCTGCAGAAAGAGGCCTAGTACTTTGGTCCTATGAATACCGGTAGAATGATCAATCAATCACCAATTTAATTAATTCATTATTTACATTACTAGGGCCTTACCCGTTATTATAACAGGAACTGATGTACAGTGTGGATAATGAGTTATAATTAGGGATTTCCCACTATTTTCGCTTCGCATCCGATCCCGATACCTACATTTCTGTGTTTAGATACCAGTGTTGTGATTTCATGTTGTGTTTATAGCTATCTAGCTATATATCTCGTGTTGTGTTTATAGCAGACTCCTCACTCAAATGTGCACTTGCAGTTTGGGCAACTCCAAAGCAAAGTCCACATGTCCCAACATTTTATTTACCTGCCATAGTGTAAACCCCTTACCCCTGTGTCAGATCTGTGGTTAGACTGGCATATTCACCGATACCGATATGACCCGATATGACAAATAAGCAGTGGTGGAAAATAACGAAGTACAATTACTTCGTTACTGTACTTAAGTACAAGTTTGGAGAATTTGTACTTTTATTGACTACTTTTCTTTTGCTGTATTTTTACTTTTACTTCGTTACATTTACAAGGAAAAAATCGTACTTTTAATGCGCTATATTTAAAATCGGACACCTCGTTACTCGCTACAAATTAAATAATAAAATCTTATATTTGTCTTACTGGAGGAATGCGCAGTTGAGAATTGAACAGGGCTGCTCCACTCTCAGATAATAGGGGGCGGAGTTGTGTTCTGCTGCCTGGCCTGCTTTGAAGACGGCAAGACGCACACACTGTGTTGTTTTGTCACACGCATTCAACATGGATGCATTAAACATGCCTTAATATTTAGCGGAAAACCAACCAATAAGTCCCTATCCGACACAAATTAACTAATCTTTCTCAGCCGTCACTGGAGCGCGCATCTAGCTATACATGCACGCTGACAGACAGCAGACACTGTCCCAACTCCTAACACAAACACTGAGGGAACTTGTTGTTGTACACACATAATGTGCCACGAAAAATAGCTTCCAATAGCTTAGTTGGTTATTATCGCTTCGAGGAGGTACGTGTCCATAATATCGCCACGAACGGCCAACAAAAGACATCTCTCTTCCACAGTGATGCCTAATTTATTCTTCGCCGTACAAAGTGTTCCGTGCTGAAAATAGCTGATATACAAGCTCACAACTCGTCGCGTCCGGACACGTTGTGAGCTTGTAGATCAGCCAACCCCAGCATGCGGAGATGCAGGCTCTGAGAACGTTCAGAAACTTTTGCCTTCACAATAAAAGCATGCAAAAGCCCATATAGAGAAGGAAAAATAATTCGGTGGCATTTCACATTGCAAAAGAGCAATTTTTGTAAAATGTAAAAAATATATAAAAATTAAAGCAAAAAAATAACGAAAAAGAACTATAATAGTTCATTTTTCAAAATTTGGAATGATGAACTATGAACGGAACTAGTTCATTTTAAAAATGTTGAACTGTGAACTGAACTATAGTTCCTAAAAAAAAAAGAACTTTCCCAACACGATGTATGCTGTTGGGGGTTCTGTATTTTCAGTATTTTTTGGAATAAAGCCACTTTTGAGGATGACAATTTTGGAAATTAATTTCTTTGTATTCATTTTGAAAATAATTTTGTATTTTGTACTTTGTACTTGTACTTTGTAATTTTTACTTTTATACTTAAGTACATTTTACGCCGGGTAAATTTTTGTACTTAAGTACATTTTATTTGAGGTACTTTTATACTTTTACTTAAGTAACTTTCTTAATGGGCACTTTGTACTTTTACTTAAGTAATTTTCAAGTAGAGAATCAGTATTTTACTTAAGTAAAATATTTTTGTACTTTTTCCACCACTGCAAATAAGGGCCGATCCGATACTTTTCCCGATACAGTATCGGGACATCTCTAGTTCTAATAGATCACATTGAGTGGGAGGGAATTGTTAACGGATGATCTTGGGCAGTTGGGTTGAACTTGGGCACGAAATTAATGTTCTTATGTAAGATAGATGGATGGGTTGTCATGGATAGATAGATATCTGTCATTAACACAGTAATGTAGCTTTGGGAGTGTATAGCCAAATTCCATGTTGTGGTCTCAAAACAGTGCATGTGTTGGCGCAAACACTGGTCTTGAAACACTAAACAGCGCATGACAGCAGTGCATGTTAGTGCTGCCAGAATTGGCCAAAAATTATATTTGAATATTCCTTTTAAAACCACATGTATTCGAACAATTTTCGAATGTCAAATGTACATGATTTTAATATGAATATGATATGAATATTGCAGAATAATATACTGTAAAACTTTGTCTTTCTTTATCTATATGGTCCGGTCCTGTATGGGCTGCGGTTGGTGCTGAGAAATGTACTCTCTTAAGTCTTGCGAGATCAAATGAATGATTCATAATTATCTTAGTAGCCTAATTTTTGTACAATGTTTTAATTTACGTGGCAGTCTCGCCAGAACTCACACAGCAATGTTATTGTTATTTTTTTAATTCGAATCGGAGTGGGGAAATAGGCAGAAAGAATAGAAGAGAGAAAGAGATACAGGCAAATACAAGTAGTAGCAATAATAATGAATGAATGCAGTCCACGGTCATACTTCTGGTGGGCTCCGTGTGTGTGTGTGTGTGTGTGTGTGTGTGTGTGTGTGTGTGTGTGTGTGTGTGTGTGTGTGTGTGTGTGTGTGTACTGCACTCAATGAGGACGACTACAAGTCCTTCCCACCAGACTCAATCTTTCCATCTGGTTCCCCACCACTCAGGTCCCTCATTGCTTGCACGGTACAGAACAGATCACTGAAACACTGCCACACATCTTGAATGGATGTTATGCATGTTATGCATACACCAGATAGTGTTGTGGTTGATGAAGAGTCCAGAGAAGTGTCGGTATTAGAGATAGCCTGCACCTTTGACCATAGCTTAGAGGAAGCCTTTATGACCAAGGTCATAAAATACTTCTACATACCATCTCAGAGCTGGGCTCTATAGTGCAGTCTATTTGTCTTTCTATTTGGCAGCCTAGGGCAGGGATGCTCAAATAGATTTACCTGTGGGCCACATTACAAAAATGGCAAGAGGCCAGGGGCCAGTAGATAAAATTACGACATTAATGATACTTGATAACTTCTCTCTTTCAATTGCTTTATTTTCGCAAAATGTATCAAAGTACAATGTGCATGCACACAATATGTAAATCAATAAATGTGTTACATTTTCTTGCATAAACACAAAGAGCTGTTTCCATAACTGCACAAATTATTGCACATAACATGAGTAGCTGTTATAATAACATAATAACATAACATGAGTAGCTCTTTGCCTGCCTGCCTGCCTGCCTGCCTGCAACCAAACGCGTTGTGAGCTTGTAGATTGGCTATTTTTGGTGCGACACACAGCCATACGATGTATACAATTCACTTTTAAAGTGACGGTACACAATGAACAGTTTCCTCTGTCTGTTAGAAAGTTACTGTATAAGGTGTGTGTGTGTGTGTGTGTGTGTGTGTGTGTGTGTGTGTGTGTGTGTGTGTGTGTGTGTGTGTGTAGCCTACACCTTAGAACTGTTTATTGGCATACAAACTCTCACAACTGGCCAATAAAAATAAAGTTCTGTTCTTTCCACAAAATAAAAGCAAATGCTCGATAGTGGGCTCGATAAGGACCCGGCTCAATAAGCCTGCTCGATAAGGTGATCGTTAACAATAAAACCTTAACGAGCTCCATCCCTGGTCATAATAACCATATTAAAACTTATCGACGGGAGTCGTGTTAATATTTATATCATTGTCATGTTCACTACAAATAAACAAGTATTATGCACTTATGATGCGGAGAGCCATCTTATATAAAAATAGTTGGGTTGCAATATTGAGGTGGCAGAAAACAGCCCGGTCACGTGGTTCATGTACAAGTAGGGACAAAGTCTATGTAGAAGAGCCGCGCCATTGACTGACAGACTAACAGACATACTGGCCCCATGACGGAGGTTGCTTAACTCTGATGAAGCTTTAACGTTAATCATAATAATAATATAAGTTTATCAAACAAATCTGAGAAATCCCATCGGCAAATATTCGGTAAAACAGCGACCCCTATTGTTCCAACAAAATAATCAAGGAAGAAGATCCGAGGCTTTAATGTTTATTAAATAAACATTTTTTACTTTTACACCCTTTGCCACATGTCATGCCTTCAACGACAAGGTAATTGACCTGTTCTGGCAGCATATACCAACAATTCCACACTTGCTGTTATTATTTTGTTGTATTTTCAGACAGACAAATCTGTTTTATCTTTTTTCTTTTAATTGAGTTTACCTGTTGAGCAAAGTCAAAAGAATAGTGCATCTTGAAGTCCCTGCTTGCAGGTGGAACAGGGCCGTTCAGCAGATGCAGATCCTGATCTGTGCAAATCTCTTTGCAGTCTCTGTGCATGTCGTTGTAGATATCTCGCTCGCCCTGAACCAGGGACAAGTGCTTTAGCTGTACATTCAGTGTGTCATGTTTCTCTTCCTCTGCCACACCGTTACTTCGGTAAACCTGTACAAAAGGGAAAATAAAAAACAGCACATGCATAGTTACCTACTCTTCTATCTACATCACAATTCCACTAGAGTACTGTAACCACAAGGACCCTAGAATTCATATTTGTGATCTTGAATCATTTTGACCATTCATAATGATTTACATACCTTGTAGTTGTTCTTTTGACACTGCCAACATAAGTCTGACATAGGCTTGGTACACTTTATGTCTGGCAGAAACGTCTTCCAGATGTATGAATGAACTAAGAGACAAAACACGGACATCTGGGGAAAAAAAGGACAGATTATTACAGATTTCCATCATAACAGTCATGGTGCGCACACACGCAGAGTGATTTACAGTAAGCAAGAAGAACACATGGTAGGCCTATTGCTTTGTAACAAATTAATGTAACTTTCAAAGATACCACGTGTGTCTGTGTGGATTTATCTTACAGTTTAAAATGTATGGTATTTGTTAGAATTTAAAGAACTGAGTTTCAGAATTTAGGACAGGATGGCAGTTCAAGGTATCAGTGTAGCAATAGAAATTCACAACAGCGACAAAGTTACCTCCTCCTCCTATCGTCATTTAAGGCCTGGATAGACACGGGCACGAAGGAGAATTCATACCTGTTACCTTTTGGCCCCTGGAACCTTTAGGCGAAGCCTGGAAGGAAGCAGCCTGTACTCAGAGCTGAGGGGATGGGAGTTGTCCGTACAAATGGACTTGGCATTCTTAAGCACCTGGTTTTTAAAGACATGATCCAGGCTACTATCCGGCAATATCCTTGGGGCCGTTCTCACAGTGTCTGAGTCCCGTTCATGACGACACCCCACCCCCCCCCCCCCATCTCTCCCTCTTTCCTGTCAATCTTCACCTATCTATCAATAAAGGCAAAACAAATCTTTAAAAACAAGAAATGATCTCACAGTGATATTTGTCAGGTGAAAGAAGCGCTGTCTCCGTTGTGTTCTCCCCTCCATATTAGTATGATTATTGCGTGTATGTTTGTGCTTGGTGCCGTGACGCATGTCCAGGAGGTCCGCAGAAAACGTATTGATAATATTATCAGTTCGGTTTAACCACTTAAACCCCCTAAGACTAAGACCTACCACCAGACCTCTCAAAAAAAATCCAATCTACAAACTCACAACCCATCACTCTGTGTGTGTGAGTCGTGGCGCGTTGAGAGCTTGTAGATCTGCTATTTCTGGTGAATGTTTTGTTCAAGGGTGAAGTTCAATCTGTCATAATGGAAAATATAGGCTCTCAACCACTTAAACCCTCTCAAGTTTTCCGTGACACATTCAGGGGGAAATATTTACATATTTACGTACTGTAATACAGTATGTCATGAATGTAATTAAGGTTCTAACTTCTATTGTATTGTAACAATCTAGCCTACGGTTAATTCAGGGATACCTTGAAACGGTACAGTGGTAACACAGACATGTGGGAAGGTAATATAAGTGGCATCATGACAACTAAACTGTGGAGGAAAGACGATGTAAAAACATATGACTGTAGGCTTACTAATTAGTAGGCCTACTCTTAAAAAGTTAAAAAATAAAAGTCAACACCACAACTAAAAAAACACAGTGGTGGATATCTTCATTGGGATCTCTTTCAGAGCAAAGAGAGAATTATAGAAGCAGCTAGATTTTCAAGATTTGGGTCACAAGGTGGCAGTAATGCACCAAAAACCTTGGTTGCCATGGTTGCCATCTGCCGTAAAACAAAAAGAAGAAGCTGCTATTGCGCATGCGTTGGTTAAACCACGTTAACGTGTTGTGCATGCGTGTTGTTTTTCATGGCGGCGACAAATCAGCGTGGTTAAAAATGTCTTACAAACGAGGTAAAATGCGTCAAACGGAGTCTCTAAGGCTGAGGCTGTCGATAAATGAACACCTGACGTCGGTGGGAGAGGAGATATTGGGTGTTTTGGAAAAACAGCAGAGTGATGTTGGTCAGCAGAAGCTTGTCAGAGTGTTTGTGTTGGAGCGCCTCAGCACTGCTGCAGGATTCATGTTTAGCCTCTTCCAGAGAGAGATGGAGACACTAGAAACTCTGCTGGGGAGACAAGACAAACTTCTGGACGTCCTTTTACAGCCACAAGTCATATTATACAGACCAGGTTTGTTAAAGCGCAAATAATATGCATTTTAAAACAGCTTTTAATATTTAATATCGCATTGTCCTTCAAAGTTATTTCTAATGAGCCTCAATCACCACTCTGATATATTAAACCAGTCCTTGTCATTTCTTTCTGGACTTTGAAAGCAGTTTTAGCTGCAGTACCACAATGTCCTGAGGTGGTGGCTGGTGGGGGTGCTCACATGCAGATTATTTAATATTTTAGTCATTATTATACTGATGCTAGATAAAACCAGGCTTGTTTCCATTCCATGCCAGCTTGGAAAATCAACAATGCTGAAGATTGTAAACAAAGTGGAAATGCAAATTTGGAACTCAAGACTGAAGAAGAGGAGGAATTATACAAAGTAGTGACATTGATGACATCACAATGATGACAAAATCAGTTGAGCTGTTCCTAAGAGCAATTTCCATTAAAACACCTATATGATATGAAAGCCTGATTGTTCAAAATTGGATTATTTGTTGGGATAGAAAACACATTATAGGAGCCCCATAAACACAAAATAAATGGAAAAAGTTGAATTTTATATTATAGGTGCTTTAAAGCTGACGGATCAACATATAGGAGAATAAATGTCATACATTTACAAAAGCACTTTTAGTTGTTGTGTTGATGCCAACTAGCTCTTCTCTCTGTGTAATTTGTAAAGAGGGTTCCCCTGAACATGAGGAGAGGAGCTCCAGTCTGGTCCAGGAGGAACCACAACCTCCACACATTAAAGAGGAGAACATGGAAGAGGAGGCTGAAGTGTCAACATTGACATTACTACGTGGGAAGACAAGGTGCCATTCTCTCCAAGGTAAAAAAAAATAAGCCTCACTACTTTAATACGAGTCTAAAAGTCATACTATAGCAGCCCATACATGCTTCTAGGTGACATGGGGGTGGGTTCAGACTTCAGAAACAAAACTAAATGTGTGAGTGAGTGAGTGGCAAAGTGAGTTTAATGTCATTTAATGCAATCAGTTTGTCAGCCTAAGTTCCTTGCCTTATATTACACCCTCATTGACTACGGCAGCCTTCAGTACAAGAATGCACACACATAATCTGTATTAAAATAAAGCATGACCACTGAATTATTTTAAAAGAAATACAATATTGTCACCTGGATATTTTTAACATGGAAGAACAGCACAGCAGCCAGCTATCAGCAGGTAACTTCACAGGACGTCATCTAGGAGTGGTAGAACTCGTGACGTGTAATCCACACTGCTTTCTTGGCAAACAATTTGCAATAGAGGCGTGTGACATCATCATCATACCCGGAACCTATGCGGGAATGCCTAGTGAGTGGCAAAAACTACTTTCTGGACTTGACAGTCCATACATCCAAACAGAAAAGTCCTATCTGCTTGCATTAAATGTCTTCACTCACTTTGCCACTCGATCTGCCTTTCACTTTTTGCACTCTATGGCCTGCTTTCAATGGCCTGCATCTCCAAATTAATGTTGTTTCTGGTGAAAACAAGGTTTTTCAACGGCCGACAGCAGGGGCTGTGATACTTGCGGTCGGATTTTTTCACCACCGACCGAAAGAACAACCGGTGAAGACACACCACCGACAGCACTTTGTCATTGTAACATCCGGTTACGGATATTTGTCACATGGTACTATTTTTGTGGTCGGTATCACTACACCGCATAGAGTGCAGCAGCTTCACAGTCATAGATATTATAAAAAATAGATGCCTCACTGGCCGTTGCAGTTCATTGGAGTAGGGGTGAGCGATATGGACAAAAGTATTATCACGATATTTCTTTCAAGCCGTATCACGATAAACAATATTATTACGATATTTTTTTCAAGCCGTATCACGATAAACGATATCACGATATTCTTTCGTGTGTTTTTGAGGGGCGCTAGCCCCTCCTATATACAGGTTTAATGTTTGTTTTTAATTGTATGTTTGTTTTAAAAATGCCATTGACAATAACAAATATTTAATGTTTGTTTTGACACCGTTTGTTTTACATCATTACATCACATCATAGCAATCAGAGCGCCCCTCACTTCACACAAGTGTGATTTTTTATGGTTATTTTCAAGTTACAACGTAACAAAAAACAAAAAAATACCATTTAGTAGACCCTCCAGAAAAACATGGGCAAAATATTATTTAATATTGATTATGCGATGGAATATGCAGTGCTTTAGCAGCAAAATATGATATAATCACTTTAAAAAAAGTTATTAACCTACACCCTATGGTATTTGTTCTCAAAATGGGGTCCCCAGCTAAATGTATGTATATCATAAATATCTATTTAACCACTTTAATCATACACATTGGCTATTTGAAAATTGCCGATCTACAAGCTCACACACACACACACACACACACACACACACACACAATATTTTTTTCAGATTGGGGTCACATGCAGATTATTTAATATTTTAGTCATTATTATACTGATGCTAGATAAAACCAGGCTTGTTTCCATTCCATGCCAGCTTGGAAAATCAACAATGGTGAAGATTGTAAACAAAGTGGAAATGCAAATTTGGAACTCAAGACTGAAGAAGAGGAGGAATTATACAAAGTAGTGACATTGATGACATCACAATGAGGACAAAATCAGTTGAGCTGTTCCTAAGAGCAATTTCCATTAAAGCACCTATATGATATGAAAGCCTGATTGTTCAAAATTGGGTTATTTGTGGGGATAGAAAACACATTATAGGAGCCCCAAAAACACAAAATAAATGGAAAAAGTTGAATTTTATGTTATAGGTGCTTAAAGCTGACAGATCAACATATAGTAGAATAACTGTCATACATTTACAAAAGCACTTTTAGTTGTTGTGTTGATGCCAACTAGCTCTTCTCTCTGTGTAATTTGTAAAGCGGGTTCCCCTGAACATGAGGAGAGGAGCTCCAGTCTCGTCCAGGAGGAACCACAACCTCCACACATTAAAGAGGAGAACATGGAAGAGGAGGCTGATGTGTCAACATTGACATTACTACGTGGGAAGACAAGGTGCCATTCTCTCCAAGGTAAAAAAAAATAAGCCTCACTACTTTAATACGAGTCTAAAAGTCATACTATAGCAGCCCATACGTGCTTCTAGGTGACATGGGGGTGGGTTCAGACTTCAGAAACAAAACTTGTTTTGGAGTGAGTGATTGGCAAAGTGAGTTTAATGTCATTTAATGCAATCAGTTTGTCAGCTTAAGTTCCTTGCCTTATATTACAACCTCATTGACTACGGCAGTCTTCAGTACAAGAATGCACACACATAATCTGTATTAAAATAAAGCCTGAACACTGAATTATTTTAAAATAAATACAATATTGTCACCTGGATATTTTTAACATGGAAGAACAGCCAGCTATCAGCAGGTAACTTCACAGGACGTCATCTAGGAGTGGTAGAACTCGTAACATGCAATCCACACTGCTTTCTTGGCAAACAATTAGCAATAGAGGCGTGTGACATCATCATCATCATACCCGGAACCTATGCGGGAATGCTTAGTGAGTGGCAAAAACTACTTTCTGGACTTGACAGTCCATACATCCAAACAGAAAAGTCCTATCTGCTTGCATTAAATGTCTCCACTCACTTTGCCACTCGATCTGCCTTTCACTTTTTGCATTCTATGGCCTGCTTTCAATGGCCTGCATCTCCAAATGAATGTCGTTTCTGGTGAAAACAAGGTTTTTCAACGGCCGACAGCAGGGGCTGTGATACTTGCGGTCGGATTTTTTCACCACCGACCAAGAGAACAAAAACCGGTCAAGACACCACCCATAGCATTTTGTCATTGTAACATCCGGTTACGGATATTTGTCACATGGTACTTTTTTGTGGTCAGTATCACTACGCCGCATAGAGTGCAGCAGCTTCACAGCCATAGATATTATAAAATCACACCCCTGTGAACTGAGTTGTGCAACTCCCCTCTCTGTCCCCCCTCCTCTCCTCTCTCTCTCTCATTAGCAGGCAACAGTGCAGCACTAATACTATCTCTCTCTCTGTTTCTGGCAAACATCTCCCCTACTGGTACTAATAGTCATATTCTGGTGCTCATGGCCGCATAGGTACATAGGTGAACACGGACATTGCTGTTCCTTGGAGTGGTTGCACCACTAAAAAAATAGATGCCTCACTGGCCGTTGCAGTTCATTGGAGTAGGGGTGGGCGATATGGACAAGTATTATCACGATATTTTTTTCAAGCCGTATCACGATAAACGTTATCACGATATTTTTTCGCGTTTTTTAGATACGGTTTTTAATTCAATGTTTGTTTTAAAATTGCCATTGACAATGAACAGAAATTAATTAAATCCCATTTACATCATTACATCACATCATAGCAATCAGTGCGCCCCTCACTTCACACAAGTGTGATTTTGTATGGTTATTTTCAAGTTACTTAACAGTAGAACGTAACAAAACAAAAAAATACCATTTAGTAGACCCTCCAGAAAAACTAAAAAATAAAATTATTATTTAATATCGATTATGCGATGGAATATACAGTGCTTTAACGATAACTCTAAAAAGCCGTATCGTGCAATATTGTGACACGCGCCTCAGAGCCGGAAAGGGCATCTACGCTTATATGTCTGTGTTCGCAGCAGCATACTCTATCAAAGCTCGGTGCGCTTCACCGTCCCCGGGCAGCTGTTTCGAGCGTTGCTACGAGGTTTCAAAGCGATGGCGCTTGAAAACATTTACTTACTCTTTCAAACTATATCTAAACATTGTCAGACAAACCAGATAGACATCCGTCCTTCCATCTTCAACCGCTTATCTGTAGTCAGGTCGCAGGGGCAACAGCTCCACCGGAGGGCTCCAGACTTCCCTCTCCAGAGCCACATTAGTGACTTCCTCTTGGGGGATCCTGAGGCGTTCCAAGGCCAGTGAGTCGATGTGTTTCCTCCAACTGCGCCTTGGTCTGCCCCCGGGAGTCTCCTCCCAGTAGGACGTGCGTCGAGGACCTCCCTAGGGAGACGCCCGAGAGTCATCCTAAAAAGATGCCCGAACCACCTAAGCTGGCTCCTTTCCAAGCGAAGAAGCAGTGGTTCTACTCCGATTCTCTCTCGCGTGACTGAACACGTCTATCTCTCTCTTTCTCCCGTTGAAGCCTTGGATTTTTCTATGGTTGGATCACTGTAGTGTTGCACTGTTCTGATTTGATATATGCAATAGCCTATCATACATTTTATTTTATGTCATTATTTGCATCTGAACTTGTCAGTAGCCTAAAGGCCTTTACATATATTTGAATGTTAAATAAATCGGACAGATTAAAAAGCAGGTGGCTAGCACACATCCGTAAGTACAGTGAAGAGAAGAGAGTCCACACACAGGTTTGCTCCAATGGTGTTTTAAATAAAATAAAACGCAATTGGGAAAAAAATAATTTGAGCTCTTAAACAGGTTTGCTCCAATTGTGTTTTCTTTTAAGATCTCAAATTATTTTTTTAATGTTGTTCCTATCCGCTACAGAGGCTGCATTATTCCCTTGACAGATACTAGTGGGGGTGGTTTGAGTGATTAGTGAGTCATTATGGGTGGAGTTAAGTACCTATTGTCCCTTCCATTGGCACACCCACTTCTAGCCAGCTCTGGTGTTGTAATGTAGTGAACATTCAAAGGGGCTGTTCTCAGCTTTGGGGAAAACGGTACAATCACTTTAAAATGGTCATATCTCCTTCAAATATTTTCCAATTTCATTGAATGATACATCATATGAAAGCTTATATTCTGTACTTCAATAATCTGTAAAGAACTGAAAAATGTCTCTGGTCGAGATGAGGGCCTATTTGCCAGACCCGGTTCTGAAGCATCTTCCATAAAATCTGTAATAGTCTCTGTCAGATATCTCATACAGTATGAAGGCAAAGGTTTAAAACGTCATTCTGATTTCATGCACCTGGTTGACAGCTGTGTGTGTGTGTGTGTGTGTGTGTGTGTGTGTGTGTGTGTGTGTGTGGGGAAGCTAGGCTTATTGATACAATCAGTTGACTGACAGCTGATTGTGCTTCTTTCACTGTACATTTGCTATTTTAAAAACATCTGCAGTGAATTGATGTTATATAAATAACTGTAGTCTCACAGAGAAGCTAGGTCAGGTTTTGCATTGATGCATTTGCATTGACTTTCAAAAAATAAATAAACAGGATATGGCTCTATGATATCACTATACAAAAATATCAACACAATAAAAAACTAAGGTGCTAAAAAGAAAGCATGCTTTTGTAAACAATAAATTCAAATAGGAATAAACATGTAGGGGGCACGGTGGCACAGTTGGTAGTGCTGTCGCCTCACAGCTAGAAGGTCCTGGGTTCGATTCCCGCTGGGGACGCTGTAGGCACTGGCGGCGTGTTCCCTCCTCCGCGTCATCAGTGCCCATACCCGAGGCGGGGGTTGGCGATAGGGCCTTTCTGTGTGGAGTTTGCATGTTCTCCCCGTGTCCCCTAGGGTAGATACCCTCACAAAAACATGCCGTAATCCTGGTCTCTAAAACTACCTCCCCCTGGCCAGCCGGGGCGCCTGATGGAGGGGAAAGGAACTGGTCGGAATAACGTGTCCCTTCCACGCGCTACGTCCGGCCGGGGAAATTCCCCTCTGTCAGGTGAAAAGAAGCAGCTTGGACTCCTCATGCATAGAAGGAGGCATGAGGTCAGTCCGCTGCCACCCAAGGTTGGCAGAGGAAGTGTAGCGCCCAGGATTACATTAGATAATTGGCACTGGGTGAAAAGAAAACTGGGTTACAAAATCGTGGGATAAAAAAATATTTATTAAAAAAAAAAGGAATAAACATGCAATTTTCTCTACTCTTCCAACTCCCTGGCATCCGTGGCACCGGGGGTGAGCACTTTAGAAATCTGAACGTTCATGTACACGTTAGCTTTGTAAATTTAGCAAGGCACTCAAAACATTGGGAAGGTCTGCCATCATGCTCGTTAAGAACGAGCGTCACCATGGCAAACATTTCCCTGCATTTTTAGGATTCGAGGATTTCCTGGTAGACTGATAGAGTGGAAGTTTCTCCATCCAACTGTTGTACCTGTGGTAGTTGGAAGAAATGTTTGTCAGAAGTGTTTACTTCCTTGTAGTACAACAGAGGAAACACTGCGTGGGAAATGTTAAGTTCAGCATCTAATGGATTTCTTTCATGTTATCTTTTGCCTAAAGAAGAGCATTCCCCTGAACATCAGCAGAGGAGGTCCAGTCTGGTCCAGGAGGAACCAGAGTCTTTACAGATTAAACAGAAGCTACTTCAAAGACCAGTGGAGGATGATGGGTCAACATTGACATTACTTGCAGTGAAAAGTGATGATGATGATGATGATGAAGGCAGACAGACAGAGCCTCTAGCCAGCACTTCAACTCAACACATGAATACACAGGCTGATGTAGAGGACTGTGGAACATCACAACCAGCTGGTGATAACCAGCTCCTCTCTTTACATGCTTCTGAATCGGACAATAAATGTGACAGTGATGATGAGTGGGAGCCAACTAGTGATAACCAGCTCCTTTCTTTACACTCTTCTCAATCGCACAATGAATCTGACACTGAAGACAGTGCTGAGCAGGAGGAGACCAGGGAGGGTCCATCAGATTTAAACACGCTGACGTCACACAAGACACAACATGTGAAAGGTCAAGCCTGGTCGTTGAGCAACAAGCTGTCCCAGGACCTGAAAACACCAAAACAAACTGATTCCACTAGGAGTCACACAGGGAAGAAAAGGTTTAGTTGTACAGAGTGTGGCAAAATGTGTAATAAGAAGGCACATCTTAACCAGCACATGAGGACTCATACAGGGGAAAAGCCCTTTACTTGTAAAGTTTGTAGCAAAGGCTTTAGTCATAATGGTTCTCTAACTTACCACATGAGGACTCATACAGGGGAAAAGCCCTTTACTTGTAAAGTTTGTAGCAAAGGCTTTAGTCAAATGGGTGCTCTAACTTGCCACATGAGGACGCATACAGGGGAAAAGCCCTTTACTTGTAAAGTTTGTAGCAAAGGTTTTAGTCAAATGGGTGCTCTAACTTACCACATGAGTACTCATACAGGAGAAAAGCCCTTTACTTGTAAAGTTTGTAACAAAGGCTTTGGTTCAAAGACTTTTCTAACTTACCACATGGTGACTCATACGGGGGAAAAGCCATTTACGTGTAATGTTTGTAACAAAAGCTTTGCTGCAGTACGTACTCTTAGGACACACATGACGACGCATACAGGGGAACAACCACTTTAGTTAGAGCTTCTGGCAAATGCATTGGTCAATTTCACCTCTGATACGAGGATTCATACAGGGGAGACGGTAATAATGTTGTGTTTTTTTTTTAAATAAACTGTAATACATTTACACCGATTGCTCCATCATCTCTCTTCTGCTGTGTAATGCGTTGGCATGCTTTGAATGAAGAAATTACACTAATTCCATATGTCATAATTGGGGATAGAGCCCGAAAATCGGGCCTATAAAATACAAGCCTATAAAACTAAATGCAACAAATATATCTGGGTATTGAAAACCTCAAGGGATGCAACCGTGACGTATATACTGTGCGACCACTTTGACTTGAGATTTACAATGCTAGGACTTTTCACAAACTGATGGAGTATATTATAGTACATTGTAGGATGTATATTGAGATGGCAGGTATGTGACATTGAAAAGGACAAATCAAACTTATGGGACACTTTATTAGAACACAAAATAAATCGCTACCGCCTCTGTAATGAACCAGTGAAATTAGGGTCATTTATGATGCCTCTCATAGGGATTGCATTGGCACCTGCAGTACACAGTTGAAACAGACCAGAAGTGGGAACGCTGTCTCATTTGGGGGCGTGCAATTTGTAGTCCCCGTGTGTCTATAGCCGCAGCAGCTGACGTCATGGGCCGCTCGCTATAAAGGGGGCTTGGACGCGACGGGTGGTTGCGTGGTTCCGTCATCGTTTGCCGTATGGTGGAACGGGTGAAAAGTTTGGAGGGGAGCTAAATACAAAAATGTAGCCTACCACAGTTGTTGCATGCAAGAAAGGGAGCATTTCGACAATGCAGACATCTGTCCATAATGCATTTTATTAAACCCAAATGCGATACCTTTGCATGTCTGCACCGAGTCGAAACAACACTGGAGCCTCAGCTGCTGCAGTGGAACAAACATCCTGCTCTTCCACCTAACGCATGTTGTGCTTACCATGCTTGCTGCCCAAGGCAAGCACGGTAAGACGTTGCCATAAATTATTAATCCAATTCATAATAATACATTTGGGAAACTCAAATCTCCCTGAAATACTGCATGTATCTCCCACAAATCGATTGAATAGTCTCACATATGTGACGTATTCAATTCAATTCAACTTTTCAGTCTATCGTTGCCGAAAAGGCAGAGCTAAAAGCTCACAACGCGGTGAAACCAAACGCGTTGTGAGCTTGTAGATTGGCTATTTTTGGTGCGACACACAGCCATAAGATGTATACAATTCACTTTTAAAGTGACGGTACACAATGAACAGTTCCCTCTGTCTGTTAGGAAGTTACTGTATAAGGTGTGTGTGTGTGTGTGTGTGTGTGTGTGTGTGTGTGTGTGTGTGTGTGTGTGTGTGTGTGTGTGTGTGTGTGTGTGTGTGTATAGCCTACACCTTAGAACTGTTTATTGGCATACAAACTCTCACAACTGGCCAATAAAAATAAAGTTCTGTTCTTTCCACAAAATAAAAGCAAATGCTCGATAGTGGGCTCGATAAGGACCCGGCTCAATAAGCCTGCTCGATAAGGTGATCGTTAACAATAAAACCTTAACGAGCTCCATCCCTGGTCATAATAACCATATTAAAACTGTTTTAGAATAACACAAATTGCTCCAGCCTTTCCACTGCTGATCATGTCCAGCGCATGTAAGAAGCAACTAGAAACAACATTTCAAGAAAAAATTACTGGGTGCCTGAAACTCCCCAAGTCTGTGCAGCATTTGAGCCATGGACCACCATTTGATGAAATTTAGCCTCTCAGACCCTGTAAGGGTCCATTTGGTTACATGTGCGCCAGGTCTCCCCATTGACTTTCAATGGGGTATTTTGTCTAAGTTTATTGCGCATTACGTTGCCACCAACATGCTAATACTAACATGCTAACATGCTAATACTAACATGTTAATGCGAACAAGCTAACATGCTAATGCTAAGATGTCTGAGCTGTAAGGGGTGGGGCTTAAGCAATTACAGCGTGCTCCTATTGGTGGTCTAAGTCCATGGAGAAAGTTTCAAGACTGTAGCATGCTGCAAACAAAATATGTAGCTGTGTAAAGGCCAGCCAATAGGAAGACAGAGGGGCGGGGCTTAAGCAATTAAGCAATTACAGCATGCTACTATTGGTGGTCTAAGTCCATGGAGCAAGTTTCGAGACTGTAGCATGCTGCAAACAAAATATATAGCTGTGTAAAGGCCAGCCAATAGGAAGACAGAGGGGCGGGCTTAAGCAATTAAGCCATTGCAGCTTGTTCCTCTTGATGGTCTACGTCCATGTAACAAAGTTTGAGGCTGTAGCATGTTGTAAACGAAAGTTAGAGCTGTGTAAAGGCCAGCCAATAGGAAGACAGAGGGGCGGGGCTTAAGCAATAACAGCGTGCTCATATTGGTGGTCTAAGTCCATGGAGCAAATTGCAAGACTGTAGCATGCTGCAAGCAAAAGTTAGAGCTGTGTAAAGGCCAGCAAATAGGAAGACAGGGTTTGTGTGTGTGTGCGTGTGTGTCCATTTGGTTTCACTCAGGGGGGCGGCCCGGTTCCAGCAAGCCGCCCCGCGTCTGAAACGGTTGAGAAATGACAAAGTTACGTGTTTCCCCGATTTTCTCCATTGACTTTCAATGTGTGTGTGTGTGTGTGTGTGTGTGTGTGTGTGTGTGTGTGTGTGTGTGTGTGTGTGCGTGTGCGTGCGTGCACATGTGTGCATGTGCATGCGTGTGTGTTCGTGTGCGCGTGTGTTAGAGGTGGTCAACTTCACCTTACAGGTGAACAGGCCAGTGCAGCTGCCGCAACACCAGCACCGTCCAATGGCTGCCATCAGTCTCCGTCCACTCATCATCCGCCAGCCTACGCTTGTGCTGCCTCCTCCTCCTCCTCCTCTTCCTCCCCCTATCCAGCTCATCGCCCCTGGACTTCAGCCCATCGCCCCCCAGCTCCATGCGGCGATTGTCCCTCCCACACCCACACTCCCAGAAATCAGCAGGACCACTTTGTGGCGCAGGAAGAGGAAGGAGGAGGCTGCAGCAGTGCAAGGGACTCCTGTACAGAACACAAGTGTAGCCTTCCACTCCTGCTCCAAATGCAAAAGGCCCAAGACCAAGGCATTTGGCCACAGCCAGTTCACAGTGGATGGCAGGAAGGTGCACTTTTGTTCCCAGGCGGAGGGAATGTCTGTGCAGGAGTGGCTGGGGATGATGAGGAAAGGTGGTGAGGGTGGTGGTGGGACTTAAGCTGACGATGAGAGCGCCCCTCACTTCACATTGTTGGGATTCTTCAGTGGTGCAATTATATATATGCCAAACAGATAATAGCAACGGGGCAATATATGGGGATTCTCAGAATAACTTTTTTACTGGAGACATCCGTTCAACTTCCCACATTACTCCCTCGGGTCCCCTTGCGCAAAAGGTCCAGGCCATTCCTCTCTGTTTTGTTTAGGCCCTTTTTACAAATCAGCTACTCTTGACATTGCCTGGTGTTGAAGGCGTCTTTACATAAAATGTTCATGTCACATCCCATTAGACTTACTTGTAAAGTTTGTAGCAAATCTCTTTGCAGTCTCTGCTCATGTCGTTGTATAGATCTCGCTCGCCCATAACCAGGGACAAGTGCTTTAGCTGTACATTCAGTGTGTCACGTTTCTCTTCCTCTGCCACACCGTTACTTCGGTAACCTGTACAAAAGGGAAAATAAAAAACAGCACAAGCATAGTTACCTACTCTTCTATCTACATCACAATTCCACTAGAGTACTGTAACCACAAGGACCCTAGAATTCATATTTGTGATCTTGAATTATTTTGACCATTCATAATGATTTAGGTCACATTCATACCAGAGAGCTTTGCTGCGATTAAAACGAATCCTGATGCGCATTTTCAGAAAGTGCACTTCGTTTGCCAGGTGTGAAGGCTCATTCGAATCGTAATGCGTAGCAAAGAACCGCATTATACTCTGAGCAAAAACGGGGGTTTCGCTTCGCTTCCAATCGCACTTGATTACGATTCGGTGCAGGTGTGAATGCAATCCGCAGTAAATAAAGGAAATGAAGCAAACAATGTGGCGGGTGAGGAGCTGAACACAGTTGGAGACGGAGAAGGCATATTTTACACAGCGCAAAGATGTCCCGTTACCGTGGATAGACGTGGTCGAATGAGGAGACTTTGCCCTGATCGAAATAAGGACGAGTACATTAATCAAGGGGAGTAGGGACTTTCATCTCTATAAACTTGTAAACATTTTGCGCTGCTGTCTGTTATATCAGTGCACTCATGCAGCGCTGTGCTCCATGCCCAAAAGAACAGTGCGTGGCTGCGTGCGTATAGTGAGAGAGCGAGTATGAGTATAATTTTATCACCATAGATTTCACTGTGTAGGCTAGTTTATGAATGGAACACATTGATAAAGGTCCCCCCTGCTGCGTTTCCAATTGCTGCGGATGATTGACAGTGTGAAGGCAAACCGCAGCAAATTAAATATGCAAGAATCCCATTTCTCCTTCCATACGAATTCGAGTCTACCGAAGTATTAGGTGAGAATGTGACCTTACATACCTTGTAGTTGTTCTTTTGACACTGCCAACATAAGTCTGACATAGGCTTGGTACACTTTATGTCTGGCAGAAACGTCTTCCAGATGTATGAATGAACTAAGAGACAAAACACGGACATCTGGGAAAAAAAGGACGGATTATTACAGATTTCCATCATAACATGTCATGTCATGTCACACAGTCATGGTGTTCACACACGTAGAGTGATTTACAGTAAGCAAGAAGAACACATGGTAGGCCTACTGCTTTGTAACAAATTAATGTAACTTTCAAAGATACCGCTAGTGTCTGTGTGGATTTATCTTACAGTTTAAAATGTATGGTATTTGTTAGAATTTAAAGAACTGAGTTTCAGAATTTAGGACAGGATGGCAGTTCAAGGTATCAGTGTAGCAATAGAAATTCACAACAGCGACAAAGTTACCTCCTCCTCCTATCGTCATTTAAGGCCTGGATAGACACAGGCACGAAGGAGAATTCATACCTGTTACCTTTGGGCCCTGGAACCTTTAGGCGAAGGCTGGAAGGAAGCAGCCTGTACTCAGAGCTGAGGGGATGGGAGTTGTCCGTACAAATGGACTTGGCATTCTTAAGCACCTGGTTTTTAAAGACATGATCCAGGCTACTATCCGGCAATATCCTTGAGGCCGTTCTCACAATGTCTGAGTCCCGTTCATGACGACACCCCACCCCCCCCCCCCCCCCCCATCTCTCCCTCTTTCCTGTAAATCTTCACCTATCTATCAATAAAGGCAAAACAAATCTTTAAAAACAAGAAATGATATTTGTCAGGTGAAAGAAACGCTGTCTCCGTTGTGTTCTCCCCTCCATATTAGTATGATTATTGCGTGTATGTTTGTGCTTGGTGCCCTGACGCATGTCCAGGAGGTCCGCAGAAAACGTATTGATAATATTATCAGTTCGGTTTAACCACTTAAACCCTATAAGACCTACCACCAGACCTCTCCAAAAAAAAAGCCAATCTACAAACTCACAACCCATCACTCTGTGTGTGTGAGTCCGGGCGTGTTGAGAGCTTGTAGATCTGCTATTTCTGGTGAATGTTTTGTTTCCCCGGCCTAAGGGGTAGGGAATATAGGCCATGCTGGTGTTCAAGGGTGAAGTTCAATCTGTCATAATGGAAAATATAGGCCTACTACTCTCAAGTTTTCCTCGTGACACATTCAGGGGGAAAGATTTACATATTTACGTACTGTAATACAGTATATGTCATGAATGTAATTTAAGGTTCTAACTTAACTCATCGAATGCGCAAAGCGTTTTTAAACGTTTTATTATAGCCAAGCGCAAGAAGCGCATAACGTTTTTATACGTTTTATGGGCCAAAAAACGTTTTTTTATTGATTACTATTGTTCAACTATATTTGCGCCCGGACAACTCATAATGTAACACCGATCGGCTCTAAAAAGAGTTAAAACCCCCCCCTGCTGAAAAGAGGTGTTGGTCTGAGAAGCGTCTGGCACCGCCTATTGGTTGGTCTATGCGAGGACGTACGACGTAATGGATACGGCCGTCCGGCATAGACCAACGCAGATGTCAGGGGATCTAAAATGGATGGGACAATGCTCTTGTTTGTGTGAATACACTCGATTCCCCCTCCCCTCCTGTTTCTACATGGTTTCTCCCGAGGGAGAATGGTGGGGGGGGGGGGTCTCTTCCTCTTGGATCGCATTGGCAGTTCCCCCCCCACTCCCGAGTCCCCACTGCTTTCAACTGCAAGGCTTGCGCTCTCATTCTCGGAACAAGATACAACGCGATTTGCTCTCTGCCCGTATATAAACCTGCAACGATCGGCATTTGATTTCATAACGTAACGTTTGCCAGACACATGTGGAGTTAGTCATGGACAGATTGCACATCATTATCGAGGGCCCGCCATGATACGTTGGTCGCTGATCGCAAGCCGTACTGCTGCTGCTGCTGCGCTGCTGCGCTGCTCGCAATCCAACCATCCAATCCATCCCCCTTTCTCGTTACAACAGGCTATTATAAACTCACCGTCGAGCAGCCTGCCCTGCACCTAATGTGATAAAATGAACGGCAGGACAAAATCGGATCGATTATTATCTGTCTATCAGCAACATACGGGTGTTTGTCTTGCAACGACAGGTGGTGCTTTCTCGTTTTTTTTCTTCCAAATACGTTGACGTGCTGCTTCTGCTGCCGCATCCATCTCGTTGAGTCGTTGTTTTTCTTGTTTTTTTTCCCAAACATGTCCAGACACAATCCGATCCAGTCTCGCGTCTCACCTTATAGATACGCGAGACTGGATCGATGAGGTTAGTGGTATGTCTGGACATGTTTGGAGCGGCACACGACAATCGACAATAATGTTGATTATGCAAGATCATTTCCTCAAAGCCTAGTTGCCCCCCCCCCCCCCCGTTACTGCGATTGTTTGTAGCTCGAATCACAGAATGAGTTCAATGAGCGTAGGGAGAGGGCACATATGGGGCTACGATTGAAGAAAGTTTCCAAGTCCGTTTTATGATCAGATAATGTGCATCAAGACTCTCTGCTTTCATAAGAAAAAAACTAATACTGTAATTGCGAATGCAATGAGCACTTACTATGAGACCTAGCAGATCACGTCTGTCTGTCTGTCTGTCTGTCTGTGTGTGTGTGTGTGTGTGTGTCTGTCTGTCCCGCTTACTGTATATGTGGACCTGGCCCTTTTGTGCCCATATATGGAGCTGAGTGATTTGTGAGTCATGGTGACATGAGTGTGATGGCGTGGTCCTGCTTTGGGGACTCCTTATATGGTTATGGCTGAGTCATGGTGACATGAGTGTGATGGCGTCTTTTGTGACCATATATGGAGCTGGCGTGGTCCAAGCACTAACTATGACACCCTGCAGATCATGTCTGTAATTTATTCTAATTGTTATTGCAATTTACGATCTGCGTTCGCCTTCCGCGTTCGCGCGTCTTACTCGTAATAATAAAAATCACACCCCTGTGAAGTGAGCAGTGCAATGTTGTGAAGTGAGCAGTGCAACATTGCACTGCTCACTTCACTGGGGTGTGATTTCTATTATTATTACAGTATTAGTATTTTTCTTATGAAAGCAGAGAGTATTCTGTTTCATACGGTATATAGTATGTACATGTCGCTATAGGCCTTATTTTGTGAATATTTAGTTGTTAGGTCCATGCTCTCTAAAATTATCTTTTTCAGAGAACTTTAGAGATGGCATGGGCCTGAATAACTATTATTCACAAAATAAGGCCTATAGCGACATGTACATACTATATACCGTATGAAACAGTCGACTCTCTGCTTTCATAAGAAAAATACTAATACTGTAATAATAATAAAAATCACACCCCTGTGAAGTGAGCAGTGCAATTGCACTGCTCACTTCACAGGGGTGTGATTTTTCTGGGTGGTATTTTTCTTATGAAAGCAGAGAGTCTACTGTTTCATACGGTATATAGTATGTACATGTCGCTATAGGCCTTATTTTGTGAATAATAGTTCTTCGGGTCCATGCCTTCTCTAAAGTTCTCTGGTGGGCGCAAGCTGCATTCAATAGCCAATTAGTGACAAACTGTATATGTGTACAATGTGTACTGTTTTCCTCCTAAAAGTAGACATTCAGGGCTTTCATTCGGTATATGGTTTGTATAGGATATTATTTGTGCTCAATTTTATATCGGTCTTTTGAACTAAAAAAACTGAACTGAAATGTCTGTCAACTTCAGGCCTCCATATCTCTGTTGTTTTTTTTCACAAGCAGCGTGCAGGCAAAAGCAGGTGTTAGAAAAAGGTCAATATCTCCAGAATGGAAGATGGTAGAATCATAATTTTTTTTTTAAATTGAAGTGGACAAGTTGGGCTTTCTTTTTATTTATGCGATTGTGATTCTCGCTATAAGAGGCCCCTCGCTGTGGGCCCCCCAAAAAGCTCAAAAAGCCCATGTTAAGCCTTCAGCACCAGTAAGCCAGGGTCCGCTAGAACCTGTAGCAGTCTATGTGTTAATCTATTGTATTGTAACAATCTAGCGGCATATGGTTAATTCAGGGATACCTTGAAACGGTACAGTGGTAACACAGACATGTGGGAAGGTAATAAAAGTGGCATCATGACAACTAAACTGTGGAGGAAAGATGATGTAAAAAATATGACTGTAGGCTTACTTACTAATTAGTACTCTACACAGTGGTGGATTACCGTGGATATCTTCATTGGGATCTCTTTCAGAGCGAAGAGAGAATTATAGAATCTAGATTTTCAAGATTTGGGTCACAAGGTGGCGGTAATGCACCAAAAACCTGGTTGCCATGGTTGCCATCTGCCGTAAAACAAAAAGAAGAAGCTGCTATTGCGCATGCGTTGGTTAAACCACGTTAACTGCGTGTTGTTTTTCATGGCGGCGAGGAACAAATCAGCGTGGTGAAAAATGTCTTACAAACGATGTAAAATGCGTCAAACGGAGTCTCTAAGACTAAAGCTGTCGATAAATGAACACCTGACGTCGGTGGGAGAGGAGATATTGGGTGTTTTGGAAAAACAGCAGAGTGATGTTGGTCAGCAGAAGCTTGTCAGAGTGTTTGTGTTGGAGCGCCTCAGCACTGCTGCAGGATTCATGTTTAGCCTCTTCCAGAGAGAGATGGAGACACTAGAAACTCTGCTGGGGAGACAAGACAAACTTCTGGACGTCCTTTTACAGCCACAAGTCATATTATACAGACCAGGTTTGTTAAAGCGCAAATAATATGCATTTTATAACGGCTTTTAATATCGTATTGTCTATGTCCCTCAAAGTTATTTCTAATTTGAGCTTCGATCACCACTCTGGTGTATTAAACCAGTCCTTGTCATTTTTTTCTGGACTTTGAAAGCAGTTTTAGCTGCAGTACCACAATGTCCTGAGGTGGTGGCTGGTGGGGGTGCTCACATGCAGATTATTTAATATTTTAGTCATTATTATACTGATGCTAGATAAAATCAGGCTTGTTTCCATTCCATGCCAGCTTGGAAAATCAACAATGGTGAAGATTGTAAACAAAGTGGAAATGCAAATTTGGAACTGAAGACTGAAGAAGAGGAGGAATTATACAAAGTAGTGACATTGATGACATCACAATGAGGACAAAATCAGTTGAGCTGTTCCTAAGAGCAATTTCCATTAAAACACGTATATGATATGAAAGCCTGATTGTTCAAAATTGGGTTATTTGTGGGGATAGAAAACACATTATAGGAGCCCCAAAAACACAAAAGGAAAAAGTAGAATTTTATGTTATAGGTGCTTTAAGCTGACAGATCAACATATAGGAGAATAAATGTCATACCTTTACAAAAGCACTTTGAGTTGTTGTGCTGATGCCAACTAGCTCTTCTCTCTGTGTAGTTTATAAAGAGGGTTCCCCTGAACATGAGGAGAGGAACTCCAGTCTCGTCCAGGAGGAACCACAACCTCCACACATTAAAGAGGAGAACATGGAAGAGGAGGCTGATGTGTCAACATTGACATTACTACGTGGGAAGACAAGGTGCCATTCTCTCCCAGGTAAAAAAAAATCGAGTCTAAAAGTCATACTATAACAGCCCATACAATTACATGCTTCTAGGTGACATGGGGGTGGGTTCCGACTTCAGAAACAAAACAAAATGTTTTGGAGTGAGTGAGTGGCAAAGTGAGTTTAATGCCGATTAATGTAATCAGACTTTTCTGTTTGTCAGCTTAAGTTCCTTGCCTTATATTACACCCTCATTGACTACGACAGCCTTCAGTACAAGAATGCACACACATAATCTGTATTAAAATAAAGCATGACCACTGAATTATTTTTAAAAGAAATACAATATTGTCACCTGGATATTTTTAACATGGAAGAACAGCACAGCAGCCAGCTATCAGCAGGTAACTTCACAGGACGTCATCTAGGAGTGGTAGAACTCGTGACGTGCAATCCACACTGCTTTCTTGGCAAACAATTTGCAATAGAGGCGTGTGACATCATCATCATACCCGGAACCTATGCGGGAATGCCTAGTGAGTGGCAAAAACTACTTTCTGGACTTGACAGTCCATACATCCAAACAGAAAAGTCCTATCTGCTTGCATTAAATGTCTTCACTCACTTTGCCACTCGATCTGCCTTTCACTTTTTTGCACTGGGCTGCTTTCAATGGCCTGCATCTCCAAATGAATGTCGTTTCTGGTGAAAACAAGGTTTTTCAACGGCCGACAGCAGGGGCTGTGATACTTGCGGTCAGATTTTTTCACCACCGACCGAAAGAACAACTGGTGAAGACACCACCGACAGCATTTTGTCATTGTAACATCCGGTTACGGATATTTGTCACATGGTACTATTTTTGTGGTCGGTATCACTACACCGCATAGAGTGCAGCAGCTTCACAGTCATAGATATTATTAAAAATAGATGCCTCACTGGCCGTTGCAGTTCATTGGAGTAGGGGTGAGCGATATGGACAAAAGTATTATCACAATATTTTTTTCAAGCCGTATCACGTCACAATAAACAATATTATTACGATATTTTTTTCAAGCCGTATCACGATAAACAATATTATTACGATGTTTTTTTCAAGCCGTATCATCATAAACGATATCACGATATTCTTTCCTGTGTTTTTGAGGGGCGCTAGCCCCTCCTATATACGGGTTTAATGTTTGTTTTTAATTGTATGTTTGTTTTAAAAATGCCATTGACAATAACAAATATTTAATGTTTGTTTTGACACCGTTTGTTTTACATCATTACATCACATCATAGCAATCAGAGCGCCCCTCACTTCACACAAGTGTGATTTTTTATGGTTATTTTCAAGTTACAACGTAACAAAAAACTAAAAAAATACCATTTAGTAGACCCTCCAGAAAAACATGGGCAAAATATTATTATTTAATATTGATTATGCGATGAAATATGCAGTGCTTTAGCCGCAAAATATGATATAATCACTTTAAAAAAAGTTATTGACCTACACCCTATGGTATTTGTTCTCAAAGTGGGGTCCAGGGGTTCCCCAGCTAAATGTATACATAAATATCTATTTAACCACTTTAATCATACACATTGACTATTTGAAAATAGCCGATCTACAAGCTCACACACGCACACACAATATTTTTTCAGATTGGGGTCACATGCAGATTATTTAATATTTTAGTCATTATTATACTGATGCTAGATAAAACCAGGCTTGTTTCCATTCCATGCCAGCTTGGAAAATCAACAATGGTGAAGATTGTAAGTAAAGTGGAAATGCAAATTTGGAACTCAAGACTGAAGAAGAGGAGGAATTATACAAAGTAGTGACATTGATGACATCACAATGAGGACAAAATCAGTTGAGCTGTTCCTAAGAGCAATTTCCATTAAAGCACCTATATGATATGAAAGCCTGATTGTTCAAAATTGGGTTATTTGTGGGGATAGAAAACACATTATAGGAGCCCCAAAAACACAAAAGAAATGGAAAAAGTAGAATTTCATGAATAGGTCCTTTAAACTGACAGATTAACATATAGGAGAATAAATGTCATACATTTACAAAAGCACTTTGAGTTGTGCTGATGCCAACTAGCTCTTCTCTCTGTGTAATTTGTAAAGAGGGTTCCCCTGAACATGAGGAGAGGAGCTCCAGTCTGGTCCAGGAGGAACCACAACCTCCACACATTAAAGAGGAGAACATGGAAGAGGAGGCTGAAGTGTCAACATTGACATTACTACATGGGAAGACAAGGTGCCATTCTCTCCCAGGTAAAAACAATAAGCCTCACTCATCTCGCCAATAATCATATTAACAGTTTGAACGTTGAATGTTTTCATTTCAACAGATTATTGATTTGGGTAAATTAAATGTATACATTTATAAGTCAAAGTAGGCTTGTTTTTTCGGTAATTTTACCTCTGTTTTTGGGGCGTAGAAGAGCAGTTCCGAGATTTGCATGTAGCTTTCGATTGGTCTTTGGAATGTCTTTGTCCTCAGGTTTCACACTCTGAGCACCGCCCATTAGCGTACTTGTGTTTGTAAACACAGAATTCTTCAACATGGCTATAGTATGGAGGAACATTTGGGATTTTATAGCCCTATATTAATCACCGGGAAAGGCGTTGAATTAAGTATATAAATTCCGGCCTCCTTTTATTAGCCGGGTTTTTTTTTGTTTTGTTTTTTCCAAGTGCCGTATCTGTTAGGGCCGATTCATACTCCTGTTTCGGCGCTGTAGTGCCGAACTGATTTCGGCTCGTCAGAAAATTTCAGTAGCACCGAAGAGCCGACTTTAGGACGGTACCCGCCCCCCCGAACCTCAAATGACGTCAAATTGTAGGCTCTACAGCGCCGAACCGACTTTTATTCGGCTCTAAAATAGGAGTATGAATCGACCCTTACCTTCGCTGCTCTGGCTGGCTGTGCCTGTCACTTAAGCGTCCAGATGCGGGTGGTCACGCTGCTCGGCTCTCAACAAAGTTAACAACAAAGTTAACTTCGGGAGAGAACGCCAATAAGCACTGTTCATGGTCACGGACAATAAAACTACCGGTAATGAGAGCAGAAGTCTAACTGCAAGTGAAATCTATCCCACAGCCTACTAGGCTACTACAATGAGTGAGTAATGAGTTTGTGACACGATGTTCTGCGCAACGAACGTAAACGACAGATTGCAGAGCGCATGTGGCGTTGTGGATCTGTCGTTTAATGGATCATGGGATGAACGTACTGGTATGCTGTCTCTCTCTCTCTCTCTCTCCCGTTGAAGCCTTGGATTTTTACAGTCTATGGTTGGATCACTGTAGTGTTGCACTCTGATTTGTTATATGAAATAGCCTATCCTACATTATTTGCATCTGAACTTGTCAGTAGCCTAACTGTAGGCCTTACATATATTTGAATGTTAAATAAATCAGACATTATTAAAAAGCAGGTGGCTAGCGCACATCCGTAAGTACAGTGAAGAGAAGAGAGTCCGCACACAGGTTAGCTCCAATGGTGTTTTCTTTTATTTAAAACACCATAACAATATTATGGTGTTTTAAATAAAAGAAAACACCATTGGAGCAAACCTGTGTAAGATCTCAAATTATTTTTTTAAATGTTGTTCCTATCTGCTACAGAGGCTGCATTCTTCCCTTGACAGCTACATGTGGGGGTGGTTTGGGTGATTAGTGAGTCATTATGGGTGGAGTTAAGTACCTCCCATTGTCCCCCCCATTGGCCTTCTAGCCAGCTCTTAGGTGTTGGAATGTAGTGAACATTCAAAGGGGCTTTTCTCAGCTTTGGGGCAAACGGTACAATCACTTTAAAATGGTCATATCTCCTTCAAATATTTTCCAATTTCATTGAATGATACATCATATGAAAGCTTATATTCTGTACTTCAATAATCTGTAAAGAACTGAAAAATGTCTCTGGTCGAGATGAGGGCCTATTTGCCAGACCCGGTTCTGAAGCATCTTCCATAAAAGCTGTAATAGTCTCGGTCAGATATCTCATACAGTATGAAGGCAAAGGTTTAAAACGTCATTCTGATTTCATATATTATCTTTGTAAATTTAGCAAGGCACTCAAAAACAGATAAAAAACACTCAGAACGAGCGTCACCATGGCAAACATTTCCCTGCATTTTTAGGATTTCCTGGTAGACTGATAAGAGTGGAAGTTTCTCCATCCAACTGTTGTACCTGTGGTAGTTGGAAGAAATGTTTGTCTGAAGTGTTTACTTCCTTGTAGTACAACAGAGGAAACGCTGCATGGAAAATATTACGTTCAACATTTAATGGATTTCTATCATTTTATATTTTGCCTAAAGAAGAGCATTCCCCTGAACATCAGGAGAGGAGGTCCAGTCTGGTCCAGGAGGAACCAGAGTCTTTACAGATTAAACAGGAGCTACTTCAAAGACCAGTGGAGGATGACGGGTCAACATTGACATTACTTGCAGTGAAAAGTGATGATGATGATGATGATGAAGGCAGACAGACAGAGCCTCTAGCCAGCACTTCAACTCAACACATGAATACACAAGCTGATGTAGAGGACTGGGGGACATCACAGCCAGCTAGTGATAACCAGCTCCTCTCTTTACACTCTTCTGAATCGGACAATAAATGTGACAGTGATGATGAGTGGGAGCCAACTAGTGATAACCAGCTCCTTTCTTTACACTCTTCTCAATTGCACAATGAATCTGACACTGAAGACAGTGCTGAGCAGGAGGAGACCAGGGAGGGTCCATCAGATTTAAACACGCTGACATCACACAAGACACAAAATGTGAAAGGTCAAGCGTGGTCGTTGAGCAACAAGCTGTCCCAGGACCTGAAAACACCAAAACAGACTGATTCCACGAGGAGTCACACAGGGAAGAAAAGGTTTAGTTGTACAGAATGTGGCATAATGTGTAATACGAAGGCACATCTTAACCAGCACATGAGGACTCATACAGGGGAAAAGCCCTTTACTTGTAAAGTTTGTAGCAAAGGCTTTAATATAAAGGGTCCTCTAACTTACCACATGAGGACTCATACAGGGGAAAAGCCCTTTACTTGTTATGTTTGTGGCAAAGGCTTTATTGAAAAGAGTCCTCTAACTAAACACATGAGGACTCATACAGGGGAAAAGCCCTTTACTTGTAAAGTTTGTAGCAAAGGCTTTAGTCAAAAGAGTCCTCTAACTAAACACATGAGGACTCATACAGGGGAAAAGCCCTTTACTTGTAATGTTTGTGGCAAAGGCTTTAGTGCTAAATGTAATCTAATAAGGCACATGAGGACTCATACAGGGGAAAATCCCTTTACTTGTAAAGTTTGTAGCAAAGGCTTTAAGCTTGTGGGTGATCTAACTTACCACATGAGGACTCATACAGGGGAAAAGCCCTTTACTTGTAACGTTTGTAGCAAAGGGTTTAGGGGAAAGCGTGCTCTAACTTACCACATGAGGACTCATACAGGAGAAAAGCCCTTTACTTGTAAAGTTTGTAGCAAAGGCTTTAAGCAAGTGGGTGATCTAACTCGCCACATGAGGACGCATACAGGGGAAAAGCCCTTTACTTGTAAAGTTTGTAGCAAAGGCTTTATGCAAAAGGGTACTCTAACTTACCACATGAGTACTCATACAGGAGAAAAGCCCTTTACTTGTAAAGTTTGTAACAAAGGCTTTGGTAGAAAGGCTTTTCTGACTTACCACATGGTGACTCATACGGGGGGAAAGCCCTTTACTTGTAATGTTTGTGGCAAAGGCTTTTGTTATAAATCTAATCAAATGGAGCACATGAGGACTCATACAGGGGAAAAGCCCTTTACTTGTAAAGTTTGTAGCAAAGGCTTTAGTCGTAAGGGTACTCTAACTTGCCACATGAGGGCGCATACAGGGGAAAAGCCATTTACGTGTAATGTTTGTAACAAAAGCTTTGCTGCGGTATGTACTCTTAAGAAACACATGAAGACGCATACAGGGGAACAACCACTTTAGTTAGAGCTTCTGGCAAATGCATTGGTCAATTTCACCTCTGATACAAGGATTCATACAGGGGAGACGGTAATAATGTTGTGTTTTTTTTTTTTTTTGGCAACACGTTGCCAAAAACTTCAACCATGTTTATTGAAATAACCTGTAATACATTTACACCGATTGCTCCATCATCTCTCTTCTGCTGTGTAATGCGTTGGCATGCTTTGAATGAAGGAATTACACTAATTCCATATGTCATAATTGGGGATAGAGCCCGAAAATCGGGCCTATAAAATACAAGCCTATAAAACGAAATACAACAAATATATCTGGGTAATGAAAACCTCAAGGGATGCAACCGTGACGTATATACCTACCGTGCGACCACTTTGACTTGAGATTTACAATGCTAGGACTTTTCACAAACTGATGGAGTATATTATAGTACATTGTAGGATGTATATTGAGATGGCAGGTATGTGACATTGAAAAGGACAAATCAAACTTATGGGACACTTCATTAGAACACAATATAAATCGCTACCGCCTCTGTAATGAACCAGTGAAATTAATTTATGATGCCTCTCATAGGGATTGCATTGGCACCTGCAGTACACAGTTGAAACGGACCAGAAGTGGGAACGCTGTCTCATTTGGGGGCGTGCAATTTGTAGTCCCTGTGTGTCTATAGCCGCAGCAGCTGACGTCATGGGCCGCTCGCTATAAAGGGGTCTTGGACGCGACGGGTGGTTGCTTAAGCAATTAAGCAATTACAGCGTGCTCCTATTGGTGGTCTAAGTCCATGGAGAAAGTGTCAAGACTGTATCTGGATTGTACTATGTTTTTGTATGGACGTGGTGTTGGGTGCCTGCACATATGCACACATGGCATCAACGCATGGTGTTGTGTGCAGGCGCCCTACACTCTGTCTTTGTACTATGGATTGTACTATGTTTTTGTATGGACGTGGTGTTGGGTGCCTGCACATATGCACACATGGCATCAACGCATGGTGTTGTGTGCAGGCGCCCTACACTCTGTCTTTCGTTTTCTTTTCTTTTATCCCCCTGTTCCCCTCACTGTATATATACTTTTTTTCCCTTTTCGCTTCCTATATGATGAATTCCTGTTCTGTTCTTTAACTACATAGAAGTGTCTATTTGTTTGTCTCTAAATGTTTTGATGAATTGAACAATGTGGACCCTGTTGTAAACAAGTGTAAGGCTTAATTGGGTCGTCCACTCACAGTTAACAGTCTTTGTATTGAGTTTGTGCTTGAAATGTACTGTAATTCTGCAAACTGTTAATAAAGATTTCAATCAATCAATCAAAATAGCATGCTGCAAACAAAAGATATAGCTGTGTAAAGGCCAGCCAATAGGAAGACAGGGGCGGGGCTTAAGCAATTAAGCAATTACAGCATGCTACTATTGGTGGTTTAAGTCCATGGAGCAAGTTTCAAGACTGTAGCATGCTGCAAACAAAAGATATAGCTGTGTAAAGGCCAGCCAATAGGAAGACAGAGGGGCAGGGCTTAAGCAATTAAGCCATTGCAGCTTGTTCCTCTTGATGGTCTACGTCCATGTAACAAAGTTTGAGGCTGTAGCATGTTGTAAACGAAAGTTAGAGCTGTGTAAAGTCCAGCCAATAGGAAGACAGACGGGCGGGGCTTAAGCAATTAAGCAATAACAGCGTGCTCATATTGGTGGTCTAAGTCCATGGAGCAAATTGCAAGACTGTAGCATGCTGCAAGCAAAAGTTAGAGCTGTGTAAAGGCCAGCAAATAGGAATACAGGGTTTGTGTGTGTGTGCGTGTGTGTCCATTTGGTTTCGCTCAGGGGGGGCGGCCCGGTTCCAGCGAGCCGCCCCGTGTCTGAAACGGTTGAGAAATGACAAAGTTACGTGTTTCCCCGATTTTCTCCATTGACTTTCAATGTGTGTGTGTGCGTGCAGCCGTGCACATGTGTGCATGTGCATGCGTGTGTGTTTGTGTGTGAGTGGTGGTCAACTTCACCTTGAATCATTAACAAAGTATCATTTTCACCTGGGTTAGTCTATGCAAATGCAACCACTATTGAAAGTTAAAAGCACACTGACTCAAAGAGAGAACGTATGTCCGAACAAATTGCTCTATCGCAAAAATAAGACAAAAGACAATGACGTACGCCGTGTGCGATCGTGGTATTGGTACAATAAAAAACGTGGTTATAAGAGCGAGTTAAGGATTGCGTTTGTGATAAAATTGCTGACTCATTCAGGCAGTTAACATGGAGTTTAATGACACATTATGATGGTACACCTGTCGCTTTCAGGGCTGTAGTTCACGTACCGTATGTATCTGGGCTGTGGTTGTGACATTGGGTGTCGCTACAAAATTACCGAAACCCAAGCGTGTAAAGTGAATATTTTGGCCGTGAGGACGATTTGTTCGGATAATTCGATTATGAGTAAGTACCGGTATGTGTTGCGGATTTCAACCTGTGTTTCTGCCATTGCATGGCAGGCACCCAGAATTAAGTTATCTGCAAGTTAGCTGACGTGCGGCGGGGTGTTCTTTTTTTCATGTCTGTTTATGTTTGACACATGCTGCATAGATGCGTCGTCACCATGGGAACCAAAAAGCTATGGGACGGCTGTTCGTTTTACGATTTGACAGCTACGGCGATTGCGGCATAGCTGCCGTACTTCCAGCTAGTGGACCAGTCCTGAAAACCGTCGTTGCTTAAAGACCCTTTTTTATCATTTTTATCCCACAATTTTGCAACCCATTTTTTCACCTAGTGTCAATTATCTAATGTAATCCTGGGCGCTACACTGCCTCTGCCAACCTGGGGGGGCAGCGGACTGACCTCGTGCTTCCTTCTATGCATGAGGAGTCCAAGCTGCTTCTTTTAACCTGACAGGGGTGAGTTTCCCCAGCCGGACTTAGCGCGTGGAAGGAACACGTTATTCCGACCTTGTCCAAAGCCGTTACCTTTCAGGAAATGGAAGAAACAATAACTTGTGTTCTTATTGACCACCTCAGCTTCAACCAGGCCTCCTTATTTTGGAAATGTAGGTGAAAACAAAACCCCATTCAACTCATTCATCGCTTTTAAGAAGTGCCAAAAAGTCCCTAAGCGCCAGTCTCTATACATTTTTTTATTTAATTTTAATTTTCATTTTTTTGTTTAAAAAAAAAAAAAAAAGTTTTTTTTTTTTTTTTTTTGTCCAATGTTATACCCGTCTGAAAAAGACGATAAAGACGTCGTTGGCGCTGTGGGAGTTGCTAAAAAAGAGGTCAATTAGGTCGTTGGCAGACATTGAGTTAAGAAAATGTCAAAAACAATTAAGAAATATCGAGAATATAATCTTCAAACTCACAACACATTGTTTGCAATGTGACACATTGTGAGCTTGAAGATTATATTCTCGATATTTCTTAATTAATGTAGATTAAAATAAGGTGTCAATGTATTTAAAAAACAAATAAATTTAAAATTAAGGACCTACTGTATAAGGTTTCTGCCTGACAGCAATATGTTATTTTTAATATATTTTTTATCCCACGATTTTGTAACCCATTTTTCACCCCTATGTCAATCATCTAATGTGATCCTGGGCTCTACACACCCTCCACCAACCTAGTCCCCATATATGGGGGACAAGGGGAGAGCAACGGACTTGAACTCATGCTTCCTTCATGCCTGAGTGTCCAAGTTGCTCCTTTACACCTGACGGGGGGGAGTTTCCCTGGTTGGATGTAGCACGTGGAAGGGACACGTTATTCCAACCAGTTCCTTTCGCCTCCATCAGGCGCCCCGGCTGGCCAGGGAGAGGCAGTTTAGTGACCAGGATTACTGCATGTTTTTTGTGAGGGTACCTACCCTAGGGGACACGGGGAGAACATGCAAACTCCCCACAGAAAGGCCCTTTCGCCAACCCCGCCTTCGGGTATGGGCACTGATGACGCGGAGGAGGAAACACGCTGCCAGCGCCCACAGCGTCCCGAGCCGGAATCGAACCCAGGACCTTCTAGCTGTGAGGCACTACCAACTGTGCCACCGTGCCCCCGACAGCAATATGTTAGATTAGACATTATACATGCACTGTCTTTCCCTTTTTATTATCTGTATCACTGAAAATCAACTATGAGAATAATTATCTATCATGACTCAGCAGTTTGAAAAAAGAGAATGTGATGCAACCATTTCATAACATCTCGTTTTGTACTGTTTGTACAATTTACAATGTAAGCATTTAGCAGACACTCTCAATCCAGAGTGATTTACAGTAAGCAAGAAGAACACATGGTAGGCCTACTGCTTTGTAACAAATTAATGTAACTTTCAAAGATACCACGTGTCTCTGTGGATTTATCTTACAGTTTAAAATGTATGGTATTTGTTAGAATTTAAAGAACTGAGTTTCAGAATTTAGTTTTCATTCTGTTCATTTATTCATGGCAGAAGTGCTACGTTTACACCATAGACTGTAAAAGGTTTACACATATGTTTACGCCTACAATCAAATCGGGCACCTGCTAGCCTAGCGGTTCAGGCACATACGACCACATATAGGCCTGAGCCTACAGTATATGCCTGACAGCGTGTCAAATGTTCAGGTTCATTTATTTGTTTGTCCCCGAAGGGCGATTTGGTGTACAGCAAAGCATAACGGGCAGACACATGAATCACATAAAACACAGTAAAAAAATGGAAAATAAAAACAGGATGGCAGTTCAAGGTATCAGTGTAGCAATAGAAATTCACAACAGCGACAAAGTTACCTCCTCCTCCTATCGTCATTTAAGGCCTGGAGTGGATAGACACAGGCACGAAGGAGAATTCATACCTGTTACCTTTTGGCCCCTGGAACCTTTTGGCCCCTGGAACCTTTAGGCGAAGGCCGGAAGGAAGCAGCCTGTACTCAGAGCTGAGGGGATGGGAGTTGTCCGTACAAATGGACTTGGCATTCTTAAGCACCTGGTTTTTAAAGACATGATCCAGGCTACTATCCGGCAATATCCTTGAGGCCGTTCTCACAATGTCTGAGTCCCGTTCATGACGACCCCCCCCCCCCCCCCCCCCCCCCCCCCCCCCCCATCTCTCCCTCTTTCCTGTCAATCTTCACCTATCTGTCAATAAAGGCAAAACAAATCTTTAAAAACAAGAAATGATCTCACAGTGATATTTGTCAGGTGAAAGAAGCGCTGTCTCCGTTGTGTTCTCCCCTCCATATTAGTATGATTATTGCGTGTATGTTTGTGCTTGGTGCCCTGACGCATGTCCAGGAGGTCCGCAGAAAACTTATTGATAATATTATCAGTTCGGTTTAACCACTTAAACCCTATAAGACCTACCACCAGACCTCTTAAAAAAAATCCAATCTACAAACTCACAACCCATCACTCTGTGTGTGTGAGTCGTGGCGCGTTGAGAGCTTGTAGATCTGCTATTTCTGGTGAATGTTTTGTTCAAGGGTGAAGTTCAGTCTGTCATAATGGAAAATATAGGCTCTCAACCACTTAAACCCTCTCAAGTTTTCCGTGACACATTCAGGGGGAAATATTTACATATTTACGTACTGTAATACAGTATGTCATGAATGTAATTAAGGTTCTAACTTCTATTGTATTGTAACAATCTAGCCTACAGTTAATTCAGGGATACCTTGAAACGGTACAGTGGTAACACAGACATGTGGGAAGGTAATATAAGTGGCATCATGACAACTAAACTGTGGAGGAAAGACGATGTAAAAACATGACTGTAGGCTTACTAATTAGTAGCCTACTCTTAAAAAGTTAAAAATAAAAGTCCACACCACAACTAAAAAAACACAGTGGTGGATATCTTCATTGGGATCTCTTTCAGAGCAAAGAGAGAATTATAGAAGCAGCTAGATTTTCAAGATTTGGGTCACAAGGTGGCGGTAATGCACCAAAAACCTGGTTGCCATGGTTGCCATCTGCCGTAAAACAAAAAGAGGAAGCTGCTATTGCGCATGCGTTGGTTAAATCACGTTAACTTGTTGTGCATGCGTGTTGTTTTTCATGGCGGCGACTGAGGAACAAATCATCGTGGTGAAAAATGTCTTACAAACGAGGTAAAATGCGTCAAACGGAGTCTCTAAGACTAAAGCTGTCGATAAATGAACACCTGACGTCGGTGGGAGAGGAGATATTGGGTGTTTTGGAAAAACAGCAGAGTGATGTTGGTCAGCAGAAGCTTGTCAGAGTGTTTGTGTTGGAGCGCCTCAGCACTGCTGCAGGATTCATGTTTAGCCTCTTCCAGAGAGAGATGGAGACACTAGAAACTCTTCTGGGGAGACAAGACAAACTGCTGGACGTCCTTTTACAGCCACAAGTCATATTATACAGACCAGGTTTGTTAAAGCGCAAATAATATGCATTTTAAAACAGCTTTTAATATTTAATATTGCATTGTCCCTCAAAGTTATTTCTAATGAGCCTCAATCACCACTCTGATATAAAACCAGTCCTTGTCATTTCTTTCTGGACTTTGAAAGCCGTTTTAGCTGCAGTACCACAATGTCCTGAGGTGGTGGCTGGTGGGGGTGCTCACATGCAGATTATTTAATATTTTAGTCATTATTATACTGATGCTAGATCAAATCAGGCTTGTTTCCATTCCATGCCAGCTTGGAAAATCAACAATGCTGAAGATTGTAAACAAAGTGGAAATGCAAATTTGGAACTGAAGACTGAAGAAGAGGAGGAATTATACAAAGTAGTGACATTGATGACATCACAATGAGGACAAAAACAGTTGAGCTGTTCCTAAGAGCAATTTCCATTAAAGCACCTATATGATATGAAAGCCTGATTGTTCAAAATTGGGTTATTTGTGGGGATAGAAAACACATTATAGGAGCCCCAAAAACACAAAAGGAAAAAGTAGAATTTTATGTTATAGGTGCTTTAAGCTGACAGATCATTATAGGAGAATAAATGTCATACCTTTACAAAAGCACTTTGAGTTGTTGTGTTGATGCCAACTAGCTCTTCTCTCTGTGTAATTTGTAAAGAGGGTTCCCCTGAACATGAGGAGAGGAGCTCCAGTCTCGTCCAGGAGGAACCACAACCTCCACACATTAAAGAGGAGAACATGGAAGAGGAGGCTGAAGTGTCAACATTGACATTACTACGTGGGAAGACAAGGTGCCATTCTCTCCAAGGTAAAAAAAAAATCGAGTCTAAAAGTCATACTATAGCAGCCCATACATGCTTCTAGGTGACATGGGGGTGGGTTCAGACTTCAGAAACAAAAATAAATGTTTTGGAGTGCAATCAGAGCGCCCCTCACTTCACACAAGTGTGATTTTTTTATGGTTATTTTCAAGTTACAACGTAACAAAAAACTAAAAAAATACCATTTAGTAGACCCTCCAGAAAAACATGGGCAAAATATTATTATTTAATATTGATTATGCGATGAAATATGCAGTGCTTTAGCCGCAAAATATGATATAATCACTTTAAAAAAGGTTATTGACCTACACCCTATGGTATTTGTTCTCAAAGTTGGGTCCAGGGGGTCCCCAGCTAAATGTATGTATATCATAAATATCTATTTAACCACTTTAATCATACACATTGACTATTTGAAAATAGCCGATCTACAAGCTCACACACGCACACACAATATTTTTTCAGATTGGGGTCACATGCAGATTATTTAATATTTTAGTCATTATTATACTGATGCTAGATAAAACCAGGCTTGTTTCCATTCCATGCCAGCTTGGAAAATCAACAATGGTGAAGATTGTAAACAAAGTGGAAATGCAAATTTGGAACTGAAGACTGAAGAAGAGGAGGAATTATACAAAGTAGTGACATTGATGACATCACAATGAGGACAAAATCAGTTGAGCTGTTCCTAAGAGCAATTTCCATTAAAGCACCTATATGATATGAAAGCCTGATTGTTCAAAATTGGGTTATTTGTGGGGATAGAAAACACATTATAGGAGCCCCAAAAACACAAAATAAATGGAAAAAGTTGAATTTTATGTTATAGGTGCTTAAAGCTGACAGATCAACATATAGGAGAATAAATGTCATACATTTACAAAAGCACTTTTAGTTGTTGTGTTGATGCCAACTAGCTCTTCTCTCTGTGTAATTTGTAAAGAGGGTTCCCCTGAACATGAGGAGAGGAGCTCCAGTCTGGTCCAGGAGGAACCACAACCTCCACACATTAAAGAGGAGAACATGGAAGAGGAGGCTGAAGTGTCAACATTACTACGTGGGAAGACAAGGTGCCATTCACTCCCAGGTAAAAAAAATAAGCCTCACTACTTTAATACGAGTCTAAAAGTCATACTATAGCAGCCCATACATGCTTCTAGGTGACATGGGGGTGGGTTCAGACTTCAGAAACAAAATGTTTTGGTGTGAGTGAGTGGCAAAGTGAGTTTAATGTCGATTAATGCAATTGGACTTTACAAATACAATATTGTCACCTGGATATTTTTAACATGGAAGAACAGCACAGCAGCCAGCTATCAGCAGGTAACTTCACATGACGTCATCTAGGAGTGGTAGAACTCGTGACATGCAATCCACATTGCTTTCTTGGCAAACAATTTGCAATAGAGGGTAGGGTATGCGTGTGACATCATCATCATCATACCCGGAATTTATGCGCCAATGCCTAGTGAGTGGCAAAAACTAGAAAAGTCCTATCTGCTTGCATTAAAACAACTTTAAATTCACTTTGTCACTCACTTTGCCACTCGATCTGCCTTTCACTTCATGCATGCGAACTGCGAATTGAACTGTGAACAGAAGCTGCACTTTGATCGTGGCTCTGTCAACATTATAAGGGATAACATCTGGTTAGGTGGTCATTGCCGGGAGATAATTCACCGACAGGGAGTTTTACCACGAGGCGAAGCCTCACCCTGACGGTGAGTATTCCATAAGTTCGCGCTGGCTGCATCGCGTCGGTAGCTGCCTCTCGTTAGAATAACAGTCAAAGTGGGACAGTGGCCGCTGCCATTTTGAAGATGCGCGCGCATCCACTTGCACTCTATGGGCTGCTTTCAATGGCCTGCATCTCCAAATGAATGTCGTTTCTGGTGAAAACAAGGTCTTTCAACGGCCGACAGCAGGGGCTGTGATACTCGCGGTCGGATTTTTTCACCACCGACCGAGAGAACAAAAAACCGGTCAAGACACCACCCATAGCATTTTGTCATTGTAACATCCGGTTACGGATATTTGTCACATGGTACTTTTTTGTGGTCGGTATCACTACACCGCATAGAGTGCAGCAGCTTCACAGTCATAGATATTATAAAATCACACCCCTGTGAACTGAGTGGTGCAACTCCCCTCGCTCTCCCCCCTGCTCTCCTCTCTCTCTCTCTCGATAGCAGGCAACAGTGCAGCACTAATACTATCTCTCTCTCTGTTTCTGGCAAACAGCGCCCCTACTGGTACTTATAGTCATATTCTGGTGCTCATGGCCGCATAGGTACATAGGTGAACACGGACATTGCTGTTCCTTGGAGTGGTTGCACCACTAAAAAAATAGATGCCTCACTGGCCGTTGCAGTTCATTGGAGTAGGGGTGGGCGATATGGACAAGTATTATCACGATATTTTTTTCAAGCCGTATCACGATAAACGTTATCACGATATTTTTTCGCGTTTTTTAGATACGGTTTTTAATTCAATGTTTGTTTTAAAATTGCCATTGACAATGAACAGAAATTAATTAAATCCCATTTACATCATTACATCACATCATAGTAATCAGAGCGCCCCTCACTTCACACAAGTGTGATTTTGTATGGTTATTTTCAAGGTACTTAACAGTAGAACGTAACAAAACAAAAAAATACCATTTAGTAGACCCTCCAGAAAAACTAAAAAATTTAATTATTATTTAATATCGATTATGCGATGGAATATACAGTGCTTTAACGATAACTCTAAAAAGCCGTATCGTGCAATATTGTGACACACGCCTCAGAGCCGGAAAGGGCATCTACGCTTATATGTCTGTGTTCGCAGCAGCATACTCTATCAAAGCTTGGTGCGCTTCACCGTCCCCGGGCAGCTGTTTCGAGCGTTGCTACGAGGTTTCAAAGCGATGGCGCTTGAAAACATTTACTTACTCTTTCAAACTATATCTAAACATTGTCAGACAAACCAGATAGACATCCGTCCTTCCATCTTCAACCGCTTATCTGTAGTCAGGTCGCAGGGGCAACAGCTCCACCAGAGGGCTCCAGACTTCCCTCTCCAGAGCCACATTAGTGACTTCCTCTTGGGGGATCCCGAGGCGTTCCAAGGCCAGTGAGTCGATGTGTTTCCTCCAACTGCGCCTTGGTCTGCCCCCGGGAGTCTCCTCCCAGTAGGACGTGCGTCGAGGACCTCCCTAGGGAGACGCCCGAGAGTCATCCTAAAAAGATGCCCGAACCACCTAAGCTGGCTCCTTTCCAAGCGAAGAAGCAGTGGTTCTACTCCGATTCTCTCTCGCGTGACTGAACACGTCTATCTCTCTCTTTCTCCCGTTGAAGCCTTGGATTTTTCTATGGTTGGATCACTGTAGTGTTGCACTGTTCTGATTTGATATATGAAATAGCCTATCATACATTTTATTTTTATGTCATTATCTGAACTTGTCAGTAGCCTAAAGGCCTTTACATATATTTGAATGTTAAATAAATCGGACAGATTAAAAAGCAGGTGGCTAGCACACATCCGTAAGTACAGTGAAGAGAAGAGAGTCCACACACAGGTTTGCTCCAATGGTGTTTTAAATAAAAGAAACGCAATTGGAAAAAAATAATTTGAGCTCTTAAACAGGTTTGCTCCAATTGTGTTTTCTTTTAAGATCTCAATTTTTTTTTTTTATGTTGTTCCTATCCGCTACAGAGGCTGCATTATTCCCTTGACAGATACTAGTGGGGGTGGTTTGAGTGATTAGTGAGTCATTATGGGTGGAGTTAAGTACCTATTGTCCCTTCCATTGCCACACCCACTTCTAGCCAGTTCTGGTGTTGGAATGTAGTGAACATTCAAAGGGGCTGTTCTCAGCTTTGGGGAAAACGGTACAATCACTTTAAAATGGTCATATCTCCTTCAAATATTTTCCAATTTCATTGAATGATACATCATATGAAAGCTTATATTCTGTACTTCAATAATCTGTAAAGAACTGAAAAATGTCTCTGGTCGAGATGAAGGCCTATTTGCCAGACCCGGTTCTGAAGCATCTTCCATAAAATCTGTAATAGTCTCGGTCAGATATCTCATACAGTATGAAGGCAAAGGTTTAAAACGTCATTCTGATTTCATGCACCTGGTTGACAGCTGTGTGTGTGTGTGTGTGTGTGTGTGTGTGTGTGTGTGTGTGTGTGTGTGTGTGTGTGTGTGTGTGGAAGCTAGGCTTATTGATACAATCAGTTGACTGACAGCTGATTGTGCTTCTTTCACTGTACATTTGCTAGTTTAAAAACATCTGCAGTGAATTGATGTTATATAAATAACTGTAGTCTCACAGAGAAGCTAGGTCAGGTTTTTCATTGACTTTCAAAAAATAAATAAACAGGATATGGCTCTATGATATCACTATACAAAAACATCAACACAATAAAAAACTAAGGTGCTAAAAAGAAAGCATGCTTTTGTAAACAATAATTTCAAATAGGAATAAACATGCAATTTTCTCTACTCTTCCAACTCCCTGGCATCCGTGGCACCGGGGGTGAGCACTTTAGAAATCTGAACGTTCATGTACACGTTAGCTTTGTAAATTTAGCAAGGCACTCAAAACATTGGGAAGGTCTGCCTGCTCGTTAAGAACGAGCGTCACCATAGCAAACATTTCCCTGCATTTTTAGGATTCGAGGATTTCCTGGTAGACTGATAGAGTGGAAGTTTCTCCATCCAACTGTTGTACCCTGTGGTAGTTGGAGGAAATGTTTGTCTGAAGTGTTTACTTCCTTGTAGTACAACAGAGGAAACACTGCATGGGAAATGTTACGTTCAACATTTAATGGATTTCTTTCATGTTATCTTTTGCCTAAAGAAGAGCTTTCCCCAGAACATCAGGAGAGGAGGTCCAGTCTGGTCCTGGAGGAACCAGAGTCTTTACAGATTAAACAGAAGCTACTTCAAAGACCAGTGGAGGATGACGGGTCAACATTGACATTACTTGCAGTGAAAAGTGATGATGATGATGATGAAGGCAGACAGACAGAGCCTCTAGCCAGCACTTCAACTCAACACACGAATACACAAGCTGATGTAGCGTACTGGGGGACATCACAGTCAGCTAGTGATAACCAGCTCCTCTCTTTACATGCTTCTGAATCGGAATATAAATGTGACAGTGATGATGAGTGGGAGCCAACTAGTGATAACCAGCTCCTTTCTTTACACTCTTCTCAATCGCACAATGAATCTGACACTGAAGACAGTGCTGAGCAGGAGGAGACCAGGGAGGGTCCATCAGATTTAAACACACTGACGTCACACAAGACACAAAATGTGAAAGGTCAAGCCTGGTCGTTGAGCAACAAGCTGTCCCAGGACCTGAAAACACCAAAACAAACTGATTCCACGAGGAGTCACACAGGGAAGAAAAGGTTTAGTTGTACAGAGTGTGGCAAAATGTATAATAAGAAGTCACATCTTAACCAGCACATGAGGACTCATACAGGGGAAAAGCCCTTTACTTGTAAAGTTTGTAGCAAAGGCTTTTTTCAAAAGGGTGCTCTAACTTACCACATGAGGACTCATACAGGGGAAAAGCCCTTTACTTGTAAAGTTTGTAGCAAAGGCTTTAGGAGTAATGGTCTTCTAACTTGCCACATGAGGACGCATACAGGGGAAAAGCCCTTTACTTGTAATGTTTGTGGCAAAGGCTTTAGTGTTGAATATAATCTAATGGAGCACATGAGGACTCATACAGGGGAAAAGCCGTTTACTTGTAAAGTTTGTAGCAAAGGCTTTAAGCAAAAGCGTGCTCTAACTGACCACTTGAGGACTCATACAGGGGAAAAGCCCATTACTTGTAAAGTTTGTAGCAAAGGCTTTATTCAAAAGGGTGCTCTAACTTGCCACATGATGACTCATACAGGGGAGAAGCCCATTACTTGTAAAGTTTGTAGCAAAGGCTTTATTCAAAAGGGTGCTCTAACTTACCACATGATGACTCATACAGGGGAAAAGCCCTTTACTTGTGAAGTTTGTAGCAAAGGCTTTACACAAAAGGGTGCTCTAACTTACCACTTGAGGACTCATACAGGGGAAAAGCCCTTTACTTGTAAAGTTTGTAGCAAAGGCTTTATTCGTAATGGTCCTCTTACTTGCCACATGAGGACGCATACAGGGGAAAAGCCCTTTACTTGTAATGTTTGTGGCAAAGGCTTTAGTGTTAAATGTAATCAAATGGAGCACATGAGGACTCATACAGGGGAAAAGCCCTTTACTTGTAATGTTTGTGGCAAAGGCTTTAGTGTTAAATGTAATCAAATGGAGCACATGAGGACTCATACAGGGGAAAAGCCCTTTACTTGTAATGTTTGTGGCAAAGGCTTTAGCGTTAAATGTAATCAAATGGAGCACATGAGGACTCATACAGGGGAAATACCCTTTACTTGTAAAGTTTGTAGCAAAGGCTTTAGGTCTAAGGGTGCTCTAACTTACCACATGAGGACTCATACAGGGAAAAAGCCCTTTACGTGTAATATTTGTAACAAAAGCTTTGCTGCAGTATGGACTCTTAAGAAACACATGAAGACGCATACAGGGGAACAACCACTTTAGTTAGAGCTTCTGGCAAATGCATTGGTCAATTTCACCTCTGATACGAGGATTCATACAGGGGAGACGGTAATAATGTTGTGTTCTTTTTTTTTTTTTTGCAACACAACGTTGCCAAAAACTTCAACCATGTTTATTGAAATAAACTGTCATACATTTACACCGATTGCTCCATCATCTCTCTTCTGCTGTGTAATGCGTTGGCATGCTTTGAATGAAGAAATAATACTAATTCCATATGTCATTATTGGGGATAGAGCCCGAAAATCGGGCCTATAAAATACAAGCCTATAAAACTAAATACAACAAATATATCTGGGTATTGAAAACCTCAAGGGATGCAACCGTGACGTATATACCTACCGTGCGACCACTTTGACTTGAGATTTACAATGCTAGGACTTTTCACAAACTGATGGAGTATATTATACTACATTGTAGGATGTATATTGAGATGGCAGGTATGTGACATTGAAAAGGACAAATCAAACTTATGGGACACTTTATTAGAACACAAAATAAATCGCTACCGCCTCTGTAATGAACCAGTGAAATTAGGGTAATTTATGATGCCTCTCATAGGGATTGCATTGGCACCTGCAGTACACAGTTGAAACGGACCAGAAGTGGGAACGCTGTCTCATTTGGGGGCGTGCAATTTGTAGTCCCCGTGTGTCTATAGCCGCAGCAGCTGACGTCATGGGCCGCTCGCTATAAAGGGGGCTTGGACGCGACGGGTGGTTGCGTGGTTCCGCCATCGTTTGCCGTATGGTGGAACGGGTGAAAAGTTTGGAGGGGAGCTAAATGCAATAATGTAGCCTACCACAGTTGTTGCATGCAAGAAAGGGAGCATTTCGACAATGCATGGACAGATAGATCTGTCCATAATGCATTTTATTAAACCCAAATGCGATACCTTTGCATGTCTGCACCGAGTTGAAACAACACTGGAGCCTCAGCTGCTGCAGTGGAACAAACATCCTGCTCTTCCACCTAACGCATGTTGTGCTTACCATGCTTGCTGCCCAAGGCAAGCACGGTAAGACGTTGCCATAAATTATTAATCCAATTCATAATAATACATTTGTGAAACTCAAATCAAAGTGTAAGTGTATAGCCTACACCTTAGAACTGTTTATTGGCATACAAACTCTCACAACTGGCCAATAAAAATAAAGTTCTGTTCTTTCCACAAAATAAAAGCAAATGCTCGATAGTGGGCTCGATAAGGACCCGGCTCAATAAGCCTGCTCAATAAGGTGATCGTTAACAATAAAACCTTAACGAGCTCCATCCCTGGTCATAATAACCATATTAACACATTGACTGCTACAGGTTCTAGCGGACCCTGGCTTACTGGTGCTGAAGGCTTAACATGGGCTTTTTGAACTTTTTGGGGGGCCCACAGCGAGGGGCCTCTTATAGCGAGAATCACAATCGCATAAATAAAAAGAAAGCCCAACTTGTCCACTTCAATTTAAAAAAAAAATTATGATTCTACCATCTTCCATTCTGGAGATATTGACCTTTTTCTAACACCTGCTTTTGCCTGCACGCTGCTTGTGAAAAAAAACAACAGAGATATGGAGGCCTGAAGTTGACAGACATTTCAGTTCAGTTTTTTTAGTTCAAAAGACCGATATAAAATTGAGCACAAATAATATCCTATACAAACCATATACCGAATGAAAGCCCTGAATGTCTACTTTTAGGAGGAAAACAGTACACATTGTACACATATACAGTTTGTCACTAATTGGCTATTGAATGCAGCTTGCGCCCACCAGAGAACTTTAGAGAAGGCATGGACCCGAAGAACTATTATTCACAAAATAAGGCCTATAGCGACATGTACATACTATATACCGTATGAAACAGTAGACTCTCTGCTTTCATAAGAAAAATACCACCCAGAAAAATCACACCCCTGTGAAGTGAGCAGTGCAATTGCACTGCTCACTTCACAGGGGTGTGATTTTTATTATTATTACAGTATTAGTATTTTTCTTATGAAAGCAGAGAGTCGACTGTTTCATACGGTATATAGTATGTACATGTCGCTATAGGCCTTATTTTGTGAATAATAGTTATTCAGGCCCATGCCATCTCTAAAGTTCTCTGAAAAAGATAATTTTAGAGAGCATGGACCTAACAACTAAATATTCACAAAATAAGGCCTATAGCGACATGTACATACTATATACCGTATGAAACAGAATACTCTCTGCTTTCATAAGAAAAATACTAATACTGTAATAATAATAGAAATCACACCCCAGTGAAGTGAGCAGTGCAATGTTGCACTGCTCACTTCACAACATTGCACTGCTCACTTCACAGGGGTGTGATTTTTATTATTACGATTAAGACGCGCGAACGCGGAAGGCGAACGCAGATCGTAAATTGCAATAACAATTAGAATAAATTACAGACATGATCTGCAGGGTGTCATAGTTAGTGCTTGGACCACGCCAGCTCCATATATGGTCACAAAAGACGCCATCACACTCATGTCACCATGACTCAGCCATAACCATATAAGGAGTCCCCAAAGCAGGACCACGCCATCACACTCATGTCACCATGACTCACAAATCACTCAGCTCCATATATGGGCACAAAAGGGCCAGGTCCACATATACAGTAAGCGGGACAGACAGACACACACACACACACACACACACAGACAGACAGACAGACAGACAGACAGACGTGATCTGCTAGGTCTCATAGTAAGTGCTCATTGCATTCGCAATTACAGTATTAGTTTTTTTCTTATGAAAGCAGAGAGTCTTGATGCACATTATCTGATCATAAAACGGACTTGGAAACTTTCTTCAATCGTAGCCCCATATGTGCCCTCTCCCTACGCTCATTGAACTCATTCTGTGATTCGAGCTACAAACAATCGCAGTAACGGGGGGGGGGGGGGGGGGCAACTAGGCTTTGAGGAAATTATCTTGCATAATCAACATTATTGTCGATTGTCGTGTGCCGCTCCAAACATGTCCAGACATACCACTAACCTCATCGATCCAGTCTCGCGTATCTATAAGGTGAGACGCGAGACTGGATCGGATTGTGTCTGGACATGTTTGGGAAAAAAAACAAGAAAAACAACGAGATGGATGCGGCAGCAGCAGAAGCAGCACGTCAACGTATTTGGAAGAAAAAAAACGAGAAAGCACCACATGTCGTTGCAAGACAAACACCCGTATGTTGCTGATAGACAGATAATAATCGATCCGATTTTGTCCTGCCGTTCATTTTATCACATTAGGTGCAGGGCAGGCTGCTCGACGGTGAGTTTATAATAGCCTGTTGTAACGAGAAAGGGGGATGGATTGGATGGTTGGATGCGAGCAGCGAGCAGCGCAGCAGCAGCAGCAGTACGGCTTGCGATCAGCGACCAACGTATCATGGCGGGCCCTCGATAATGATGTGCAATCTGTCCATGACTAACTCCACATGTGTCTGGCAAACGTTACGTTATGAAATCAAATGCCGATCGTTGCAGGTTTATATACGGGCAGAGAGCAAATCGCGTTGTATCTTGTTCCGAGAATGAGAGCGCAAGCCTTGCAGTTGAAAGCAGTGGGGACTCGGGAGTGGGGGGGGAACTGCCAATGCGATCCAAGAGGAAGAGACCCCCCCCCCCACCATTCTCCCTCGGGAGAAACCATGTAGAAACAGGAGGGGAGGGGGAATCGAGTGTATTCACACAAACAAGAGCATTGTCCCATCCATTTTAGATCCCCTGACATCTGCGTTGGTCTATGCCGGACGGCCGTTTCCATTACGTCGTACGTCCTCGCATAGACCAACCAATAGGCGGTGCCAGACGCTTCTCAGACCAACACCTCTTTTCAGCAGGGGGGGGGTTTAACTCTTTTTAGAGCCGATCGGTGTTACATTATGAGTTGTCCGGGCGCAAATATAGTTGAACTATAGTAATCAATAAAAAAACGTTTTTTGGACCATAAAACGTATAAAAACGTTATGCGCTTCTTGCGCTTGGCTATAATAAAACGTTTAAAAACGCTTTCAGCATTCTATGAGTTAAAACTGTTTTAGAATAACACAAATTGCTCCAGCCTTTCCACTGCTGATCATGTCCAGCGCATGTCCAGCGCAAGAAGCAACTAGAAACAAAATTTCAAGAAATTTTACTGGGTGCCTGAAACTTCCCAAGTCTGTGCAGCATTTGAGCCACGGACCACCATTTGATGACATTTGGTCTCTCAGACCCTGTAAGGGTCCATTTGGTTACATGTGCGCCAGGTACGTCTCCCCATTGACTTTCAATGGGGTATTTTGTCTAAGTTTATTGCGCATTACGTTGCCACCAACATTATAATGCTAACATGCTAATACTAACATGTTAATGCGAACAAGCTAACATGCTAATGCTAAAATGTCTGAGCTGTAAGGGGTTGGGCTTAAGCAATTAAGCAATTACAGCGTGCTCCTATTGGTGGTCTAAGTCCATGGAGAAAGTGTCAAGACTGTAGCATGCTGCAAACAAAAGATATAGCTGTGTAAAGGCCAGCCAATAGGAAGAAAGGGGCGGGGCTTAAGCAATTAAGCAATTACAGCATGCTACTATTGGTGGTTTAAGTCCATGGAGCAAGTTTCAAGACTGTAGCATGCTGCAAACAAAAGATATAGCTGTGTAAAGGCCAGCCAATAGGAAGACAGAGGGGCAGGGCTTAAGCAATTAAGCCATTGCAGCTTGTTCCTCTTGATGGTCTACATCCATGTAACAAAGTTTGAGGCTGTAGCATGTTGTAAACGAAAGTTAGAGCTGTGTAAAGTCCAGCCAATAGGAAGACAGAGGGGCGGGGCTTAAGCAATTAAGCAATAACAGCGTGCTCATATTGGTGGTCTAAGTCCATGGAGCAAATTGCAAGACTGTAGCATGCTGCAAGCAAAAGTTAGAGCTGTGTAAAGGCCAGCAAATAGGAATACAGGGTTTGTGTGTGTGCGTGTGTGTCCATTTGGTTTCGCTCAGGGGGGCGGCCCGGTTCCAGCGAGCCGCCCCGTGTCTGAAACGGTTGAGAAATGACAAAGTTACGTGTTTCCCCGATTTTCTCCATTGACTTTCAATGTGTGTGTGTGTGTGCGTGCAGCCGTGCACATGTGTGCATGTGCATGCGTGTGTGTTCGTGTGTGAGTGGTGGTCAACTTCACCTTGAATCATTAACAAAGTATCATTTTCACCTGGGCTAGTCTATGCAAATGCAACCACTATTGAAAGAGAACGTATGTCCGAACAAATTGCTCTATCGCAAAAATAAGACAAAAGACAATGACGTACGCCGTGTGCGATCGTGGTATTGGTACAATAAAAAACGTGGAGTTAAGGATAGCGTTTGTGATGATAAAATTGCTGACTCATTCAGGCAGTTAACATGGAGTTTAATGACACATTATGATGGTACACCTGTCGCTTTCAGGGCTGTAGTTCACGTACCGTATGTATCTGGGCTGTGGTTGTGACATTGGGTGTCGCTACAAAATTACCGAAACCCAAGCGTGTAAAGTGAATATTTTGGCCGTGAGGACGATTTGTTCGGATAATTCGATTATGAGTAAGTATGTGTTGCGGATTTCAACCTGTGTTTCTGCCATTGCATGGCAGGCACCCAGAATTAAGTTATCTGCAAGTTAGCTGACGTGCGACGGGGTGTTCTTTTTTTCATGTCTGTTTATGTTTGACACATGCTGCATAGATGCGTCGTCACCATCGGAACCAAAAAGCTATGGGACGGCTGTTCGTTTTACGATTTGACAGCTACGGCGATTGCGGCATAGCTGCCGTACTTCCACCTAGCGGACCGGTCCTGAAAACCATCGTTGCTTAAAGTCCCTTTTTTATAATTTTTATCCCACAATTTTGCAACCCATTTTTCACCTAGTGTCAATTATCTAATGTAATCCTGGGCGCTACACTTCCTCTGCCAACCTGGGGGGGGCAGCGGACTGACCTCATGCTTCCTTCTATGCATGAGGAGTCCAAGCTGCTTCTTTTAACCTGACAGGGGCGAGTTTCCCCAGCCGGACTTAGCGCGTGGAAGGAACACGTTATTCCGACCTTGTCCAAAGCCGTTACCTTTCAGGAAATGGAAGAAACAATAACTTGTGTTCTTATTGACCACCTCAGCTTCAACCAGGCCTCCTTATTTTGGAAATGTAGGTGAAAACAAAACCCCATTTAAGAAAATGTCAAAAACAATTAAGAAATATCGAGAATATAATCTTCAAACTCACAACACATTGTTTGCAATGTGACACATTGTGAGCTTGAAGATTATATTCTCGATATTTCTTAATTAATGTAGATTAAAATAAGGTGTCAATGTATTTAAAAAACAAATACATTTTAAATTAAGGACCTACTGTATAAGGTTTCTGCCTGACATGTTATTTTTAATATATTTTTTATCCCCCGATTTTGTAACCCATTTTTCACCCCTGTGTCAATCATCTAATGTGATCCTGGGCTCTACACACCTTCCACCAACCTAGTCCCCATATATGGGGGACAAGGGGAGAGCAACGGACTTGAACTCATGCTTCCTTCATGCCTGAGTGTCCAAGTTGCTCCTTTACACCTGACAGGGGGGAGTTTCCCTGGTTGGATGTAGCACGTGGAAGGGACACGTTATTCCAACCAGTTCCTTTCCCCTACATCAGGCGCCCCGGCTGGCCAGGGAGAGGCAGTTTAGTGACCAGGATTACTGCATGTTTTTTGTGAGGGTACCTACCCTAGGGGACACGGGGAGAACATGCAAACTCCCCACAGAAAGGCCCTTTCGCCAACCCCGCCTTCGGGTATGGGCACTGATGACGCGGAGGAGGAAACACGCTGCCAGCGCCCACAGCGTCCCGAGCCGGAATCGAACCCAGGACCTTCTAGCTGTGAGGCGACAGCACTACCAACTGTGCCACCGTGCCCCCGACAGCAATATGTTAGATTAGACATTATACATGCACTGTCTTTCCCTTTTTATTATCTGTATCACTGAAAATCAACTACCGGTATGAGAATAATTATCTATCATGACTCAGCAGTTTGAAAAAAGAGAATGTGATGCAACCATTTCATAACATCTCGTTTTGTACTGTTTGTACAATTTACAATGTAAGCATTTAGCAGACACTCTCAATCCAGAGTGATTTACAGTAAGCAAGAAGAACACATGGTAGGCCTACTGCTTTGTAACAAATTAATGTAACTTTCAAAGATACCACGTGTCTCTGTGGATTTATCTTACAGTTTAAAATGTATGGTATTTGTTAGAATTTAAAGAACTGAGTTTCAGAATTTAGTTTTCATTCTGTTCATTTATTCATGGCAGAAGTGCTACGTTTACACCATAGACTGTAAAAGGTTTACACATATGTTTACGCCTACAATCAAATCGGGCACCTGCTAGCCTAGCGGTTCAGGCACATACGACCACATATAGGCCTGAGCCTACAGTATATGCCTGACAGCGTGTCAAATGTTCAGGTTCATTTATTTGTTTGTCCCCGAAGGGCGATTTGGTGTACAGCAAAGCATAACGGGCAGACACATGAATCACATAAAACACAGTAAAAAAAACGTGGAAAATAAAAACAGGATGGCAGTTCAAGGTATCAGTGTAGCAATAGAAATTCACAACAGCGACAAAGTTACCTCCTCCTATCGTCATTTAAGGCCTGGATAGACACAGGCACGAAGGAAAATTTATACCTGTTACTTTTGGCCCCTGGAACCTTTAGGCGAAGGCCGGAAGGAAGCAGCCTGTACTCAGAGCTGAGGGGATGGGAGTTGTCCGTACAAATGGACTTGGCATTCTTAAGCACCTGGTTTTTAAAGACATGATCCAGGCTACTATCCGGCAATATCCTTGAGGCCGTTCTCACAATGTCCGAGTCCCGTTCATGACGACACCCCCCCCCCCCATCTCTCCCTCTTTCCTGTCAATCTTCACCTATCTGTCAATAAAGGCAAAACAAATCTTTAAAAACAAGAAATGATCTCACAGTGATATTTGTCAGGTGAAAGAAGCGCTGTCTCCGTTGTGTTCTCCCCTCCATATTAGTATGATTATCGCGTGTGTGTTTGTGCTTGGTGACCTGACGCATGTCCAGGAGGTCCGCAGAAAACGTATTGATAATATTATCAGTTCGGTTTAACCACCTAAACCCTATAAGACCTACCACCAGACCTCTCCAAAAAAAAAGCCAATCTACAAAATCACAACCCATCACTCTGTGTGTGTGAGTCGTGGCGCGTTGAGAGCTTGTAGATCTGCTATTTCTGGTGAATGTTTTGTTCAAGGGTGAAGTTCAGTCTGTCATAATGGAAAATATAGGCTCTCAACCACTTAAACCCTCTCAAGTTTTCCGTGACACATTCAGGGGGAAATATTTACATATTTACGTACTGTAATACAGTATGTCATGAATGTAATTAAGGTTCTAACTTCTATTGTATTGTAACAATCTAGCCTACAGTTAATTCAGGGATACCTTGAAACGGTACAGTGGTAACACAGACATGTGGGAAGGTAATATAAGTGGCATCATGACAACTAAACTGTGGAGGAAAGACGATGTAAAAACATGACTGTAGGCTTACTAATTAGTAGCCTACTCTTAAAAAGTTAAAAATAAAAGTCCACACCACAACTAAAAAAACACAGTGGTGGATATCTTCATTGGGATCTCTTTCAGAGCAAAGAGAGAATTATAGAAGCAGCTAGATTTTCAAGATTTGGGTCACAAGGTGGCAGTAATGCACCAAAAACCTGGTTGCCATGGTTGCCATCTGCCGTAAAACAAAAAGAAGAAGCTGCTATTGCGCATGCGTTGGTTAAATCACGTTAACTTGTTGTGCATGCGTGTTGTTTTTCATGGCGGCGACTGAGGAACAAATCAGCGTGGTGAAAAATGTCTTACAAACGAGGTAAAATGCGTCAAACGGAGTCTCTAAGACTAAAGCTGTCGATAAATGAACACCTGACGTCGGTGGGAGAGGAGATATTGGGTGTTTTGGAAAAACAGCAGAGTGATGTTGGTCAGCAGAAGTTTGTCAGAGTGTTTGTGTTGGAGCGCCTCAGCACTGCTGCAGGATTCATGTTTAGCCTCTTCCAGAGAGAGATGCAGACACTAGAAACTCTGCTGGGGAGACAAGACAAACTTCTGGACGTCCTTTTACAGCCACAAGTCATATTATACAGACCAGGTTTGTTAAAGCGCAAATAATATGCATTTTAAAACAGCTTTTAATATTTAATATTGCATTGTCCCTCAAAGTTATTTCTAATGAGCCTCAATCACCACTCTGATATTAAACCAGTCCTTGTCATTTCTTTCTGGACTTTGAAAGCAGTTTTAGCTGCAGTACCACAATGTCCTAAGGTGGTGGCTGGTGGGGGTGCTCACATGCAGATTATTTAATATTTTAGTCATTATTATACTGATGCTAGATAAAACCAGGCTTGTTTCCATTCCATGCCAGCTTGGAAAATCAACAATGGTGAAGATTGTAAAACAAAGTGGAAATGCAAATTTGGAACTGAAGAAAAGGAGGAATTATACAAAGTAGTGACATTGATGACATCACAATGAGGACAAAATCAGTTGAGCTGTTCCTAAGAGCAATTTCCATTAAAGCACCTCTTTGATATGAAAGCCTGATTGTTCAAAATTGGTTTTTTTGTGGTGATAGAAAACACATATGGGAGCCCCAAAAACGCAAAAGAAATGGAAAAAGTCAAATTTTATGTTATAGGTCCTATAAAATGACAGAACAACATATAGGAGAATAAATGTCATACATTTACAAAAGCACTTTGAGTTGTTGTGCTGATGCCAACTAGCTCTTCTCTCTGTGTAGTTTGTAAAGAGGGTTCCCCTGAACATGAGGAGAGGAGCTCCAGTCTGGTCCAGGAGGAACCACAACCTCCACACATTAAAGAGGAGAACATGGAAGAGGAGGCTGATGTGTCAACATTGACATTACTACATGGGAAGACAAGGTGCCATTCTCTCCAAGGTAAAAAAAATCGATTCTAAAAGTCATACTATAACAGCCCATACGTGCTTCTAGGTGACATGGGGGTGGTTTCAGACTTCAGAAACAAAACTAAATGTTTTGGAGTGAGTGAGTGGCAAAGTGAGTTTAATGTCATTTAATGCAATCAGTTTGTCAGCTTAAGTTCCTTGCCTTATATTACACCCTCATTGACTACGGCAGCCTTCAGTACAAGAATGCACACACATAATCTGTATTAAAATAAAGCATGACCACTGAATTATTTTAAAAGAATTACAATATTTGTCACCTGGATATTTTTAACGTGGAAGAACAGCACAGCAGCCAGCTATCAGCAGGTAACTTCACAGGACGTCATCTAGGAGTGGTAGAACTGGTGACGTGCAATCCACACTGCTTTCTTGGCAAACAATTTGCAATAGAGGCGTGTGACATCATCATCATCATACCCGGAACCTATGCGGGAATGCCTATTGAGTGGCAAAAACTACTTTCTGGACTTGACAGTCCATACATCCAAACAGAAAAGTCCTATCTGCTTGCATTAAATGTCTTCACTCACTTTGCCACTCGATCTGCCTTTCACTTTTTTGCACTGGGCTGCTTTCAATGGCCTGCATCTCCAAATGAATGTCGTTTTAGGTGAAAACAAGGTTTTTCAACGGCCGACAGCAGGGGCTGTGATACTTGCGGTCGGATTTTTTCACCACCGACCGAAAGAACAACCGGTGAAGACACCACCGACAGCATTTTGTCATTGTAACATCCGGTTACGGATATTTGTCACATGGTACTATTTTTGTGGTCGGTATCACTACACCGCATAGAGTGCAGCAGCTTCACAGTCATAGATATTATTAAAAATAGATGCCTCACTGGCCGTTGCAGTTCATTGGAGTAGGGGTGAGCGATATGGACAAAAGTATTATCACAATATTTTTTTCAAGCCGTATCACGTCACGATAAACAATATTATTACGATATTTTTTTCAAGCCGTATCACGATAAACAATATTATTACGATGTTTTTTTTCAAGCCGTATCACGATAAACTATATCACGATATTCTTTCCTGTGTTTTTGAGGGGCGCTAGCCCCTCCTATATACGGGTTTAATGTTTGTTTTTAATTGTATGTTTGTTTTAAAAATGCCATTGACAATAACAAATATTTAATGTTTTTTTTGACACCGTTTGTTTTACATCATTACATCACATCATAGCAATCAGAGCGCCCCTCACTTCACACAAGTGTGATTTTTTAAGGTTATTTTCAAGTTACAACGTAACTAAAAACTAAAAAAATACCATTTAGTAGACCCTCCAGAAAAACATGGGAAAAATATTATTATTTAATATTGATTATGCGATGAAATATGCAGTGCTTTAGCCGCAAAATATGATATAATCACTTAAAAAAAAGTTATTGACCTACACCCTATGGTATTTGTTCTCAAAGTTGGGTCCAGGGGGTCCCCAGCTAAATGTATGTATATCATAAATATCTATTTAACCACTTTAATCATACACATTGACTATTTGAAAATAGCCGATCTACAAGCTCACACACGCACACACAATATTTTTTCAGATTGGGGTCACATGCAGATTATTTAATATTTTAGTCATTATTATACTGATGCTAGATAAAACCAGGCTTGTTTCCATTCCATGCCAGCTTGGAAAATCAACAATGGTGAAGATTGTAAACAAAGTGGAAATGCAAATTTGGAACTGAAGACTGAAGAAGAGGAGCAATTATACAAAGTAGTGACATTGATGACATCACAATGAGGACAAAATCAGTTGAGCTGTTCCTAAGAGCAATTTCCATTAAAACACCTATATGATATGAAAGCCTGATTGTTCAAAATTGGGTTATTTGTGGGGATAGAAAACACATTATAGGAGCCCCAAAAACACAAAAGGAAAAAGTAGAATTTTATGTTATAGGTGCTTTAAGCTGACAGATCAACATATAGGAGAATAAATGTCATACCTTTACAAAAGCACTTTTAGTTGTTGTGTTGATGCCAACTAGCTCTTCTCTCTGTGTAATTTGTAAAGAGGGTTCCCCTGAACATGAGGAGAGGAGCTCCAGTCTGGTCCAGGAGGAACCACAACCTCCACACATTAAAGAGGAGAACATGGAAGAGGAGGCTGATGTGTCAACATTGACATTACTACGTGGGAAGACAAGGTGCCATTCTCTCCCAGGTAAAAAAAATAAGCCTCACTACTTTAATACGAGTCTAAAAGTCATACTATAGCAGCCCATACGTGCTTCTAGGTGACATAGGGGTGGGTTCAGACTTCAGAAACAAAACAAAATGTTTTGGAGTGAGTGAGTGGCAAAGTGAGTTTAATGTCATTTAATGCAATCAGTTTGTCAGCTTAAGTTCCTTGCCTTATATTACACCCTCATTGACTACGGCAGCCTTCAGTACAAGAATGCACACACATAATCTGTATTAAAATAAAGCATGACCACTGAATTTCTTTAAAAGAAATACAATATTGTCACCTGGATATTTTTAACATGGAAGAACAGCACAGCAGCCAGCTATCAGCAGGTAACTTCACAGGACGTCATCTAGGAGTGGTAGAACTCGTGACGTGCAATCCACATTGCTTTCTTGGCAAACAATTTGCAATAGAGGCGTGTGACATCATCATCATCATACCCGTAACCTATGCGGGAATGCCTAGTGAGTGGCAAAAACTACTTTCTGGACTTGACAGTCCATACATCCAAACAGAAAAGTCCTATCTGCTTGCATTAAATGTCTTCACTCACTTTGCCACTCGATCTGCCTTTCACTTTTTGCACTCTATGGCCTGCTTTCAATGGCCTGCATCTCCAAATTAATGTCGTTTCTGGTGAAAACAAGGTTTTTCAACGGCCGACAGCAGGGGCTGTGATACTTGCGGTCGGATTTTTTCACCACCGACCGAAAGAACAACCGGTGAAGACACCACCGACAGCATTTTGTCATTGTAACATCCGGTTACGGATATTTGTCACATGGTACTATTTTTGTGGTCGGTATCACTACACCGCATAGAGTGCAGCAGCTTCACAGTCATAGATATTATTAAAAATAGATGCCTCACTGGCCGTTGCAGTTCATTGGAGAAGGGGTGAGCGATATGGACAAAAGTATTATCACGATAATTTTTTCAAGCCGTATCACGTCACGATAAACAATATTATTACGATATTTTTTTCAAGCCGTATCACGATAAACAATATTATTACGATGTTTTTTTCAAGCCGTATCACGATAAACGATATTATTACGATGTTTTTTTCAAGCCGTATCACGATAAACGATATCACGATATTCTTTCCTGTGTTTTTGAGGGGCGCTAGCCCCTCCTATATACGGGTTTAATGTTTGTTTTTAATTGTATGTTTGTTTTAAAAATGCCATTGACAATAACAAATATTTAATGTTTGTTTTGACACCGTTTGTTTTACATCATTACATCACATCATAGCAATCAGAGCGCCCCTCACTTCACACAAGTGTGATTTTTTTTATGGTTATTTTCAAGTTACAACGTAACAAAAAACTAAAAAAATACCATTTAGTAGACCCTCCAGAAAAACATGGGCAAAATATTATTATTTAATATTGATTATGCGATGAAATATGCAGTGCTTTAGCCGCAAAATATGATATAATCACTTTAAAAAAAGTTATTGACCTACACCCTATGGTATTTGTTCTCAAAGTTGGGTCCAGGGGGTCCCCAGCTAAATGTATGTATATCATAAATTTCTATTTAACCACTTTAATCATACACATTGACTATTTGAAAATAGCCGATCTACAAGCTCACACACGCACACACAATATTTCTTCAGATTGGGGTCACATGCAGATTATTTAATATTTTAGTCATTATTATACTGATGCTAGATAAAACCAGGCTTGTTTCCATTCCATGCCGGCTTGGAAAATCAACAATGGTGAAGATTGTAAGTAAAGTGGAAATGCAAATTTGGAACTCAAGACTGAAGAAGAGGAGGAATTATACAAAGTAGTGACATTGATGACATCACAATGAGGACAAAATCAGTTGAGCTGTTACTAAGAGCAATTTCCATTAAAGCACCTATATGATATGAAAGCCTGATTGTTCAAAATTGGGTTATTTGTGGGGATAGAAAACACATTATAGGAGCCCCAAAAACACAAAAGAAATGGAAAAAGTAGAATTTCATGAATAGGTCCTTTAAGCTGACAGATTAACATATAGGAGAATAAATGTCATACATTTACAAAAGCACTTTGAGTTGTGCTGATGCCAACTAGCTCTTCTCTCTGTGTAGTTTGTAAAGAGGGTTCCCCTGAACATGAGGAGAGGAGCTCCAGTCTCGTCCAGGAGGAACCACAACCTCCACAGATTAAAGAGGAGAACATGGAAGAGGAGGCTGAAGTGTCAACATTGACTTTACTACATGGGAAGACAAGGTGCCATTCTCTCCAAGGTAAAAAAATAAGCCTCACTACTTTAATACGAGTCTAAAAGTCATACTATAGCAGCCCATACGTGCTTCTAGGTGACATGGGGGTGGGTTCAGACTTCAGAAACAAAACAAAATGTTTTGGAGTGAGTGAGTGGCAAAGTGAGTTTAATGTCATTTAATGCAATCAGTTTGTCAGCTTAAGTTCCTTGCCTTATATTACACCCTCATTGACTACGACAGCCTTCAGTACAAGAATGCACACACATAATCTGTATTAAAATAAACCCTGACCACTGAATTATTTTAAAAGAAATACAACATTGTCACCTGGATATTTTTAACATGGAAGAACAGCACAGCAGCCAGCTATCAGCAGGTAACTTCACAGGACGTCATCTAGGAGTGGTAGAACTCGTGACATGCAATCCACACTGCTTTCTTGGCAAACAATTTGCAATAGAGGCGTGTGACATCATCATCATACCCGGAACCTATATCGGGAATGCCTAGTGAGTGGCAAAAACTACTTTCTGGACTTGACAGTCCATACATCCAAACAGAAAAGTCCTATCTGCTTGCATTAAATGTCTTCACTCACTTTGCCACTCGATCTGCCTTTCACTTTTTGCACTCTATGGCCTGCTTTCAATGGCCTGCATCTCCAAATGAATGTCGTTTCTGGTGAAAACAAGGTTTTTCAACGGCCGACAGCAGGGGCTGTGATACTTGAGGTCGGATTTTTTCACCACCGACCGAAAGAACAACCGGTGAAGACACACCACCGACAGCATTTTGTCATTGTAACATCCGGTTACGGATATTTGTCACATGGTACTATTTTTGTGGTCGGTATCACTACACCGCATAGAGTGCAGCAGCTTCACAGTCATAGATATTATTAAAAATAGATGCCTCACTGGCCGTTGCAGTTCATTGGAGTAGGGATGAGCGATATGGACAAAAGTATTATCACGATATTTTTTTCAAGCCGTATCACGTCACGATAAACAATATTATTACGATATTTTTTTCAAGCCGTATCACGATAAACAATATTATTACGATGTTTTTTTCAAGCCGTATCACGATAAACGATATCACGATATTCTTTCCTGTGTTTTTGAGGGGCGCTAGCCCCTCCTATATACGGTTTTAATGTTTGTTTTTAATTGTATGTTTGTTTTAAAAATGCCATTGACAATAACAAATATTTAATGTTTGTTTTGACACCGTTTGTTTTACATCATTACATCACATCATAGCAATCAGAGCGCCCCTCACTTCACACAAGTGTGATTTTTTATGGTTATTTTCAAGTTACAACGTAACTAAAAACTAAAAAAATACCATTTAGTAGACCCTCTAGAAAAACATGGGCAAAATATTATTATTTAATATTGATTATGCGATGAAATATGCAGTGCTTTAGCCGCAAAATATGATATAATCACTTTAAAAAAAGTTATTGACCTACACCCTATGGTATTTGTTCTCAAAGTTGGGTCCAGGGGGTCCCCAGCTAAATGTATGTATATCATAAATATCTATTTAACCACTTTAATCATACACATTGACTATTTGAAAATAGCCGATCTACAAGCTCACACACGCACACACAATATTTTTTCAGATTGGGGTCACATGCAGATTATTTAATATTTTAGTCATTATTATACTGATGCTAGATAAAACCAGGCTTGTTTCCATTCCATGCCAGCTTGGAAAATCAACAATGGTGAAGATTGTAAGTAAAGTGGAAATGCAAATTTGGAACTCAAGACTGAAGAAGAGGAGGAATTATACAAAGTAGTGACATTGATGACATCACAATGAGGACAAAATCAGTTGAGCTGTTCCTAAGAGCAATTTCCATTAAAGCACCTATATGATATGAAAGCCTGATTGTCCAAAATTGGGTTATTTGTGGGGATAGAAAACACATTATAGGAGCCCCAAAAACACAAAAGAAATGGAAAAAGTAGAATTTCATGAATAGGTCCTTTAAGATGACAGATTAACATATAGGAGAATAAATGTCATACATTTACAAAAGCACTTTGAGTTGTGCTGATGCCAACTAGCTCTTCTCTCTGTGTAGTTTGTAAAGAGGGTTCCCCTGAACATGAGGAGAGGAGCTCCAGTCTCGTCCAGGAGGAACCACAACCTCCACAGATTAAAGAGGAGAACATGGAAGAGGAGGCTGAAGTGTCAACATTGACATTACTACATGGGAAGACAAGGTGCCATTCTCTCCAAGGTAAAAAAAATAAGCCTCACTACTTTAATACGAGTCTAAAAGTCATACTATAGCAGCCCGTACGTGCTTCTAGGTGACATGGGGGTGGGTTCAGACTTCAGAAACAAAATGTTTTGGTGTGAGTGAGTGGAAAAGTGAGTTTAATGTCGATGAATGCAATTGGACCTTTCTGTTTGTCAGCTTAAGTTCCTTGCCTTATATTACACCCTCATTGACTACGACAGCCTTCAGTACAAGAATGCACACACATAATCTGTATTAAAATAAAGCATGACCACTGAATTATTTTAAAAGAAATAACCTGGATATTTTTAACATGGAAGAACAGCACAGCAGCCAGCTATCAGCAGGTAACTTCACAGGACGTCATCTAGGAGTGGTAGAACTCGTGACGTGCAATCCACACTGCTTTCTTGGCAAACAATTTGCAATAGAGGCGTGTGACATCATCATCATACCCGGAACCTATGCGGGAATGCCTAGTGAGTGGCAAAAACTACTTTCTGGACTTGACAGTCCATACATCCAAACAGAAAAGTCCTATCTGCTTGCATTAAATGTCTTCACTCACTTTGCCACTCGATCTGCCTTTCACTTTTTGCACTCTATGGCCTGCTTTCAATGGCCTGCATCTCCAAATGAATGTCGTTTCTGGTGAAAACAAGGTTTTTCAACGGCCGACAGCAGGGGCTGTGATACTTGCGTTCGGATTTTTTCACCACCGACCGAAAGAACAACCGGTGAAGACACCACCGACAGCACTTTGTCATTGTAACATCCGGTTACGGATATTTGTCACATGGTACTATTTTTGTGGTCGGTATCACTACACCGCTTAGAGTGCAGCAGCTTCACAGTCATAGATATTATAAAAAATATATGCCTCACTGGCCGTTGCAGTTCATTGGAGTAGGGGTGAGCGATATGGACAAAAGTATTATCACGATATTTCTTTCAAGCTGTATCACGATAAACAATATTATTACGATATTTTTTTCAAGCCGTATCACGATAAACGATATCACGATATTTTTTCGTGTGTTTTTGAGGTGCGCTAGCCCCTCCTATATATGGGTTTAATGTTTGTTTTAATTGTATGTTTGTTTTAAAAATGCCATTGACAATAACAAATATTTAATGTTTGTTTTGACACCGTTTGTTTTACATCATTACATCACATCATAGCAATCAGAGCGCCCCTCACTTCACACAAGTGTGATTTTTTTATGGTTATTTTCAAGTTACAACGTAACAAAAAACAAAAAATAATACCATTTAGTAGACCCCCCAGAAAAACATGGGCAAAATATTATTTAATATTGATTATGCAATGGAATATGCAGTGCTTTAGCAGCAAACTATGATATAATCACTTTAAAAAAAGTTATTAACCTACACCCTATGGTATTTGTTCTCAAAGTGGGGTCCAGGGGGTCCCCAGCTAAATGTATGTATATCATAAATATCTATTTAACCACTTTAATCATACACATTGACTATTTGAAAATAGCCGATCTACAAGCTCACACACGCACACACAATATTTTTTCAGATTGGGGTCACATGCAGATTATTTAATATTTTAGTCATTATTATACTGATGCTAGATAAAACCAGGCTTGTTTCCATTCCATGCCAGCTTGGAAAATCAACAATGGTGAAGATTGTAAGTAAAGTGGAAATTCAAATTTGGAACTCAAGACTGAAGAAGAGGAGGAATTATACAAAGTAGTGACATTGATGACATCACAATGAGGACAAAATCAGTTGAGCTGTTCCTAAGAGCAATTTCCATTAAAACACCTATATGATATGAAAGCCTGATTGTCCAAAATTGGGTTATTTGTGGGGATAGAAAACACATTATAGCAGCCCCAAAAACACAAAAGAAATGGAAAAAGTAGAATTTTATGAATAGGTCCTTTAAGCTGACAGATTAACATCAGAGCATGTGAGCGGAGCGGGGGGATTTTGACGTGAGCGCGGAGCGGGTTTTTAAATGGGTCAGATTGACTTCCGGAGCGAGAACTGTCCTCCGCTCCGAACCGCTCCGAGCCGCTCAGTGCACACGGCACGGCACTGTGCAAGCTTGGCTAGCAGTTTACATCAATCATTGCCTCTCTCCTAAAAACTTTATTGGGAAACACACACACACACACACACACACACACACACACACACACACACACACACACACAGTCACACACTAAGACCGAGTTTGTTGGTGTGTCAACTACTATAGTTTCATTCACAAGTACACTGGACTGGAGGCTTGTTGTGCTGTAGTAGTGATAACAACGTTAGCTAACCAGCTAATGCGACGCTAACGTTATTCCCTCTCTCCTTGTTGCGCACAGCCGTGCTTTTGTACACACTTCCATCCGTTCGCCTTTTAAATCTAAATGTCCCATCAACACACGGGTCCAAGGCGCAACGCGATCTTATCTGGTTCTTGGGGTTTCATTAACACCGAGCAGTGAGCACTGACTGCAGTGCTGCCTGCTCGTTACGTCTCCACCTAAGGTCCTCCTCGCCCCGCAGACGGCGCAGTATACACAGGAGGAGAGGAGAGGAGAACAACAAGTCTAAAAAGGAGGGGAGGAGACCTGTCTGTCGCCTAGTCGCCTGTGTAATCTAAATAAAACTGTAAATAGAAATAAAGTGTGGGCAAATGTCGACTCGGGATAGATATTATTACTGTAATGTAGATGATACTCGGGGGGAACACCTTTTTCTTTTAAAGATAACTTTTTTTTACACCAGCGTCGGTGTCTGTGCGCGACAGATTTCAGTTGTGCGCGAGAGCATTTGGCCATGTGCGCGCACGGGCGCACGTTAGGGGGAACATTGGCTACAACAGAGCATGTGAGCGCGAGCGGAGCGGAGCGAGGAGCGGAGCGGGTGGATTTTGAAGTGAGCGCGGAGCGAGCGTAGAGCGGCGTGGGGAGAGATGAACGTGAGCGCGGAGCGAGCGTAACAAAAGCCGTCGAGAACGAAGAGCGGAATTATCGGCCGCTCCGCTCCGCTCACATGCTCTGATTAACATATAGGAGAATACATGTCATACATTTACAAAAGCACTTTTAGTTGTTGTGCTGATGCCAACTAGCTCTTCTCTCTGTGTAATTTGTAAAGAGGGTTCCCCTGAACATGAGGAGAGGAGCTCCAGTCTCGTCCAGGAGGAACCACAACCTCCACACATTAAAGAGGAGAACATGGAAGAGGAGGCTGATGTGTCAACATTGACATTACTACGTGGGAAGACAAGGTGCCATTCTCTCCAAGGTAAAAAAAATAAGCCTCACTCATCTCGCCAATAATGAAAAGGCAGAAAATCTCTAAATAATGATTTTCGTTTTTTTTTCATATTAACAGTTTGAACGTTGAATGTTTTCATTCCAATATATTATTGATTTGGGTAAATTAAATGTATACATTTATAAGTCAAAGTAGGCTTGTTTTATCGGTAATTTTACCTCTATTTTTGGGGCGGAGAAGAGCAGTTCCGAGATTTGCATGTAGCTTTCGATTGGTCTTTGGAATGTCTTTGTCCTCAGGTTTCACACTCTGAGCACCGCCCATTAGCGTACTTGTGTGTTTGTAAACACAGAATTCTTCAACATGGCTATAGTATGGTAACCTGACGCTGCCAGATGAGGGCGGTATTGGGGAAAAATATTCCCCAACACAACACTCATCTGGGATCTCTGACGGAGTTGAGCCCTGAGTCAGATCTGCTTCGTACCGAACCAATCAGCGTGAGCTTCTTCTTATCGTGTCCACAATACAGTTAGTTACAATACACGTTAGATGTGGTTCAGCCACAGCTGAACACATTGCTGTCCCTTTTCGTTGAACTCTGCCAAGTCCGTTGCTGTGCAGGGATGTTCCAGCAGGGGGCATGTGAGGAGGTGTTGCATGGTCTGCGGCTCAGTGCCACAGTCACACACAATGTCCTCGTCATCAGAAAAACCCCATTTTACCAGAGTGGCTTTTGCTCGCCCAACACCAGATCTTAATCTATTAAGGCATTTCCACACTGCGTATGTTGAGTCTGCTCCAGGGGGTAGTGCCTCGCTAGCCTTTAGCTCCATCGTTGTAGCTGGTGGGAGATTGCCAGTCCTTTCTTCCCACTGAGTGACTCTCTCACTACTTTTGCTCGGTGTTCCGAGCAGAGGGATGCTATTCAGGAAGTTTTTCCTGGATTTAAGACGGCTTTTGGCTGGCACATGGCCGAAGAGAGGGTGTCTTTCGTCGGTAGACTGTTGTAGCCGCTCTTTTCTGCTTGCTGCATTCCGTCGTATCTCTGGTGGGGCTATGCCTGCCAGGATGTACAAACGGTCTGTGGGTGTAGGTTTCAGACAGCCTGTGATAAGGCGGCAGCTAGCATTAAGGGCGGGGTCCACCTTCTTGGCATGGGCAGATCGCTCCCACACTGGGCAGGCATACTCGGCAGCTGAGTAGCAGAGCGCTAGTGCGGTTGACTTAATAGTCTGTGGGTTAGCACCCCAGGTTGTGCCAGTGAGCTTGCAGATTATGTTGTTCCTCGCACTCACTTTACACTTGGTCTTCTCTGTGTGGGTCTTAAAAGAGAGACATCTATCCAGGGTTACCCCTAGGTAGACAGGGTGCTCACAGTGTTCAAGGGGGGTTCCTGACCAGCTGACCTTCAGTTGGCGCTTGGCTTCACAATTTCGCAGGTGGAAGGCACACACCTGAGTCTTAGATGGGTTTGCACGTAGGTGGTTCTCTTCATAGTAGGGTGTTAGCTCTGCCAGAGCATTAGAGAGTCTGTCTTCCACAACTTTGAAGTCAGTGGCTTGTGCAGCTATGCTGAGATCATCTGCATAGATGTAGCGCCGAGTGTCTGCACTTTTTGGTTGGTCGTTGGTGTAGATGTTAAAGAGAAGTGGTGCAAGCACACTTCCCTGTGGAAGGCCATTCTTGAGTCTTCGCCACCTGCTTTTCTTTCCTCCTAATTCAACAAAGAAGTGCCTGTTTTCAAGCATGCTTTCAATCAGCTCTGTCAGACAGATGTCTCTTGTGGTCTCCAGGATCTTGCTGAGGAGGCGTCTGTGGTTGACTGTGTCATAGGCAGCTGAGAGGTCGACAAGCACCACACCGGTTACCATCCCTTCCTCATAACCGTCTTCGATGTGCTGAGTAAGGTTGAGTACTTGGCTAGTTGTCGACTTGCCAGGGCGGAAACCTGCTTGTTCAGGGATGAGGTGTTTGTCAACAAAGGAGCCAATTCTGTTGAGGATCAGACGTTCAAAGAGCTTGTAGGTGTGGCTCAAAAGTGAGATTGGTCTGAAGTTCTTGGGAGCGGATGGATCTTTCCCCGGTTTCAGCAGTGCTATAATGTGGGCTTTTTTCCAGATGTTAGGGAGCTTGTGTGTTGATTAGCACTCATTGTAGAGCTGTAGAAGCCACGTCTTTGCCTTGAGACCGAAGTGCTTGATCTGTTCTGTTGCGATGTTATCCAGTCCAATTGCCTTTCCTGGTTTGAGGATAGAGATTCCCTCTTCCAGCTCTTCCATGGTAAGCTGTCTTGTAAAAGCAGGGTCCTCGGTGTATTGCTTGCGGTTCAGCTTGGTCTTTTTCCCTCTCTTTCTACTCTTTCCATTTTCGAGCAATTGGTTGGCAACTTGGTTGGCAGTGACTTTTGGGTGCTGAGGAGCTGCTTTAGGATCGCCCCGTAGCTTGTGAATAAGTGTCCATGCTTTCTTGCTGTTTTTTGACATGTCTGTGGACTCAATAAGAGCGTTCCAGGTCTTGCTTCGCTCTTCGGCAATGCTTTCCATCACCTTCTCGCCTTGGACAGTTGTTTCATCTGAGAAGGGATCTGCTTCAAACATGCTGACGTAGTTGTCATAGAGTCCTGCACAGTCTTTTGAAAGTCCTGGTATATATTCAACTCTACAGCCTCGTGGGATGTATTTCCGAGCAGTTTTCAGCACCAGGTTAGCAAATTGATCGTAGCTCTTGCTAACTGGTATTATATTTCCGATCTTCTCTTCCAGCCCATTGGTGAAACCTTTCCAGTCTGCTTTCTTGTAGTTGAAACGCCTTTTAAAGGGCACGATGGTTGGGACTACAGCTGCATTGATTAGGATCCCAATGGGACGGTGTTGGGTTGATGGAATAGGGTCCAGCACAGTCTTTTTACACAGTCCAACGATGTTACTTGTGACCATGGTGAGATCTGGGTTGTAGCCACGTTTCCAGCGAGCACTGAAAAATGAGTGTGGTAGCTTGGGGTCATGGATAAGACTTAGCTGGTTAGTATCCATCCAGTCCTCTACTGCTTCTCCATCCTTGTTCATTTCAGAGTAGCCCCACTGGGTACTGTGGCTGTTGAAGTCACCAATTATGATCTGTGGTTTACTGTGCACTTTAGGGATTGGCTGGGGAAATATGAAGTCTACAGGTGGTGGTTTATAGACAGATGTTATTACAACACTGCTTAACTCAGCAGACAGGACTTCGATATCATGGTCATCTGACATGTCTGTATCTTCTATAGTTAGGCCTGTTTTTACAAATATAGCACTGCCGTACTGCCGGTAAGGTCGCTCAATGGCCAGGACCATTCCTGGTATAGTGGGGCGGTTATTTTCACTCCCTCTGTGCGTCTCTTGCAGGCAGAGAACATCACATTGTTGCTTGCTGCATAGATCGGCTAGGATGGTTTGTTTTGCAGAGGAGAACCCTTCAATGTTCACAGATATGACTGTCAGTGGCGGTTTTGAGGAGGTCCCTCGTTTTCGACGTTGATCTTTGTGTCTATCTCCAGGCATGATGTTTTCACTTGGGTGTTCTATAGCTTTGTGGCTTGTAGGTTGCAGCTTTGGCGTAGCTTGTGGCTGTTGTGGTCTTGTAACTGTTGCTTGTAGTGGTGAAAGGATTAGCAGTATCTTGTCGATCTTGTTGATCTTGTTGATCTTGTCGATCTCGCCGATCTCGTTGATCTCGTCAATACTCCCAGGGCCGCGACGTGGACGCTCCTTCCATGACCCCAAGCCTTTAGCGTGAGCTAAAGGCGGGATATGTGCAAAAGCGGATGTGACGGTATATAGACACGTCGATATGATTGGTTGTGTTTGCACGCCCACACAGTGATAGACAGACGCTCCCATCCAATCATCTACCATGTATCTTGAAAAAAAGGAACAGCCCAGTCATCGAATTTGCTTCCGCGATCCCAGATCCAAATAAGCTGTGAAACAAATTTGTGTAGCAAGCTTTTTGGATCTGGCAGCGTCAGGTTAATAGTATGGAGGAACATTTGGGATTTTATAGGCCTTTTAATTACCGGGAAAGGCGTTTTAAGTATTTTTAAGTAGAATTAAGTATATAAATTCCGGCCTCCTTTTATTAGCCGGGTTTTTTTTTCCTTTTTTTCCAAGTGCCGTATCTGTTACCTTCGCTGCTCTGGCTGGCTGTGCCTGTCACTTCAGCGTCCAGATGCGGGTGGTCGCGCTGCTCGGCTCTCAACAAAGTTAACAACAAAGTTAACTTCGGGAGAGAACGCCAATAAGCACTGTTCATGGTCACGGACAATAAAACTACCGGTAATGAGAGCAGAAGTCTAACTGCAAGTGAAATCTATCCCACAGCCTACTTGGCTACTACAATGAGTGAGTAATGAGTTTGTGACACGATGTGCTGCGCAATGAACGTAAACGACAGATTGCAGAGCGCATGTGGCGTTGTGGATCTGTCGTTTAATGGATCATGGGATGAACGTACTGGTATGCTGTTAGCTTGTTGCTAACGGGACCCCCTTCCTCCCTCTCTCTCCCTCTCCCTCTCTCTCTCTTGCACGTTAGAGAGAGACGCTCTCTTTAACACGTCTATCTCTCTCTCTCTCTCCCGTTGAAGCCTTGGATTTTTACAGTCTATGGTTGGATCACTGTAGTGTTGCACTCTGATTTGTTATATGAAATAGCCTATCCTACATTATTTGCATCTGAAATTGTCAGTAGCCTAACTGTAGGCCTGACATTATTAAAAAGCAGGTGGCTAGCGCACATCCGTAAGTACAGTGAAGAGAAGAGAGTCAATCACTTTAAAATGGTCATATCTCCTTCAAATATTTTCCAATTTCATTGAATGATACATCATATGAAAGCTTATATTCTGTACTTCAATAATCTGTAAAGAACTGATGTTGTTCGAGATGAGGGCCTATTTGCCAGACCCGGTTCTGAAGCATCTTCCATAAAATCTGTAATAGTCTCGGTCAGATATCTCATACAGTATGAAGGCAAAGGGTTAAAACGTCATTCTAAATTCATGCACCTGGTTGACAGCTGTGTGTGTGTGTGTGTGTGTGTGTGTGTGTGTGTGTGTGTGTGTGTGTTTAAACTAGGCTTATTGATACAATCAGTTGACTGACAGCTGATTGTGCTTCTTTCACTGTACATTTGCTAGTTTAAAAACATCTGCAGTGAATTGATGTTATATAAATAACTGTAGTCTCACAGAGAAGCTAGGTCAGGTTTTGTATTTTGCATTGACGCATTTGCATTGACTTTCAAAAAAAAAATAGACAGGATATGGCTCTATGATATCACTATACAAAAATATCAACACAATAAAAAACTAAGGTGCTAAAAATAAAGCATGCTTTCGTAAACAATACATTCGAATATGAATAAACATGCAATGTTCTCTACTCTTCCAACTCCCTGGCAGACCGTGGCACCGGGGGTGAGCACTTTAGAAATCTGAACGTTCATGTACACGTTAGCTTTGTAAATTTAGCAAGGCACTCAAAACATTGGGAAGGTCTGCCATCACGCTCGTTAAGAACGAGCGTCACCATGGCAAACATTTCCCTGCATTTTTAGGATTTGAGGATTTCCTGGTAGACTGATAGAGTGGAAGTTTCTCCATCCAACTGTTGTACCCTGTGGTAGTTGGAAGAAATGTTTGTCTGAAGTGTTTACTTCCTTGTAGTTCAACAGAGGAAACACTGCGTGGGAAATGTTAAGTTCAACATCTAATGGATTTCTTTCATTTTATCTTTTGCCTAAAGAAGAGCATTCCCCTGAACATCAGGAGAGGAGGTCCAGTCTGGTCCAGGAGGAACCAGAGTCTTTACAGATTAAACAGGAGCTACTTCAAAGACCAGTGGAGGATGACGGGTCAACATTGACATTACTTGCAGTGAAAAGTGATGATGATGATGAAGGCAGACAGACAGAGCCTCTAGCCAGCACTTCAACTCAACACATGAACACACAAGCTGATGTAGAGGACTGTGGGACATCACAACCAACTAGTGATAACCAGCTCCTCTCTTTACATGCTTCTGAATCGGACAATAAATGTGACAGTGATGATGAGTGGGAGCCAACTAGTGATAACCAGCTCCTTTCTTTACACTCTTCTCAATCGCACAATGAATCTGACACTGAAGACAGTGCTGAGCAGGAGGAGACCAGGGAGGGTCCATCAGATTTAAACACGCTGATGTCACACAAGACACAAAATGTGAAAGGTCAAGCCTGGTCGTTGAGCAACAAGCTGTCCCAGGACCTGAAAACACCAAAACAAACTGATTCCACGAGGAGTCACACAGGGAAGAAAAGGTTTAGTTGTACAGAGTGTGGCATAATGTGTAATACGAAGTCACATCTTAACCAGCACATGAGGACTCATACAGGGGAAAAGCCCTTTACTTGTAAAGTTTGTAGCAAAGGCTTTAGACAAAAGGGTAATCTAACTATGCACATGAGGACTCATACAGGGGAAAAGCCCTTTACTTGTAAAGTTTGTAGCAAAGGCTTTAGACAAAAGGGTAATCTAACTATGCACATGAGGACTCATACAGGGGAAAATCCCTTTACTTGTAAAGTTTGTAGCAAAGGCTTTAAGCAAGTGGGTGCTCTAACTTACCACATGAGGACTCATACAGGGGAAAATCCCTTTACTTGTAAAGTTTGTAGCAAAGGGTTTAGGCAAAAGGGTGCTCTAACTTACCACATGAGGACTCATATAGGGGAAAAGCCCTTTACTTGTAAAGTTTGTAGCAAAGGCTTTAAGAGTAAGGGTCATCTAACTTGCCATGTGAGGACGCATACAGGGGAAAAGCCCTTTACTTGTAAAGTTTGTAGCAAAGGCTTTAAGAGTAAGGGTGCTCTATCTTACCACATGAGGACTCATACAGGGGAAAAGCCCTTTACTTGTAAAGTTTGTAGCAAAGGCTTTACACGTAAGGGTCCTCTAACTTGCCACATGAGGACGCATACAGGGGAAAAGCCCTTTACTTGTAAAGTTTGTAGCAAAGGCTTTAGTCAAAAGGGTGCTCTAACTTACCACATGAGTACTCATACAGGAGAAAAGCCCTTTACTTGTAAAGTTTGTAACAAAGGCTTTGATTCAAAGACTTTTCTAACTTACCACATGGTGACTCATACGGGGGAAAAGCCATTTACTTGTAAAGTTTGTAGCAAAGGCTTTAGTCGTAAGGGTCCTCTAACTTGTCACATGAGGACGCATACAGGGGAAAAGCCATTTACGTGTAATGTTTGTAACAAAAGCTTTGCTGCGGTATGTACTCTTAGGAAACACATGAAGACGCATACAGGGGAACAACCACTTTAGTTAGAGCTTCTGGCAAATGCATTGGTCAATTTCACCTCTGATACGAGGATTCATACAGGGGAGACGGTAATAATGTTGTTTTTTTGTTTTTTTTTGGCAACACGTTGCCAAAAACTTCAACCATGTTTATTGAAATAAACTGTAATACATTTACACCGATTGCTCCATCATCTCTCTTCTGCTGTGTAATGCGTTGGCATGCTTTGAATGAAGAAATAACACTAATTCCATATGTCATAATTGGGGATAGAGCCCGAAAATCGGGCCTATAAAATACAAGCCTATAAAACTAAATACAACAAATATATCTGAGTATTGAAAACCTCAAGGGATGCAACCGTGACGTATATACCGTGCGACCACTTTGACTTGAGATTTACAATGCTAGGACTTTTCACAAACTGATGGAGTATATTATAGTACATTGTAGGATGTATATTGAGATGGCAGGTATGTGACATTGAAAAGGACAAATCAAACTTATGGGACATTTTATTAGAACACAATATAAATCGCTACCGCCTCTGTAATGAACCAGTGAAATTAGGGTAATTTATGATGCCTCTCATAGGGATTGCATTGGCACCTGCAGTACACAGTTGAAACGGACCAGAAGTGGGAACGCTGTCTCATTTGGGGGCGTGCAATTTGTAGTCCCCGTGTGTCTATAGCCGCAGCAGCTGACGTCATGGGCCGCTCGCTATAAAGGGGGCTTGGACGCGACGGGTGGTTGCGTGGTTCCGTCATCGTTTGCCGTATGGTGGAACGGGTGAAAAGTTTGGAGGGGAGCTAAATGCAATAATGTAGCCTACCACAGTTGTTGCATGCAAGAAAGGGAGCATTTCGACAATGCATGGACAGATAGATCTGTCCATAATGCATTTTATTAAACCCAAATGCGATACCTTTGCGTGTCTGCACCGAGTCGAAACAACACTGGAGCCTCAGCTGCTGCAGTGGAACAAACATCCTGCTCTTCCACCTAACGCATGTTGTGCTTACCATGCTTGCTGCCCAAGGCAAGCACGGTAAGACGTTGCCCTAAATTATTAATCCAATTCATAATAATACATTTGGGAAACTCAAATCTCCCTGAAATACTGTATCTCCCACAAATCGATTGAATAGTCTCACATATGTGACGTATTCAATTCAATTCAACTTCTCAGTCTATCGTTGCCGAAAAGGCAGAGCTAAAAGCTCACAACGCGGTGCAACCAAACGCGTTGTGAGCTTGTAGATTGGCTATTTTTGGTGCGACACACTGCCATACGATGTATACAATTCACTTTTAAAGTGACGGTACACAATGAACAGTTCCCTCTGTCTGTTAGAAAGTTACTGTATAAGGTGTGTGTGTGTGTGTGTGTGTGTGTGTGTGTGTGTGTGTATAGCCTACACCTTAGAACTGTTTATTGGCATACAAACTCTCACAACTGGCCAATAAAAATAAAGTTCTGTTCTTTCCACAAAATAAAAGCAAATGCTCGATAGTGGGCTCGATAAGGACCCGGCTCAATAAGCCTGCTCGATAAGGTGATCGTTAACAATAAAACCTTAACGAGCTCCATCCCTGGTCATAATAACCATATTAAAACTGTTTTAGAAAATAAATAACTTATCGACGGGAGTCGTGTTAATATTTATATCATTGTCATGTTCACTACAAATAAACAAGTATTATGCACTTATGATGCGGATGATTGTGGAGTTTTGAAAAATATCTCTCCTGGCTGGTGATGGTGATGTGGATACAAGATCTGTAAGAAAATAGAAAAAACAAACACATTAACTTTAATTCACTGCCGTATTAACTGTTGTACTTATATTAGATTAGGCTGTTATTATTTTGTTGTATTTTCAGACAGACAAATCTGTTTTATCTTTTTTCTATTAATTGAGTTTACCTGTTGAGCAAAGTCAAAAGAATAGTGCATCTTGAAGTGTCTGTGCAAATCTCTTTGCAGTCTCTGCGCATGTCGTTGTATAGATCTCGCTCGCCCTTAACCAGGGACAAGTGCTTTAGCTGTACATTCAGTGTGTCATGTTTCTCTTCCTCTGCCACACCGTTACTTCGGTAAACCTGTACAAAAGGGAAAATAAAAAACAGCACAAGCATAGTTACCTACTCTTCTATCTACATCACAATTCCACTAGAGTACTGTAACCACAAGGACCCTAGAATTCATATTTGTGATCTTGAATCATTTTGACCATTCATAATGATTTACATACCTTGTAGTTGTTCTTTTGACACTGCCAACATAAGTCTGACATAGGCTTGGTACACTTTATGTCTGGCAGAAACGTCTTCCAGATGTATCGGAATGAACTAAGAGACAAAACACGGACATCTGGGAAAAAAGGACAGATTATTACAGATTTCCATCATAGCAGTCATGGTGCGCACACACGCAGAGTGATTTACAGTAAGCAAGAAGAACACATGGTAGGCCTACTGCTTTGTAACAAATTCATGTAACTTTCAAAGATACCACGTGTGTCTGTGTGGATTTATCTTACATTTTAAAATGTATGGTATTTGTTAGAATTTAAAGAACTGAGTTTCAGAATTTAGGACAGGATGGCAGTTCAAGGTATCAGTGTAACAATCGCCCCCTTATATCTTAAGGCAAATCGTCACTAAGGAAAAATTAAGCGGGATCGTATAGGATTATGTTCAGAATCATTTATATAGACAGCCAGACCTTAATGACAGCATCTATAGCAGACAGTACAATTCAAAGATCCCTGTCTCTTTCCCTATATTAAACAAAATACACAGGCTTACAAACTTAAACACTCAAACAATAATTCTTCTCAAACCCCCCCAAAGTCAGCAAATAATACTGTCCGCGTTCCCCTCAAGATGAGGCGCGCGCACGCGAGCGTCTATATAACATTGTCCCAAAACCGACGCAACACAAAGTTCCTCTTCTCCAACAAAACCATCCAAAGTAAATACGAAAGTGTTCGGGGTACCCCTATATTTGTAATCCAATCCACAGAACAACCTCGGAACGGTCTCACCGGTAGCAGTAGTAGTAGCCCTGATAGCCTCCACTCGCCGGCTGGTTATCCTCCGTTCCAACTCCGGTCCCCCTCGGCAGCGGCACCCGTGATGCCCTGTCCGCTGGGCCCGACTGTTCTTTACAACGACAATGGCTGCAGATAAGCTTGTTTACACCTTAAATTGCGGTCGTACTGTAAACGCTATCTGGCGCCTCTCCTCCTCTGTGCAGGCCTGCACTCTGTTTGTTGTGAGATCTCCTGTCCCCCTGTGTCACTCCCTCTATTCATAACCTTGGTTGGTGACAATCAACCAATCACAGACAGCTGTCACTCACCCCTGTACAAGGCCCATTACCATACTTGAGAAACAGAAGATAATATTTAAATACTCAGCATCACATGTTACCTTTCTTCACATAAATAATAACATGCATTTGGCGCAAATAAAGCAGAAAAACATTGAAATGTGCTTCGTCACATCAGTGTAGCAATAGAAATTCACAACAGCGACAAAGTTACCGCCTCCTAACGTCATTTAAGGCCTGGATAGACACGGGCACGAAGGAAAATGTATACCTGTATGATTATTGCGTGTGTGTTTGTGCTTGGTGCCCTGACGCATGTCCAGGAGGTCCGCAGAAAACGTATTGATAATATTATCAGTTCGGTTTAACCACTTAAACCCTATAAGACCTACCACCAGACCACTCAAAAAAAAGCCAATCTACAAACTCACAACCCACATGTGTGTGAGTCGTGGCGCGTTGAGAGCTTGTAGATCTGCTATTTCTGGTGAATGTTTTGTTTCCCCGGCCTAAGGGGTAGGGAATAGGCCATGCTGGTGTTCAAGGGTGAAGTTCAATCTGTCATAATGGAAAATATAGGCCTACTACTCTCAAGTTTTCCTCGTGACACATTCAGGGGGAAATATTTACATATTTACGTACTGTAATACAGTATGTCATAAATGTAATTAAGGTTCTAACTTCTATTGTATTGTAACAATCTAGCCTACGGTTAATTCAGGGATACCTTGAAACGGTACAGTGGTAACACAGACATGTGGGAAGGTAATATAAGTGGCATCATGACAACTAAACTGTGGAGGAAAGATGATGTAAAAACGTATGACTGTAGGCTTACTAATTAGTACTCTTAAAAAGTTAAAAATAAAAGTCAACACCACAACTAAAAAAACACAGTGGTGGATATCTTCATTGGGATCTCTTTCAGAGCAAAGAGAGAATTATAGAAGCAGCTGGATTTTCAAGATTTGGGTCACAAGGTGGCAGTAATGCACCAAAAACCTGGTTGCCATGGTTGCCATCTGCCGTAAAACAAAAAGAAGAAGCTGCTATTGCGCAGGCGTTGGTTAAACCACGTTAACTTGTTGTGCATGCGTGTTGTTTTTCATGGCGGCGACTGAGGAACAAATCAGCGTGGTGAAAAATGTCTTACAAACGAGGTAAAATGCGTCAAACGGAGTCTCTAAGATTAAAGCTGTCGATAAATGAACACCTGACGTCGGTGGGAGAGGAGATATTGTGTGTTTTGGAAAAACAGCAGAGTGATGTTGGTCAGCAGAAGCTTGTCAGAGTGTTTGTGTTGGAGCGCCTCAGCACTGCTGCAGGATTCATGTTTAGCCTCTTCCAGAGAGAGATGGAGACACTAGAAACTTTGCTGGGGAGACAAGACAAACTTCTGGACGTCCTTTTACAGCCACAAGTCATATTATACAGACCAGGTTTGTTAAAGCGCAAATAATATGCATTTTAAAACCGCTTTTAATATTTAATATCATATTGTCCCTCACAGTTATTTCTAATGAGCCTCAATCACCACTCTGATATTAAACCAGGCCTTGTCATTTCTTTCTGGACTTTGAAAGCAGTTTTAGCTGCAGTACCACAATGTCCTGAGGTGGTGGCTGGTGGGGGTGCTCACATGCAGATTATTTAATATTTTAGTCATTATTATACTGATGCTAGATAAAACCAGGCTTGTTTCCATTCCATGCCAGCTTGGAAAATCAACAATGGTGAAGATTGTAAACAAAGTGGAAATGCAAATTTGGAACTGAAGAAGAGGAGGAATTATACAAAGTAGTGACATTGATGACATGACAATGAGGACAAAATCAGTTGAGCTGTTCCTAAGAGCAATTTCCATTAAAGCACCTATATGATATGAAAGCCTGATTGTTCAAAATAGTTTTTTTTGTGGTGATAGAAAACACATATGGGAGCCCCAAAAACGCAAAAGAAATGGAAAAAGTCGAATTTTATGTTATACGTCATATAAAATGACAGAACAACATATAGGAGAATAAATGTCATACATTTACAAAAGCACTTTGAGTTGTTGTGCTGATGCCAACTAGCTCTTCTCTCTGTGTAGTTTGTAAAGAGGGTTCCCCTGAACATGAGGAGAGGAGCTCCAGTCTGGTCCAGGAGGAACCACAACCTCCACACATTAAAGAGGAGAACATGGAAGAGGAGGCTGATGTGTCAACATTGACATTACTACATGGGAAGACAAGGTGCCATTCTCTCCCAGGTAAAAAAATCGAGTCTAAAAGTCATACTATAACAGCCCATACATGCTTCTAGGTGACATGGGGGTGGGTTCAGACTTCAGAAACAAAACTAAATGTTTTGGAGTGAGTGAGTGAGTGGCAAAGTGAGTTTAATGCCGATTAATGCAATCAGACTTTTCTGTTTGTCAGCTTAAGTTCCTTGCCTTATATTACACCCTCATTGACTACGACAGCCTTCAATACAAGAATGCACACACATAATCTGTATTAAAATAAAGCATGACCACTGAATTATTTTAAAAGAAATGCAACATTGTCACCTGGATATTTTTAACATGGAAGAACAGCGCAGCAGCCAGCTATCAGCAGGTAACTTCACAGGACGTCATCTAGGAGTGGTAGAACTCGTAACATGCAATCCACACTGCTTTCTTGGCAAACAATTTGCAATAGAGGCGTGTGACATCATCATCATACCCGGAACCTATGCGGGAATGCTTAGTGAGTGGCAAAAACTACTTTCTGGACTTGACAGTCCATACATCCAAACAGAAAAGTCCTATCTGCTTGCATTAAATGTCTTCACTCACTTTGCCACTCGATCTGCCTTTCACTTTTTTGCACTGGGCTGCTTTCAATGGCCTGCATCTCCAAATGAATGTCGTTTCTGGTGAAAACAAGGTTTTTCAACGGCCGACAGCAGGGGCTGGGATACTTGCGGTCGGATTTTTTCACCACCGACCGAAAGAACAACCGGTGAAGACACCACCGACAGCACTTTGTCATTGTAACATCCGGTTACGGATATTTGTCACATGGTACTATTTTTGTGGTCGGTATCACTACACCGCTTAGAGTGCAGCAGCTTCACAGTCATAGATATTATAAAAAATATATGCCTCACTGGCCGTTGCAGTTCATTGGAGTAGGGGTGAGCGATATGGACAAAAGTATTATCACGATATTTTTTTCAAGCCGTATCACGATAAACAATATTATTACGATGATTTTTCAAGCCGTATCATGATAAACGATATCACAATATTCTTTCGTGTGTTTTTGAGGGGCGCTAGCCCCTCCTATATACGGGTTTAATGTTTGTTTTAATTGTATGTTTGTTTTAAAAATGCCATTGACAATAACAAATATTTAATGTTTGTTTTGACACTGTTTGTTTTACATCACATCATAGCAATCAGAACGCCCCTCACTTCACACAAGTGTGATTTTTTTATGGTTATTTTCAAGTTACAACGTAACAAAAAACTAAAAAATACCATTTAGTAGACCCTCCTGAAAAACATGGGCAAAATATTATTATTTAATATTGACTATGCAGTGGAATATGCAGTGCTTTAGCAGCAAAATATGATATAATCACTTTAAAAAAAGTTATTAACCTACACCCTATGGTATTTGTTCTCAAAGTGGGGTCCAGGGGGTCCCCAGCTAAATGTATGTATATCATAAATATCTATTTAATCACTTTAATCATACACGTTGGCTATTTGAAAATAGCCGATCTACAAGCTGCACACCCACACACACACACACACACACACACACACACACAATATTTTTTCAGATAGAAAACACATTATAGGAGCCCCAAAAACACAAAAGAAATGGAAAAAGTAGAATTTTATGTTGTAGGTCCTTTAAGCTGACAGATCAACATATAGGAGAATAAATGTCATACATTTACAAAAGCACTTTGAGTTGTGCTGATGCCAACTAGCTCTTCTCTCTGTGTAATTTGTAAAGAGGGTTCCCCTGAACATGAGGAGAGGAGCTCCAGTCTGGTCCAGGAGGAACCACAACCTCCACACATTAAAGAGGAGAACATGGAAGAGGAGGCTGAAGTGTCAACATTGACATTACTACATGGGAAGACAAGGTGCCATTCTCTCCAAGGTAAAAAAAAATAAGCCTCACTCATCTCGCCAATAATGAAAAGGCAGAAAAGTTTGAATGTTGAACAGATTATTGATTTGGGTAAATTAAATGTATACATTTATAAGTCAAAGTAGGCTTGTTTTTTCGGTAATTTTACCTCTGTTTTTGGGGCGGAGAAGAGCAGTTCCGAGATTTGCATGTAGCTTTCGATTGGTCTTTGGAATGTCTTTGTCCTCAGGTTTCACACTCTGAGCACCGCCCATTAGCGTACTTGTGTGTTTGTAAACACAGAATTCTTCAACATGGCTATAGTATGGAGGAACATTTGGGATTTTATAGCCCTATTAACCACCGGGAAAGGCGTTGAATTAAGTATATAAATTCCGGCCTCCTTTTATTAGCCGGGTTTTTTTTTTTTTTGTTTTTTCCAAGTGCCGTATCTGTTACCTTCGCTGCTCTGGCTGGCTGTGCCTGTCACTTCAGCGTCCAGATGCGGGTGATCGCGCTGCTCGGCTCTCAACAAAGTTAACAACAAAGTTAACTTCGGGAGAGAACGCCAATAAGCACTGTTCATGGTCACGGACAATAAAACTACCGGTAATGAGAGCAGAAGTCTAACTGCAAGTGAAATCTATCCCACAGCCTACTAGGCTACTACAATGAGTGAGTAATGAGTTTGTGACACGATGTGCTGCGCAACGAACGTAAACGACAGATTGCAGAGCGCATGTGGCGTTGTGGATCTGTCGTTTAATGGATCATGGGATGAACGTACTGGTATGCTGTTAGCTTGTTGCTAACGGGACCCCCTTCCTCCCCCCTCCTCCCTCTCCCTCTCTCTCTCTCTCTCTTGCACGTTAGAGAGACGCTCTCTTTAACACGTCTATCTCTCTCTCTCTCTCTCCCGTTGAAGCCTTGGATTTTTACAGTCTATGGTTGGATCACTGTAGTGTTGCACTCTGATTTGTTATATGAAATAGCCTATCGTACATTATTTGCATCTGAACTTGTCAGTAGCCTAACTGTAGGCCTTACATATATTTGAATGTTAAATAAATCAGACATTATTAAAAAGCAGGTGGCTAGCGCACATCCACTGTACTTACATCCATGTAAGTACAGTGAAGAGAAGAGAGTCCACACACAGGTTAGCTCCAATGGTCTTTTCTTTTATTTAAAACACCATAACAATATTAAAAGAAAACGCCATTGGAGCAAACCTGTGTAAGATGTAATTTTTTTTTTAAAATGTTGTTCCTATCTGCTACAGATGCTGCATTCTTCCCTTGACAGCTACATGTGGGGGTGGTTTGGGTGATTAGTGAGTCATTATGGGTGGAGTTAAGTACCTCCCATTGTCCCTCCCATTGGCCTTCTAGCCAGCTCTTAGGTGTTGGAATGTACATAGTGAACATTCAAAGGGGCTTTTCTCAGCTTTGGGGCAAACGGTACAATCACTTTAAAATGGTCATATCTCCTTCAAATATTTTCCAATTTCATTGAATGATACATCATATGAAAGCTTATATTCTGTACTTCAATAATCTGTAAAGAACTGAAAAATGATCGAGATGAGGGCCTATTTGCCAGACCCGGTTCTGAAGCATCTTCCATAAAATCTGTAATAGTCTCGGTCAGATATCTCATACAGTATGAAGGCAAAGGTTTAAAACGTCATTCTGATTTCATGCACCTGGTTGACAGCTGTGTGTGTGTGTGTGTGTGTGTGGGGGGAAGCTAGGCTTATTGATACAATCAGTTGACTGACAGCTGATTGTGCTTCTTTCACTGTACATTTGCTAGTTTAAAAACATCTGCAGTGAATTGATGTTATATAAATAACTGTAGTCTCACAGAGAAGCTAGGTCAGGTTTTGCATTGATGCATTTGCATTGACTTTCAAAAAATAAATAAACAGGATATGGCTCTATGATATCACTATACAAAAACATCAACACAATAAAAAACTAAGGTGCTAAAAAGAAAGCATGCTTTTGTAAACAATAAATTCAAATAGGAATAAACATGTAGGGGGCACGGTGGCACAGTTGGTAGTGCTGTCGCCTCACAGCTAGAAGGTCCTGGGTTCGATTCCCGCTGGGGACGCTGTAGGCACTGGCGGCGTGTTCCCTCCTCCGCGTCATCAGTGCCCATACCCGAGGCGGGGGTTGGCGATAGGGCCTTTCTGTGTGGAGTTTGCATGTTCTCCCCGTGTCCCCTAGGGTAGATACCCTCACAAAAACATGCCGTAATCCTGGTCTCTAAAACTACCTCCCCCTGGCCAGCCGGGGCGCCTGATGGAGGGGAAAGGAACTGGTCGGAATAACGTGTCCCTTCCACGCGCTACGTCCGGCCGGGGAAATTCCCCTCTGTCAGGTGAAAAGAAGCAGCTTGGACTCCTCATGCATAGAAGGAGGCATGAGGTCAGTCCGCTGCCCCCCCAAGGTTGGCAGAGGAAGTGTAGCGCCCAGGATTACATTAGATAATTGGCACTGGGTGAAAAGAAAACTGGGTTACAAAATCGTGGGATAAAAAAATATTTATAAAAAAAAAAAGGAATAAACATGCAATGTTCTCTACTCTTCCAACTCCCTGGCATCCGTGGCACCGGGGGTGAGCACTTTAGAAATCTGAACTTTCATGTACACGTTAGCTTTGTAAATTTAGCAAGGCACTCAAAACATTGGGAAGGTCTGCCATCATGCTCGTTAAGAACGAGCGTCACCATGGCAAACATTTCCCTGCATTTTTAGGATTCGAGGATTTCCTGGTAGACTGATAGAGTGGAAGTTTCTCCATCCAACTGTTGTACCTGTGGTAGTTGGAAGAAATGTTTGTCAGAAGTGTTTACTTCCTTGTAGTACAACAGAGGAAACACTGCATGGAAAATGTTAAGTTCAACATTTAATGGATTTCTTTCATTTTATCTTTTGCCTAAAGAAGAGCATTCCCCTGAACATCAGCAGAGGAGGTCCAGTCTGGTCCAGGAGGAACCAGAGTCTTTACAGATTAAACAGAAGCTACTTCAAAGACCAGTGGAGGATGATGGGTCAACATTGACATTACTTGCAGTGAAAAGTGATGATGATGATGAAGGCAGACAGACAGAGCCTCTAGCCAGCACTTCAACTCAACACATGAACACACAAGCTGATGTAGAGGACTGTGGAACATCACAGCCAGCTGGTGATAACCAGCTCCTCTCTTTACATGCTTCTGAATCGGACAATAAATGTGACAGTGATGATGAGTGGGAGCCAACTAGTGATAACCAGCTCCTTTCTTTACACTCTTCTCAATCGCACAATGAATCTGACACTGAAGACAGTGCTGAGCAGGAGGAGACCAGGGAGGGTCCATCAGATTTAAACACACTGACGTCACACAAGACACAAAATGTGAAAGGTCAAGCCTGGTCGTTGAGCAACAAGCTGTCCCAGGACCTGAAAACACCAAAACAAACTGATTCCACGAGGAGTCACACAGGGAAGAAAAGGTTTAGTTGTACAGAGTGTGGCATAATGTGTAATGCGAAGTCACATCTTAACCAGCACATGAGGACTCATACAGGGGAAAAGCCCTTTACTTGTAAAGTTTGTAGCAAAGGCTTTATTCAAAAGGGTGGTCTAACTTACCACATGAGGACTCATACAGGGGAAAAGCCCTTTACTTGTAATGTTTGTAGCAAAGGCTTTATTCATAAGGGTGCTCTAACTTACCACATGAGGACTCATACAGGGGAAAAGCCCTTTACTTGCAAAGTTTGTAGCAAAGGCTTTAAAGCAAAGGGTGAACTAACTCTCCACATGAGGACTCATACAGGGGAAAATCCCTTTACTTGTAAAGTTTGTAGCAAAGGCTTTAGACAAAAGGGTAATCTAACTATGCACATGAGGACTCATACAGGGGAAAAGCCCTTTACTTGTAAAGTTTGTAGCAAAGGCTTTATTCAAAAGGGTGCTCTAACTTACCACATGAGGACTCATACAGGGGAAAAGCCCTTTACTTGTAAAGTTTGTAACAAAGGCTTTAATATAAAGGGTCCTCTAACTTACCACATGAGGACTCATACAGGGGAAAAGCCCTTTACTTGTAATGTTTGTGGCAAAGGCTTTAGGGCTAAATGTAATCTAATAAGGCACATGAGGACTCATACAGGGGAAAATCCCTTTACTTGTAAAGTTTGTAGCAAAGTTTTTTTTCAAAAGGGAACTCTAACTTACCACATGAGGACTCATACAGGGGAAAAGCCCTTTACTTGTAAAGTTTGTAGCAAAGGCTTTAATATAAAGGGTCCTCTAACTTACCACATGAGGACTCATACAGGGGAAAAGCCCTTTACTTGTAATGTTTGTGGCAAAGGCTTTAGGGCTAAATGTAATCTAATAAGGCACATGAGGACTCATACAGGGGAAAATCCCTTTACTTGTAAAGTTTGTAGCAAAGGCTTTAAGCAAGTGGGTGCTCTAACTTACCACATGAGGACTCATACAGGGGAAAATCCCTTTACTTGTAAAGTTTGTAGCAAAGGCTTTAAGCAAGTGGGTGCTCTAACTTGTCACATGAGGACGCATACAGGGGAAAAGCCATTTACGTGTAATGTTTGTAACAAAAGCTTTGCTGCGGTATGTACTCTTAGGAAACACATGAAGACGCATACAGGGGAACAACCACTTTAGTTAGAGCTTCTGGCAAATGCATTGGTCAATTTCACCTCTGATACGAGGATTCATACAGGGGAGACGGTAATAATGTTGTTTTTTTGTTTTTTTTTGGCAACACGTTGCCAAAAACTTCAACCATGTTTATTGAAATAAACTGTAATACATTTACACCGATTGCTCCATCATCTCTCTTCTGCTGTGTAATGCGTTGGCATGCTTTGAATGAAGAAATTACACTAATTCCATATGTCATAATTGGGGATAGAGCCCGAAAATCGGGCCTATAAAATACAAGCCTATAAAACTAAATACAACAAATATATCTGGGTATTGAAAACCTCAAGGGATGCAACCGTGACGTATATACCGTGCGACCACTTTGACTTGAGATTTACAATGCTAGGACTTTTCACAAACTGGAGTATATTATAGTACATTGTAGGATGTATATTGAGATGGCAGGTATGTGACATTGAAAAGGACAAATCAAACTTATGGGACACTTTATTAGAACACAAAATAAATCGCTACCGCCTCTGTAATGAAACAGTGAAATTAGGGTAATTTATGATGCCTCTCATAGGGATTGCATTGGCACCTGCAGTACACAGTTGAAACGGACCAGAAGTGGGAACGCTGTCTCATTTGGGGGCGTGCAATTTGTAGTCCCCGTGTGTCTATAGCCGCAGCAGCTGACGTCATGGGCCGCTCGCTATAAAGGGGGCTTGGACGCGACGGGTGGTTGCGTGGTTCCGTCACCGTTTGCCGTATGGTGGAACGGGTGAAAAGTTTGGAGGGGAGCTAAATGCAATAATGTAGCCTACCACAGTTGTTGCATGCAAGAAAGGGAGCATTTCGACAATGCATAGACATCTGTCCATAATGCATTTTATTAAACCCAAATGCGATACCTTTGCATGTCTGCACCGAGTCGAAACAACACTGGAGCCTCAGCTGCTGCAGTGGAACAAACATCCTGCTCTTCCACCTAACGCATGTTGTGCTTACCATGCTTGCTGCCCAAGGCAAGCACGGTAAGACGTTGCCATAAATTATTAATCCAATTCATAATAATACATTTGGGAAACTCAAATCTCCCTGAAATACTGTATCTCCCACAAATCGATTGAACAGTCTCACATATGTGACGTATTCAATTCAATTAAACTTCTCAGTCTATCGTTGCCGAAAAGGCAGAGCTAAAAGCTCACAACGCGGTGCAACCAAACGCGTTGTGAGCTTGTAGATTGGCTATTTTTGGTGCGACACACAGCCATACGATGTATACAATTCACTTTTAAAGTGACGGTACACAATGAACAGTTCCCTCTGTCTGTTAGAAAGTTACTGTATAAGGTGTGTGTGTGTGTGTGTGTGTGTGTGTGTGTGTGTGTGTGTAAGTGTATAGCCTACACCTTAGAACTGTTTATTGGCATACAAACTCTCACAACTGGCCAATAAAAATAAAGTTCTGTTCTTTCCACAAAATAAAAGCAAATGCTCGATAGTGGGCTCGATAAGGACCCGGCTCAATAAGCCTGCTCGATAAGGTGATCGTTAACAATAAAACCTTAACGAGCTCCATCCCTGGTCATAATAACCATATTAAAACGTATCGACGGGAGTCGTGTTAATATTTATATCATTGTCATGTTCACTACAAATAAACAAGTATTATGCACTTATGATGCGGATGATTGCGTGGAGTTTTGAAAAATATCTCTCCTGGCTGGTGATGGTGATGTGGATACAAGATCTGTAAGAAAATAGCAAAAACAAACACATTAACTTTAATTCACTGCCGTATTAACTGTTGTACTTATATTAGATTAGGCTGTTATTATTTTGTTGTATTTTCAGACAGACAAATCTGTTTTATCTTTTTTCTATTAATTGAGTTTACCTGTTGAGCAAAGTCAAAAGAATAGTGCATCTTGAAGTGTCTGTGCAAATCTCTTTGCAGTCTCTGCGCATGTCGTTGTATAGATCTCGCTCGCCCTTAACCAGGGACAAGTGCTTTAGCTGTACATTCAGTGTGTCATGTTTCTCTTCCTCTGCCACACCGTTACTTCGGTAAACCTGTACAAAAGGGAAAATAAAAAACAGCACAAGCTTAGTTACCTACTCTTCTATCTACATCACAATTCCACTAGAGTACTGTAACCACAAGGACCCTAGAATTCACATTTGTGATCTTGAATCATTTTGACCATTCATAATGATTTACATACCTTGTAGTTGTTCTTTTGACACTGCCAACATAAGTCTGTCATAGGCTTGGTACACTTTATGTCTGGCAGAAACGTCTTCCAGATGTATGAATGAACTAAGAGACAAAACACGGACATCTGGGAAAAAAAGGACAGATTATTACAGATTTCCATCATAGCAGTCATGGTGCGCACACACGTAGAGTGATTTACAGTAAGCAAGAAGAACACATGGTAGGCCTACTGCTTTGTAACAAATTCATGTAACTTTCAAAGACGTGTGTCTGTGTGGATTTATCTTACATTTTAAAATGTATGGTATTTGTTAGAATTTAAAGAACTGAGTTTCAGAATTTAGGACAGGATGGCAGTTGAAGGTATCAGTGTAGCAATAGAAATTCACAACAGCGACAAAGTTACCGCCTCCTATCGTCATTTAAGGCCTGGATAGACACGGGCACGAAGGAAAATGTATACCTGTTACTTTTGGCCCCTGGAACCTTTAGGCGAAGCCTGGAAGGAAGCAGCCTGTATAAGAGCTGAGGGGATGGGAGTTGTCCGTACAAATGGACTTGGCATTCTTAAGCAGCTGGTTTTTAAAGACATGATCCAGGCTACTATCCGGCAATAACAAATCTTTAAAAACAAGAAATGATATTTGTCAGGTGACAAGCGCTGTCTCCGTTGTGTTCTCCCCTCCATATTAGTATGATTATTGCGTGTATGTTTGTGCTTGGTGCCCTGACGCATGTCCAGGAGGTCCGCAGAAAACGTATTGATAATATTATCAGTTCGGTTTAACCACTTAAACCCTATAAGACCTACCACCAGACCACAAAAAAAAAAGCCAATCTACAAACTCACAACCCACATGTGTGTGAGTCGTGGCGCGTTGAGAGCTTGTAGATCTGCTATTTCTGGTGAATGTTTTGTTTCCCCGGCCTAAGGGGTAGGGAATAGGCCATGCTGGTGTTCAAGGGTGAAGTTCAATCTGTCATAATGGAAAATATAGGCTCTCAACCACTTAAACCCTCTCAAGTTTTCCGTGACACATTCAGGGGGAAATATTTACATATTTACGTACTGTAATACAGTATGTCATGAATGTAATTAAGGTTCTAACTTCTATTGTATTGTAACAATCTAGCCTACAGTTAATTCAGGGATACCTTGAAACGGTACAGTGGTAACACAGACATGTGGGAAGGTAATATAAGTGGCATCATGACAACTAAACTGTGGAGGAAAGACGATGTAAAAACATGACTGTAGGCTTACTAATTAGTAGCCTACTCTTAAAAAGTTAAAAATAAAAGTCCACACCACAACTAAAAAAACACAGTGGTGGATATCTTCATTGGGATCTCTTTCAGAGCAAAGAGAGAATTATAGAAGCAGCTAGATTTTCAAGATTTGGGTCACAAGGTGGCAGTAATGCACCAAAAACCTGGTTGCCATGGTTGCCATCTGCCGTAAAACAAAAAGAAGAAGAAGCTGCTATTGCGCATGCGTTGGTTAAATCACGTTAACTTGTTGTGCATGCGTGTTGTTTTTCATGGCGGCGACTGAGGAACAAATCAGCGTGGTGAAAAATGTCTTACAAACGATGTAAAATGCGTCAAACGGAGTCTCTAAGACTAAAGCTGTCGATAAATGAACACCTGACGTCGGTGGGAGAGGAGATATTGGGTGTTTTGGAAAAACAGCAGAGTGATGTTGGTCAGCAGAAGCTTGTCAGAGTGTTTGTGTTGGAGCGCCTCAGCACTGCTGCAGGATTCATGTTTAGCCTCTTCCAGAGAGAGATGGAGACACTAGAAACTCTGCTGGGGAGACAAGACAAACTTCTGGACTTCCTTTTACAGCCACAAGTCATATTATACAGACCAGGTTTGTTAAAGCGCAAATAATATGCATTTTATAATGGCTTTTAATATCGTATTGTCTATGTCCCTCAAAGTTATTTCTAATTTGAGCTTCGATCACCACTCTGGTGTATTAAACCAGTCCTTGTCATTTCTTTCTGGACTTTGAAAGCAGTTTTAGCTGCAGTACCACAATGTCCTGAGGTGGTGGCTGGTGGGGGTGCTCACATGCAGATTATTTAATATTTTAGTCATTATTATACTGATGCTAGATAAAATCAGGCTTGTTTCCATTCCATGCCAGCTTGGAAAATCAACAATGGTGCAAATTTGGAACTGAAGACTGAAGAAGAGGAGGAATTATACAAAGTAGTGACATTGATGACATCACAATGAGGACAAAATCAGTTGAGCTGTTCCTAAGAGCAATTTCCATTAAAACACGTACATGATATGAAAGCCTGATTGTTCAAAATTGGGTTATTTGTGGGGATAGAAAACACATTATAGGAGCCCCAAAAACACAAAAGGAAAAAGTAGAATTTTATGTTATAGGTCCTTTAAGCTGACAGATCAACATATAGGAGAATAAATGTCATACCTTTACAAAAGCACTTTGAGTTGTTGTGCTGATGCCAACTAGCTCTTCTCTCTGTGTAGTTTATAAAGAGGGTTCCCCTGAACATGAGGAGAGGAACTCCAGTCTCGTCCAGGAGGAACCACAACCTCCACACATTAAAGAGGAGAACATGGAAGAGGAGGCTGATGTGTCAACATTGACATTACTACGTGGGAAGACAAGGTGCCATTCTCTCCCAGGTAAAAAAAATCGAGTCTAAAAGTCATACTATAACAGCCCATACAATTACATGCTTCTAGGTGACATGGGGGTGGGTTCCGACTTCAGAAACAAAACAAAATGTTTTGGAGTGAGTGAGTGGCAAAGTGAGTTTAATGCCGATTAATGTAATCAGACTTTTCTGTTTGTCAGCTTAAGTTCCTTGCCTTATATTACACCCTCATTGACTACGACAGCCTTCAGTACAAGAATGCACACACATAATCTGTATTAAAATAAAGCATGACCACTGAATTCTTTTTAAAAGAAATACAATATTGTCACCTGGATATTTTTAACATGGAAGAACAGCACAGCAGCCAGCTATCAGCAGGTAACTTCACAGGACGTCATCTAGGAGTGGTAGAACTCGTGACATGCAATCCACACTGCTTTCTTGGCAAACAATTTGCAATAGAGGCGTGTGACATCATCATCATACCCGGAACCTATGCGGGAATGCCTAGTGAGTGGCAAAAACTACTTTCTGGACTTGACAGTCCATACATCCAAACAGAAAAGTCCTATCTGCTTGCATTAAATGTCTTCACTCACTTTGCCACTCGATCTGCCTTTCACTTTTTTGCACTGGGCTGCTTTCAATGGCCTGCATCTCCAAATGAATGTCGTTTCTGGTGAAAACAAGGTTTTTCAACGGCCGACAGCAGGGGCTGTGATACTTGCGGTCGGATTTTTTCACCACCGACCGAAAGAACAACTGGTGAAGACACCACCGACAGCATTTTGTCATTGTAACATCCGGTTACGGATATTTGTCACATGGTACTATTTTTGTGGTCGGTATCACTACACCGCATAGAGTGCAGCAGCTTCACAGTCATAGATATTATTAAAAATAGATGCCTCACTGGCCGTTGCAGTTCATTGGAGTAGGAGTGAGCGATATGGACAAAAGTATTATCACGATATTTTTTTCAAGCCGTATCACGTCACGATAAACAATATTATTACGATATGTTTTTCAAGCCGTATCACGATAAACAATATTATTACGATGTTTTTTTCAAGCCGTATCACGATAAACGATATCACGATATTCTTTCCTGTGTTTTTGAGGGGCGCTAGCCCCTCCTATATACGGGTTTAATGTTTGTTTTTAATTGTATGTTTGTTTTAAAAATGCCATTGACAATAACAAATATTTAATGTTTGTTTTGACACCGTTTGTTTTACATCATTACATCACATCATAGCAATCAGAGCGCCCCTCACTTCACACAAGTGTGATTTTTTATGGTTATTTTCAAGTTACAACGTAACAAAAAACTAAAAAAATACCATTTAGTAGACCCTCCAGAAAAACATGGGCAAAATATTATTATTAAATATTGATTATGCGATGAAATATGCAGTGCTTTAGCCGCAAAATATGATATATAATCACTTTAAAAAAAGTTATTGACCTACACCCTATGGTATTTGTTCTCAAAGTTGGGTCCAGGGGGTCCCCAGCTAAATGTATACATAAATATCTATTTAACCACTTTAATCATACACATTGACTATTTGAAAATAGAAGATCTACAAGCTCACACACGCACACACAATATTTTTTCAGATTGGGGTCACATGCAGATTATTTAATATTTTAGTCATTATTATACTGATGCTAGATAAAACCAGGCTTGTTTCCATTCCATGCCAGCTTGGAAAATCAACAATGGTGAAGATTGTAAGTAAAGTGGAAATGCAAATTTGGAACTGAAGACTGAAGAAGAGGAGGAATTATACAAAGTAGTGACATTGATGACATCACAATGAGGACAAAATCAGTTGAGCTGTTCCTAAGAGCAATTTCCATTAAAGCACCTATATGATATGAAAGCCTGATTGTTCAAAATTGGGTTATTTGTGGGGATAGAAAACACATTATAGGAGCCCCAAAAACACAAAAGAAATGGAAAAAGTAGAATTTCATGAATAGGTCCTTTAAGCTGACAGATTAACATATAGGAGAATAAATGTCATACATTTACAAAAGCACTTTGAGTTGTGCTGATGCCAACTAGCTCTTCTCTCTGTGTAGTTTGTAAAGAGGGTTCCCCTGAACATGAGGAGAGGAGCTCCAGTCTCGTCCAGGAGGAACCACAACCTCCACAGATTAAAGAGGAGAACATGAAAGAGGAGGCTGAAGTGTCAACATTGACATTACTACATGGGAAGACAAGGTGCCATTCTCTCCAAGGTAAAAAAAATAAGCCTCACTACTTTAATACGAGTCTAAAAGTCATACTATAGCAGCCCATACGTGCTTCTAGGTGACATGGGGGTGGGTTCAGACTTCAGAAACAAAACATTTTTTTTTGGAGTGAGTGAGTGGCAAAGTGAGTTTAATGTCATTTAATGCAATCAGTTTGTCAGCTTAAGTTCCTTGCCTTATATTACACCCTCATTGACTACGGCAGCCTTCAGTACAAGAATGCACACACATAATCTGTATTAAAATAAAGCATGACCACTGAATTATTTTAAAATAAATACAATATTTGTCACCTGGATATTTTTAACGTGGAAGAACGGCACAGCAGCCAGCTATCAGCAGGTAACTTCACAGGACGTCATCTAGGAGTGGTAGAACTCGTGACATGCAATCCACACTGCTTTCTTGGCAAACAATTTGCAATAGAGGCGTGTGACATCATCATCATACCCGGAACCTATGCGGGAATGCCTAGTGAGTGGCAAAAACTACTTTCTGGACTTGACAGTCCATACATCCAAACAGAAAAGTCCTATCTGCTTGCATTAAATGTCTTCACTCACTTTGCCACTCGATCTGCCTTTCACTTTTTGCACACTATGGGCTGCTTTCAATGGCCTGCATCTCCAAATGAATGTCGTTTCTGGTGAAAACAACGTTTTTCAACGGCCGACAGCAGGGCCCAGCTAACATTTCCCCGCTAGCTACCGCCTCCCGCTGTCGCCTTCACAGCGTAGCACGCCCGGGCTGGCTTGGACTTCCCCCCGCTGTCCCCGCGACAAACGGTCACGCCTCCGTTAGATTTTCATTCCTCTGCGCAACAGTGTGCATTTACAGCCCTCGTGGCGCTGTCCTGAGGCTTGCCCCCCCCGCCCCTCTCTTCCTCTCTTCTCTCTTTCTTTTGCGCTCTCTCTCTCTCTCTCTCTCTCTCTCTCTCTCTCTCTCTCTCTCTCTCTCTCTCTCAGACAAGTATGTGCATCTTATGTATAAAATAAATCAATAATAATAATATTATATTTTGTAGGATTATTATGTTTTTTTTTTTAAACTATTATTGAATATAAATAAGTGGATTCTTCTTCTACTTCTTCTTGCAGCTATATTTCGTTTTAATTTGTATTATTAGTAATATGTACCTGCAGACTATAGTAATTGTAAGTTGTAACACTTTACTGTGGTCGTGCAGTAAATTCACCCGTGAAGCCCCCCCCTCTCTATGGTGAAGCCTGGGACCAAGGCTTCACCCGGCATGCATTGCAGTGTTGTTGTTTTTGTTGACTCGACGCTAAGGTGGAGGCAGAAGACGGTGCGACTGCCCAACAAATGCTTATATTAGTTATACACAGTTTTTCTCCGGAGAAATTCAGTTGAAAGGTCAGTGTATTTTAATATCTGATATATACTGTGTGTCGTGTAATTGCACGTGTTAGAATCGTTTCGTTTCCTAACGCTAGCAGAGGGAATAGATTACCGGTGTATCCGATCCGGTAGCTATAGCTAGCTAGCTAGCTAATCTATTGTCTGGACGGGGGTTAGCGAACAATAATAATGTATCATGATGTTCTTTTCTAACGTCTTCTTATGTTGATAAAAGTCCACAATTATTCGAATTGGATAAGATTTGATACGTTGCTTGTGTATAGGCTACATAAACAGCATTTTTGCTGTAAATCACATTTTTTGTCATTCTTTGTTCCTGAACTTGCACCATGAAACGCATTTTCTAAAGTAAGTATAGGCCTACTGTGATGACTGTGGACTTAAATATCAATGCTAATTTGAATCTTTATTTCTCTGCTCTGTCTGAACAGTTATTTGGTGGGAACCACTGAATTAAGTAATTACTTTTTGAAACAACTGAACGTTTTTTACTGAAAACAAATTTCAATTTTGTATCTTTGTCTTTGTCTAAACTTCTCAGGACTGGAACCCTGCGTTCTCTACCACCCTGACCTGGTTTCTACTCCAGTTACATCATGGCAACAACAACAACAGCAGCTACATAACAAGGTTAAGCCATATATTTTGTGTAACGTCTGTATATATTGGCCTTTGGATCCTGCTGAAAATAGCTGATCTACAAGCTCTCTTGCCTCAAGTTTGAAATGTGTACCATTGTTAATTTGTTACCATCATGACATTTTAAATGACTGAGGTGTAGAAGGGAGATGAGCTTGTAGATCTGCTATTTTTCAACAGCTAACAGCTTTTAAAATAATGTTTAAAACCTATGAGGCGACACAGATGCGTCCTCAGGTCTAAATAGGTTAAGGCAGTGGTTCTCACAGCCATGAATTGCCTGAATTTACACTTGATTGCATGGTGAAAATAGTCGATCTACAAGCTCACATGTTGTGAGCCCTATACAAATGCAATCCATATCAATTTTGTATTTGATTTTGTTCAAATTACAGATGAGGAGGTCACGTGGAGATGATGGTGATGGATAATAATAATGGTAAGAACATTTTCACATTTTGTCACATGTCACATTTTAGCACAGGAATAGAAATTAGAAAATGGCTGGGTTTTACCCACAGGGCAACTGTTAAGTCATGGATCACAAGCCAGAGAAATGATTAAGGTGAAAATAATTTATTTAATTAATTCTGTGATTTCAGACGAGCTTTCGCTGGAGGAAGACCTATCGACTTCAAATGCAACCTCTGCTCTACCACCAGTCGGGTTTCCCTGACCCTCTACTATATGCAACATCCAGACCTCAAGGAACGCACCCAGCTTTCCGTGCTCGGACATACAGACACGGGGACATACACACATTGCTACGCTCAGAAACTCCTGACTCCACTCAGAAGAGAATTGGTGTTTTAAAGACTTAAGCACTTAAACTTGAGAACTGATATGTCTTCTAAATCCTCACAGATTTTAGTTAAAACGTTTGCAGCAAAAGAATATATATTTACAGATTTGTGCCACATTTTCACGATGTTTCAAAATTAGCAAACTCGTTTTCAACAGCTTACGCTTTTTAAATAATGGTTAAAGTGGCTAAAACCACTGGATCTTGGACTTCAGTGACAGGGACCTGGGGTCTGAGAGCCGGAGACGTTGGACAGGGTGCATTTTGGAACTTCTGCTGGCGGCCACCACCAGTCAGGCTTCATAAAGGAAGGAAACGGACAGGCATGGCAGGCAGCTCATCAAACGGTGGTCCGTGGCTCAAATGCTGAATAACTTTGGCATGAAAAGGGTTCAAACCCACCGCTATAGGGTTTTCCAAATGGACTCTTGAATGTATGCTGCACTATTTCTTGCTCAAAAGGTGAATCTCGATTGTGTGTTCTGTTTATTGCTGTGTAACTGTTTTTGCAACATTACTGGGCCTACGCTACATAACTAACTCCACACAGAATAGACTTGGTGTTTTATAGAAATTAAACTTGAGAACTGATTCCACAAAATGTCTTCTAAATCCTTGCAGTTTTTAGTTAAAACGTTCACTGTGTTTGGGCCACATTTTCACGATTTTTCAAAAATAGCAAATCTACAAGCTCGTGAGCCAACAATGATGGTTAAAGTGTTTGAATGGTATGACTGTTTTCTTGTATTCTAAACTTGGTTGTTTACATATTTTTTCTATGTGCCTAAATTATTTCATTGTAACCTTTTTTTTCCTAATAAAGAAACAAAATTAAGTATACATTTGCTGCTTTATTATGTTTCTATAAATATGTGGGAGGGAGGTGAGCATGGGGGAGGAGGGGTGCGGGGTCGCAATATGGGAGGGGGGGGGGTGTCATAAGACAGCTCCACGCTGTCCTGCTGCTGCCTTCGGTAGCTGACGTTCGAGTCGCGGCAGAGAAGCGGGGCGCCGGCTACACGCGCGTCGGCGCGCACGGCACACGCTGATCAAGAACGACGCGGCCACATCGTGCGACGCGCCCGGCGGAGGACACGATCGGCGGCGCGCGGCGACCGCCTCCCGCAGGCGGCGCGCCATGACTTGCTAGCTGGGGGGCTGTGATACTTGAGGTCGGATTTTTTCACCACCGACCGAAAGAACAACCGGTGAAGACACCACCGACAGCATTTTGTCATTGTAACATCCGGTTACGGATATTTGTCACATGGTACTATTTTTGTGGTCGGTATCACTACACCGCATAGAGTGCAGCAGCTTCACAGTCATAGGTATTATTAAAAATAGATGCCTCACTGGCCGTTGCAGTTCATTGGAGTAGGAGTGAGCGATATGGACAAAAGTATTATCACGATATTTTTTTCAAGCCGTATCACGATAAACAATATTATTACGATGTTTTTTTCAAGCCGTATCACGATAAACGATATCACGATATACTTTCGTGTGTTTTTGAGGGGCCCTAGCCCCTCCTATATACAGGTTTAATGTTTGTTTTTAATTGTATGTTTGTTTTAAAAATGCCATTGACAATAACAAATATTTAATGTTTGTTTTGACACCGTTTGTTTTACATCATTACATCACATCATAGCAATCAGAGCGCCCCTCACTTCACACAAGTGTGATTCTTTATGGTTATTTTCAAGTTACAATGTAACAAAAAACAAAACAAAATACCATTTAGTAGACCCTCCAGAAAAACATGGGCAAAATATTGTTTAATATTGATTATGCGATGGAATATGCAGTGCTTTAGCAGCAAAATATGATATAATCACTTTAAAAAAAGTTATTAACCTACACCCTATGGTATTTGTTCTCAAAGTGGGGTCCAGGGGGTCCCCAGCTAAATGTATGTATATCATAAATATCTATTTAACCACTTTAATCATACACATTGGCTATTTGAAAATAGCCGATCCACACACACACACACACACACACACACAATATCTTTTCAGATAGAAAACACATTATAGGAGCCCCAAAAACAAAAGAAATGGAAAAAGTAGAATTTTATGTTGTAGGTCCTTTAAGCTGACAGATCAACATATAGGAGAATAAATGTCATACATTTACAAAAGCACTTTGAGTTGTGCTGATGCCAACTAGCTCTTCTCTCTGTGTAGTTTATAAAGAGGGTTCCCCTGAACATGAGGAGAGGAGCTCCAGTCTCGTCCAGGAGGAACCACAACCTCCACACATTAAAGAGGAGAACATGGAAGAGGAGGCTGATGTGTCAACATTGGCATTACTACGTGGGAAGACAAGGTGCCATTCTCTCCAAGGTAAAAAAAATAAGCCTCACTCATCTCGCCAATAATGAAAAGGCAGAAAAGCTCTAAATAATAATTTTCATATTAACAGTTTGAACGTTGAATGTTTTCATTCCAACAGATTATTGATTTGGGTAAATTAAATGTATACATTTATAAGTCGGCTTGTTTTTTCGGTAATTTTACCTCTGTTTTGGGGGCGGAGAAGAGCAGTTCCGAGATTCGCATGTAGCTTTCGATTGGTCTTTGGAATGTCTTTGTCCTCAGGTTTCACACTCTGAGCACCGCCCATTAGCGTACTTGTGTGTTTGTAAACACAGAATTCTTCAACATGGCTATAGTATGGAGGAACATTCGGGATTTTATAGCCCTATTAATCACCGGGAAAGGCGTTGAATTAAGTATATAAATTCCGGCCTCCTTTTATTAGCCGGGTTTTTTTCCCCTTTTTTTCCAAGTGCTGTATCTGTTACCTTCGCTGCTCTGGCTGGCTGTGCCTGTCACTTCAGCGTCCAGATGCGGGTGGTCGCGCTGCTCGGCTCTCAACAAAGTTAACAACAAAGATAACTTCGGGAGAGAACGCCAATAAGCACTGTTCATGGTCACGGACAATAAAACTACCGGTAATGAGAGCAGAAGTCTAACTGCAAGTGAAATCTATCCCACAGCCTACTAGGCTACTACAATGAGTGAGTAATGAGTTTGTGACACGATGTGCTGCGCAACGAACGTAAACGACAGATTGCAGAGCGCATGTGGCGTTGTGGATCTGTCGTTTAATGGATCATGGGATGAACGTACTGGTATGCTGTTAGCTTGTTGCTAACGGGACCCCCTTCCTCCCTCTCTCTCCCTCTCTCTCTCTTGCACGTTAGAGAGAGACGCTCTCTTTAACACGTCTATCTCTCTCTCTCTCTCTCCCGTTGAAGCCTTGGATTTTTACAGTCTATGGTTGGATCACTGTAGCTGTGTTGCACTCTGATTTGTTATATAACAATATTATGGTGTTTTAAATATAAGAAAACACCATTGGAGCAAACCTGTGTAAGATCTCAAATTATTTTTTAAATGTTGTTCCTATCTGCTACAGAGGCTGCATTCTTCCCTAGACAGCTACATGTGGGGGTGGTTTGGGTGATTAGGGAGTCATTATGGGTGGAGTTAAATACCTCCCATTGGCCTTCTAGCCAGCTCTTAGGTGTTGGAATGTAGTGAACATTCAAAGGGGCTTTTCTCAGCTTTGGGGCAAACGGTACAATCACTTTAAAATGGTCATATCTCCTTCAAATATTTTCCAATTTCATTGAATGATACATCATATGAAAGCTTATATTCTGTACTTCAATAATCTGTAAAGAACTGAAAAATGTCTCTGGTCGAGATGAGGGCCTATTTGCCAGACCCGGTTCTGAAGCATCTTCCATAAAAGCTGTAATAGTCTCGGTCAGATATCTCATACAGTATGAAGGCAAAGGTTTAAAACGTCATTCTGATTTCATATATTATCTTTGTAAATTTAGCAAGGCACTCAAAACATTGGGAAGGTCTGCCATCATGCTCGTTAAGAACGAGCGTCACCATGGCAAACATTTCCCTGCATTTTTAGGATTTCCTGGTAGACTGATAAGAGTGGAAGTTTCTCCATCCAACTGTTGTACCTGTGGTAGTTGGAAGAAATGTTTGTCTGAAGTGTTTACTTCCTTGTAGTACAACAGAGGAAACACTGCATGGAAAATATTACGTTCAACATTTAATGGATTTCTTTCATGTTATCTTTTGCCTAAAGAAGAGCTTTCCCCTGAACATCAGGAGAGGAGGTCCAGTCTGGTCCAGGAAGAGCCAGAGTCTTTACAGATTAAACAGAAGCTACTTCAAAGACCAGTGGAGGATGACGGGTCAACATTGACATTACTTGCAGTGAAAAGTGATGATGATGATGAAGGCAGAGAGACAGAACCTCTAGCCAGCACTTCAACTCAACACATGAATACACAGGCTGATGTAGAGGACTGTGGAACATCACAGCCAGCTGGTGATAACCAGCTCCTCTCTTTACATGCTTCTGAATCGGACAATACATGTGACAGTGATGATGAGTGGGAGCCAACTAGTGATAACCAGCTCCTTTCTTTACACTCTTCTCAATCGCACAATGAATCTGACACTGAAGACAGTGATGAGTTAGAGGAGACCAGGGAGGGTCCATCAGATTTAAACACGCTGATGTCACACAAGACACAAAATGTGAAAGGTCAAGCCTGGTCGTTGAGCAACAAGCTGTCCCAGGACCTGAAAACACCAAAACAAACTGATTCCACGAGGAGTCACACAGGGAAGAAAAGGTTTAGTTGTACAGAATGTGGCATAATGTGTAATACGAAGGCACATCTTAATCAGCACATGAGGATTCATACAGGGGGAAAACCCTTTACATGTGAAGTTTGTAGCAAAGGGTTTAGGCGAAAGGTAATTCTAACTTACCACATGAGGACTCATACAGGGGAAAAGCCCTTTACTTGTTATGTTTGTGGCAAAGGCTTTATTGAAAAGAGTCCTCTAACTAAACACATGAGGACTCATACAGGGGAAAAGCCCTTTACTTGTAAAGTTTGTAGCAAAGGCTTTAGTCAAAAGAGTCCTCTAACTAAACACATGAGGACTCATACAGGGGAAAAGCCCTTTACTTGTAATGTTTGTGGCAAAGGCTTTAGTGCTAAATGTAATCTAATAAGGCACATGAGGACTCATACAGGGGAAAATCCCTTTACTTGTAAAGTTTGTAGCAAAGGCTTTAAGCAAGTGGGTGATCTAACTTACCACATGAGGACTCATACAGGGGAAAAGCCCTTTACTTGTAACGTTTGTAGCAAAGGGTTTAGTGGAAAGCGTGCTCTAACTTACCACATGAGGACTCATACAGGAGAAAAGCCCTTTACTTGTAAAGTTTGTAGCAAAGGCTTTAAGCAAGTGGGTGATCTAACTTGCCACATGAGGACGCATACAGGGGAAAAGCCCTTTACTTGTAAAGTTTGTAGCAAAGGCTTTAAGCAAAAGGGTACTCTAACTTACCACATGAGTACTCATACAGGAGAAAAGCCCTTTACTTGTAAAGTTTGTAACAAAGGCTTTGGTTCAAAGGCTTTTCTGACTTACCACATGGTGACTCATACGGGGGAAAAGCCCTTTACTTGTAATGTTTGTGGCAAAGGCTTTAGTGTTAAATCTAAACAAATGGAGCACATGAGGACTCATACAGGGGAAAAGCCCTTTACTTGTAAAGTTTGTAACAAAGGCTTTGGTTCAAAGACTTTTCTAACTTACCACATGGTGACTCATACGGGGGAAAAGCCATTTACTTGTAAAGTTTGTAGCAAAGGCTTTAATCGTAAGGGTCATCTAACTTGCCACATGAGGACGCATACAGGGGAAAAGCCATTTACGTGTAATGTTTGTAACAAAAGCTTTGCTGCGGTATATACTCTTAGGAGACACATGAAGACGCATACAGGGGAACAACCACTTTAGTTAGAGCTTCTGGCAAATGCATTGGTCAATTTCACCTCTGATACGAGGATTCATACAGGGGAGACGGTAATAATGTTGTGTTTTTTTTTTTTTTGGCAACACGTTGCCAAAAACTTCAACCATGTTTATTGAAATAAACTGTAATACATTTACACCGATTGCTCCATCATCTCTCTTCTGCTGTGTAATGCGTTGGCATGCTTTGAATGAAGGAATTACACTAATTCCATATGTCATAATTGGGGATAGAGCCCGAAAATCGGGCCTATAAAATACAAGCCTATGAAACGAAATACAACAAATATATCTGGGTAATGAAAACCTCAAGGGATGCAACCGTGACGTATATACCGTGCGACCACTTTGACTTGAGATTTACAATGCTAGAACTTTTCACAAACTGATGGAGTATATTATAGTACATTGTAGGATGTATATTGAGATGGCAGGTATGTGACATTGAAAAGGACAAATCAAACTTATGGGACACTTTATTAGAACACAATATAAATCGCTACCGCCTCTGTAATGAACCAGTGAAATTAGGGTAATTTATGATGCCTCTCAAGGGGATTGCATTGGCACCTGCAGTACACAGTTGAAACGGACCAGAAGTGGGAACGCTGTCTCATTTGGGGGCGTGCAATTTGTAGTCCCCGTGTGTCTATAGCCGCAGCAGCTGACGTCATGGGCCGCTCGCTATAAAGGGGGCTTGGACGCGACGGGTGGTTGCGTGGTTCCGTCATCGTTTGCCGTATGGTGGAACAGGTGAAAAGTTTGCAGGGGAGCTAAATGCAATAATGTAGCCTACCACAGTTGTTGCATGCAAGAAAGGGAGCATTTCGACAATGCATGGACAGATAGATCTGTCCATAATGCATTTTATTAAACCCAAATGCGATACCTTTGCATGTCTGCACCGAGTCGAAACAACACTGGAGCCTCAGCTGCTGCAGTGGAACAAACATCCTGCTCTTCCACCTAACGCATGTTGTGCTTACCATGCTTGCTGCCCAAGGCAAGCACGGTAAGACGTTGCCATAAATTATTAATCCAATTCATAATAATACATTTGGGAAACTCAAATCTCCCTGAAATACTGTATCTCCCACAAATCGATTGAATAGTCTCACATATGTGACGTATTCAATTCAATTCAACTTCTCAGTCTATCGTTGCCGAAAAGGCAGAGCTAAAAGCTCACAACGCGGTGCAACCAAATGCGTTGTGAGCTTGTAGATTGGCTATTTTTGGTGCGACACACTGCCATACGATGTATACAATTCACTTTTAAAGTGACGGTACACAATGAACAGTTCCCTCTGTCTGTTAGAAAGTTACTGTATAAGGTGTGTGTGTGTGTGTGTGTGTGTAAGTGTGTGTAAGTGTATAGCCTACACCTTAGAACTGTTTATTAGCATACAAACTCTCACAACTGGCCAATAAAAATAAAGTTCTGTTCTTTCCACAAAATAAAAGCAAATGCTCGATAGTGGGCTCGATAAGGACCCGGCTCAATAAGCCTGCTCGATAAGGTGATCGTTAACAATAAAACCTTAACGAGCTCCATCCATTTTTTTAAAGGTAGAAATACATAACGTGACTCACGTCGATAAGACCATTTACCTTATATATATATATATATATATATATATATATATATATATATACACACACACACACACACACACACACAATATACAATAATTACACTAGGAATAATTAATAAAAAAATCAAATCACAGTAAACATTACAATCCACACAGCAAACAACACAACAAACAATTCCTGGTATAACATCCTATTAGAATTCTACAATCTACAATCTTGCTGGTGTCTTTGACTTTGTTGGGCGTGATGGTGGGCTGGGTGGTGGCCAGGACATGTTGTGTCTTTGGCATAGTCCTCACAAAACTCTCAGATGTGTTTGTACAAATAGGCCTGCCTCTCTCTGTCCAGTCCTGCTGGTTGTAGAGTGGGAAAGCCATGCTTTGGTGGCAGGTCGTTTCTTGGCAAACACCATGCCAGGCTTGTTGGCATCAAACCTGCATGAAATAGAAAGTTATGTAAGTAGTGGTTGTTATAGGGTTGAAAAGACAATAAATTCCCACTAGAAAACAAGTTTTTATATAATTGAAAAGTGTCAATAAATACATGTTTAAATATAAAATAAACCCATCGGAAATGCTGGTACTGTTTGATGTGCTCCAGTGGGCAAAAGTATGGTTGGAGGAATTTCTGCCAGTCATAGCAGTGCACCATCACACGGCCATCCTCTGTTCCAACCAGCTGTGCGATGTTGGGCTTTGAGCTGTTGTTCACCATTGCAGCGATGTCAGCCAGGTTGTGGGCGTCTGACTTTTGGAAGATCTTCTTGAACTGACCGAAGTAGCAGTCAGGAGCAAATTTTGTGTGACCTACAATCAAAAAGTGGAGCCCGAGTTGATGATGCAGTTTGTGTATCGTGCGCCAGGCACAATACCACAAGACACGAGATCTGTTTTTATTCTGGCCACAGCAGTTGTCACAGTGAAGATCCACGTCCGTCTCTCCCAGCCCATAACCACCCTTTGCCACATGTCATGCCTTCAACGACAAGGTAATTGACCTGTTTTGGTATCCCTTCACAGCATACCAACAATTCCACACTTGCGTGGAGTTTTGAAAAATATCTCTCCTGGCTGGTGATGGTGATGTGGATACAAGATATGTAAGAAAATAGCAAAAACAAACACATTAACTTTAATTCACTGCCGTATTAACTAGGGATGTCAGGGGTTAACCGGTTAACCGGTTAGCCGACCGTTAAGAAACATCCGGATATTTTTTATCAGCTTTAACGGTTAATTTGCATAATAATAAATACGTGTTCTGATCTTAAATCCCTTTATTTTAGATCGTTTTTAGTAATAGTACAACATAAACATTACAGAGACTGTACTTGTCACTGTACAATACTTTAAAACAGTTGTCATGTTGCACACATGCCTAAAATTGGGAACAGAGCGGCATTCCGACGCATCGCCGTTCCGACTCCCCCCCATTTCGACACACCCCCATTCCGACGCACCCCCATTCCGACGCACCCCCATTCCGACCCACCCCCATTCCGACCCAACACACAACCCCGCCTCCCCCAGCCCCCACCAAGCACCCCCCCCCCTCCGGAATTTAAACACCGCCAACGCACAGGGAAAGGCGCACGTGTGTGTGTGTGTGTGTGTGCGCGCGCGCGCGCGCGTGCCAATTCTCACCTTTGTCGAAGCATAGGCCTATTAATCCGACCATTTTATTACATTAAATAAAGATCTGTCTCGGCTGTTCATCTGTCCATGAAAGCAAACGGCACGGTCAGGATGACATGTGACATGACAGCGCACGAGAGAGAAAATAATAATAATTGACTGCATACGGTATAGGCTATAATGAGTCCAGGCATCCCTGCAGGACACCCGCACCCTCCGGGCGTTCACTCCATTTGCTCGTGCGTACATGTGTGCGTGTCGTTTTTTTAATACAGGTCATATTTCTATCCTTTTATTAAATACAAATAAACTTATACATGATGTACATCTGTCTCGCCTGTTATTACTTATTCTTGCTTTGTCTGCCATCTGGAATAGAGAGATTCCGTTTTTTTCCGGAACCGGTGGGGAATGTAATTATGTAAAGGGAGGCTGCCTTGCGCATACTCTGTCATCAGTATAATAATAATAATAATAATAATAACAATAACAATAATATAATAATAATAATAGAGATAGAGTCTGTCCGTCAGACAGACATCTCGACCGTACGGAAAAAAGGCCGCCTCCCCACGCACATGCACGGAGTGGGGTGGTGGGGGGGCTGGATTGATGTACGTATCGGAGGAGGGGGGGGGGGGTCGGAGTGGCGGGGTCTTTCCCAAAGTGGAGAAACCCCGCCATTCCGATCAATAGGGTTCGGAATAGCGATGTGTTTAATCGTCGGAGTGGCGGGGTCTTAACCAAAGGGGAGAAACCCCGCCATTCCGATCAATAGAAGTCAATGATCGGAATGGCGATGCGTCGGAATGCCGGTGTGTAACCCCTAAAATTGTTCTTATTTGCACCGCCCAGCTTAATTGTCACACTCCAGGCTGCATGAACAGCGCTCTGGCTCGGTTTTCTGCCCCCTCAATATCCCAAAGTTCTCTGTTGTACTTCTGGCTAGTTGGCTACAAGGGTAGCTTTGCGGACTTGCGGTAGTCGAAATGTAAGCGAGTGACAGCGAGACGAGATGAACACATGTCGACCGTATAAATGCAGAGACCTACTTGGCATTATTAATTCCATTATTGGCCATTTGGCCTGGACGGAGAACGTTTACAGCCGCTGCCGCTTCCTCCTCCTATCCGTCTCCCCACACTGGGCACTGGCACGGCTTACGGCTATCAAGTTAGCCATGTGCTATCGATGTTTGAGGGATTTCTCGTCAGCGAAAAGTCAACAAACAGAACACGGTGACATGCTTGCTGATCTTCCTTAATAATAAAAAAAAGGCTTAGCCCATGCGTCCAGTGGCTTTATAGGTAGCTCAGATCTGGACTGGATTATGTTTTGGACTAGAACTGGCGGACCTCTGTACTGTAGACGCACATATGCATGCATCATGCAGATGCGATGCATTGTTTATTGATGATTAAGCCTACAACAATTTATTTATATTGTTAAATGTTGCTTTTTTGTTTGTCTTTAAAAAAAGGAGCATAAATAAATGTATACCATTCGTCTACCAACTTTAATTATGTAGCCTATACATGCATATTACATTTGGGGTAGCCTATTAAAAAAAATAAAAAAATCAACCACTATCCGTTAATGACCCGGTTAATCCTGTCGGCTAACCGGTTGGGAAACTATCCGTTACTGACATCCCTAGTATTAACTGTTGTACTTATATGGCTATATAGGCCATATTATATTAACTATATAGGCTGTTATTATTTTGTTGTATTTTCAGACAGACAAATCTGTTTCTTTTAATTGAGTTTACCTGTTGAGCAAAGTCAAAAGAATAGTGCATCTTGAAGTCCCTGCTTGCAGGTGGAACAGGGCCGTTCAGCAGATGCAGATCCTGATCTGTGCAAATCTCTTTGCAGTCTCTGCGCATGTCGTTGTATAGATCTCGCTCGCCCTTAACCAGGGACAAGTGCTTTAGCTGTACATTCAGTGTGTCACGTTTCTCTTCCTCTGCCACACCGTTACTTCGGCAAACCTGTACAAAAGGGAAAATAAAAAACAGCACAAGCATAGTTACCTACTCTTCTATCTACATCACAATTCCACTAGAGTACTGTAACCACAAGGACCCTAGAATTCATATTTGTGATCTTGAATCATTTTGACCATTCATAATGATTTACATACATACCTTGTAGTTGTTCTTTTGACACTGCCAACATAAGTCTGACACAGGCTTGGTACACTTTATGTCTGGCAGAAACGTCTTCCAGATGTATCTGAATGAACTAAGAGACAAAACACGGACATCTGGGAAAAAAAGGACAGATTATTACAGATTTCACAGTCATGGTGCGCACACACGCAGAGTGATTTACAGTAAGCAAGAAGAACATATGGTAGGCCTACTGCTTTGTAACAAATTAATGTAACTTTCAAAGATACCACGTGTGTCTGTGTGGATTTATCTTACATTTTAAAATGTATGGTATTTGTTAGAATTTAAAGAACTGAGTTTCAGAATTTAGGACAGGATGGCAGTTCAAGGTATCAGTGTAGCAATAGAAATTCACAACAGCGACAAAGTTACCGTATCGTCATTTAAGGCCTGGATAGACACAGGCACGAAGGATAATTTATACCTGTTACTTTTGGCCCCTGGAACCTTTAGGCGAAGCCTGGAAGGAAGCAGCCTGTACTCAGAGCTGAGGGGATGGGAGTTGTCCGTACAAATGGACTTGGCATTCTTAAGCACCTGGTTTTTAAAGACATGATCCAGGCTACTATCCGGCAATATCCTTGAGGCCGTTCTCACAATGTCTGAGTCCCGTTCATGACGACACCCCCCCCCCCCCCCCCCCCCCATCTCTCCCTCTTTCCTGTCAATCTTCACCTATCTGTCAATAAAGGCAAACAAATCTTTAAAAACAAGAAATGATCTCACAGTGATATTTGTCAGGTGAAAGAAGCGCTGTCTCCGTTGTGTTCTCCCCTCCATATTAGTATGATTATTGCGTGTATGTTTGTGCTTGGTGCCGTGACGCATGTCCAGGAGGTCCGCAGAAAACGTATTGATAATATTATCAGTTCGGTTTAACCACTTAAACCCTATAAGACCTACCACCAGACCTCTCAAAAAAAATCCAATCTACAAACTCACAACCCATCACTCTGTGTGTGTGAGTCGTGGCGCGTTGAGAGCTTGTAGATCTGCTATTTCTGGTGAATGTTTTGTTTCCCCGGCCTAAGGGGTAGGGAATAGGCCATGCTGGTGTTCAAGGGTGAAGTTCAATCTGTCATAATGGAAAATATAGGCCTACTACTCTCAAGTTTTCCTCGTGACACATTCAGGGGGAAATATTTACATATTTACATACTGTAATACAGTATGTCATAAATGTAATTAAGGTTCTAACTTCTATTGTATTGTAACAATCTAGCCTACGGTTAATTCAGGGATACCTTGAAACGGTACACTAGTGGTAACACAGACATGTGGGAAGGTAATATCAGTGGCATCATGACAACATATGACTGTAGGCTTACTAATTAGTTAAACTAAACTAAAAAGTTAAAAATAAAAGTCCACACCACAACTAAAAAAACACAGTGGTGGATATCTTCATTGGGATCTCTTTCAGAGCAAAGAGAGAATTATAGAAGCAGCTAGATTTTCAAGATTTGGGTCACAAGGTGGCGGTAATGCACCAAAAACCTGGTTGCCATGGTTGCCATCTGCCGTAAAACAAAAAGAAGAAGCTGCTATTGCGCATGCGTTGGTTAAACCACGTTAACTTGTTGTGCATGCGTGTTGCTTTTCATGGCGGCGAGGATAATCAGCGTGGTGAAAAATGTCTTACAAACGAGGTAAAATGCGTCAAACGGAGTCTCTAAGACTAAAGCTGTTGATAAATGAACACCTGACGTCGGTGGGAGAGGAGATATTGGGTGTTTTGGAAAAACAGCAGAGTGATGTTGGTCAGCAGAAGCTTGTCAGAGTGTTTGTGTTGGAGCGCCTCAGCACTGCTGCAGGATTCATGTTTAGCCTCTTCCAGAGAGAGATGGAGACACTAGAAACTCTGCTGGGGAGACAAGACAAACTTCTGGACGTCCTTTTACAGCCACAAGTCATATTATACAGACCAGGTTTGTTAAAGCGCAAATAATATGCATTTTAAAACAGCTTTTAATATTTAATATCGTATTGTCCCTCAAAGTTATTTCTAATGAGCCTCAATCACCACTCTGATATATTAAACCAGTCCTTGTCATTTATTTCTGGACTTTGAAAGCAGTTTTAGCTGCAGTACCACAATGTCCTGAGGTGGTGGCTGGTGGGGGTGCTCACATGCAGATTATTTAATATTTGTCATTATTATACTGATGCTAGATAAAACCAGGCTTGTTTCCATTCCATGCCAGCTTGGAAAATCAACAATGGTGAAGATTGTAAACAAAGTGGAAATGCAAATTTGGAACTGAAGACTGAAGAAGAGGAGGAATTATACAAAGTAGTGACATTGATGACATCACAATGAGGACAAAATTAGTTGAGCTGTTCCTAAGGCTAAGAGCAATTTCCATTAAAGCACCTATATGATATGAAAGCCTGATTGTTCAAAATTGTTTTTTTGTGGTGATAGAAAACACACATGGGAGCCCCAAAAACGCAAAAGAAATGGAAAAAGTCGAATTTGATGTTATAGGTGCTATAAAATGACAGAACAACATATAGGAGAATTAATGTCATACATTTACAAAAGCACTTTTAGTTGTGTTGATGCCAACTATAGCTCTTCTCTCTGTGTAGTTTGTAAAGAGGGTTCCCCTGAACATGAGGAGAGGAGCTCCAGTCTGGTCCAGGAGGAACCACAACCTCCAGACATTAAAGAGGAGAACATGGAAGAGGAGGCTGATGTGTCAACTTTGGCATTACTACATGGGAAGACAAGGTGCCATTCTCTCCAAGGTAAAAAAAAATAAGCCTCACTACTTTAATACGAGTCTAAAAGTCATACTATAGCAGCCCATACATGCTTCTAGGTGACATGGGGGTGGGTTCAGAATTCAGAAACAAAACAAAATGTTTTGGAGTGAGTGATTGGCAAAGTGAGTTTAATGTCATTTAATGCAATCAGTTTGTCCGCTTAAGTTCCTTGCCTTATATTACACCCTCATTGACTACGACAGCCTTCAGTACAAGAATGCACACACATAATCTGTATTAGCCCCTCTCGGAACCCTACATAAAGCTTTTATGAAATTTGATTGTCGCTTTACGTAGGGTCCCTGGTCATGCTAAGATTTTCCAATGCGATTGTTGGAACGCGGATATAAACAAACTCAACCTTTCTTCGATCGGCGCGCTATTACCGCGCTTTTTATTGTGTTTGTTTATGAATGTGCGAACTATAAGTACCTTACATACCTCTGATAAAATCTCCTGTGTCCGGAAGCCGTTAAGTATTTTTAATCCATGTTTGATTAAAAATGCGCTTTGATTTCTTCTTGTTTATTTACCGTTTATTGTACCGCCTCCCGATGTGCGGTTGGCTTTGCGGGCTACGTCCCTGCCTCTGATCTGCTCCGTCATAGCTGTAGCACCACTAGCTAGCCAGATAGGCGGTACAATGAGGTGTCAATAAACAAGGTAGGAAGAAGCGACATTTTTAATCAATCATGGATTAAAAATACTTAACGGCTTCCGCGACACAGGAGATGTGTCGGTATGGTATGTAAGGTACTTATAGTTCGCACATTCGTAAACCAACACAGGTAAAAATGGCGTAAAACCGCGCCGATCGACTTCTCCTTACGTGTTTACATTGTATTTGTGTGTGCGTAACTGGCGGCAGCCCAGCGTGAAACAGGACCCAATGGGTAAAGTAATCAAAGTGTCAGAAACTTTACTACATTCGGGTTCTGCTTGCGGGGCTAAATCTGTATTAAAATAAACCCTGACCACTGAATTATTTTAAAAGAAATACAATATTGTCACCTGGATATTTTTAACATGGAAGAACAGCCAGCTATCAGCAGGTAACTTCACAGGACGTCATCTAGGAGTGGTAGAACTCGTGACATGCAATCCACACTGCTTTTTTGGCAAACAATTTGCAATAGAGGCGTGTGACATCATTATCATACCCGGAACCTATGCGGGAATGCCTAGTGAGTGGCAAAAACTACTTTCTGGACTTGACAGTCCATACATCCAAACAGAAAAGTCCTATCTGCTTGCATTAAATGTCTTCGCTCACTTTGCCACTCGATCTGCCTTTCACTTTTTGCATTCTATGGGCTGCTTTCAATGGCCTGCTTCTCCAAATGAATGTCGTTTCTGGTAATATTATTTTCTGGATATTTGTCACATGGTACTATTTTTGTGGTCGGTATCACTACACCGCATAGAGTGCAGCAGCTTCACAGTCATAGATATTATAAAAAATAGATGCCTCACTGGCCGTTGCAGTTCATTGGAGTAGGGGTGAGCCGTTTTCAAGCCGTATCACGATAAACGATATCACGATATTTTTTCGTGTGTTTTTGAGGGGCGCTCCTATATACGGGTTTAATGTTTGTTTTTAATTGTATGTTTGTTTTAAAAATGCCATTGACAATAACAAATATTTAATGTTTGTTTTGACACCGTTTGTTTTACATCATTACATCACATCATAGCAATCAGAGCGCCCCTCACTTCACACAAGTGTGATTCTTTATGGTTATTTTCAAGTTACAATGTAACAAAAAACAAAAAAAATACCATTTAGTAGACCCTCCAGAAAAACATGGGCAAAATATTATTATTTAATATTGATTATGCGATGGAATATGCAGTGCTTTAGCAGCAAAATATGATAAAATCACTTTAAAAAAAGTTATTAACCTACACCCTATGGTATTTGTTCTCAAAGTGGGGTCCAGGGGGTCCCCAGCTAAATGTATGTATATCATAAATATCTATTTAACCACTTTAATCATACACGTTGGCTATTTGAAAATAGCCGATCTACAAGCTCACACACACACACACACAGAATATTTTTTCAGATAGAAAACACATTATAGGAGCCCCAAAAAGTAGAATTTTATGTTATAGGTCCTTTAAGCTGACAGATCAACGTATAGGAGAATAAATGTCATACATTTACAAAAGCACTTTTACTAGTTGTTGTGCTGATGCCACTTTTACTAGTTGTTGTGCTGATGCCAACTAGCTCTTCTCTCTGTGTAATTTGTAAAGAGGGTTCCCCTGAACATGAGGAGAGGAGCTCCAGTCTCGTCCAGGAGGAACCACAACCTCCACACATTAAAGAGGAGAACATGGAAGAGGAGGCTGAAGTGTCAACATTGACATTACTACATGGGAAGACAAGGTGCCATTCTCTCCAAGGTAAAAACAAGATCGAGTCTAAAAGTCATACTATAACAGCCCATACATGCTTCTAGGTGACATGGGGGTGGGTTCAGACTTCAGAAACAAAAATAAATGTTTTGGAGTGAGTGAGTGGCAAAGTGAGTTTAATGCCGATTAATGCAATCAGACTTTTCTGTTTGTCAGCTTAAGTTCCTTGCCTTATATTACACCCTCATTGACTACGACAGCCTTCAGTACAAGAATGCACACACATAATCTGTATTAAAATAAACCCTGACCACTGAATTATTTGAAAAGAAATACAATATTGTCACCTGGATATTTTTAACATGGAAGAACAGCACAGCAGCCAGCTATCAGCAGGTAACTTCACAGGACGTCATCTAGGAGTGGTAGAACTCGTGACATGCAATCTACACTGCTTTCTTGGCAAACAATTTGCAATAGAGGCGTGTGACATCATCATCATAATAAATAGATGCCTCACTGGCCGTTGCAGTTCATTGGAGTAGGGGTGAGCGATATGGACAAAAGTATTATCACGATATTTTTTTCAAGCCGTATCACGATAAACGATATCACGATATTTTTTCGTGTGTTTTTGAGGGGCGCTAGCCCCTCCTATATACGGGTTTAATGTTTGTTTTAATTGTATGTTTGTTTTAAAAATGCCATTGACAATAACAAATATTTAATGTTTGTTTTGACACTGTTTGTTTTACATCACATCATAGCAATCAGAACGCCCCTCACTTCACACAAGTGTGATTTTTTATGGTTATTTTCAAGTTACAACGTAACAAAAAACTAAAAAATACCATTTAGTAGACCCTCCTGAAAAACATGGGCAAAATATTATTATTTAATATTGACTATGCAATGGAATATGCAGTGCTTTAGCAGCAAAATATGATATAATCACTTTAAAAAAAGTTATTAACCTACACCCTATGGTATTTGTTCTCAAAGTGGGGTCCAGGGGGTCCCCAGCTAAATGTATGTATATCATAAATATCTATTTAACCACTTTAATCATACACGTTGGCTATTTGAAAATAGCCGATCTACAAGCTGCACACACACACACACACACACACACACACACACACACACACACACAATATTTTTTCAGATAGAAAAATATCTATCGACTTGCCCTGCTTATTTCTCCCATTTCGAACCCATATCACTCTCATCACTCGCAGAGGTAGTTTCACATCTACGACCCACAAACAGCCCTTCTGATAGCATCCCCTCCCAGCTCCTCACTGAGGTTTTTGATGCAGTTGGCCCAACAATTTTAATATTAACACCTGTCTTGCCTCAGGATGTGTTCCCACTGCTTTCAAACACGCCGTTGTAACTCCCCTGCTTAAAAAGAATAATCTTGACCCCTCAATTCTCGCAAATTTCAGGCCCATTTCCCAATTACCGTTTCTATCAAAAGCTCTGGAAAAAATAGTATACAATCAATTACAGTCCTTTCTTACCCTCAATAACATCCACGAGACATTTCAATCCGGTTTCAAACCAGGCCACAGCACTGAAACGGCTCTACTCAAGGTCTTTAATGACCTGATTTTAATATCAGATTCTGGTCAACCTGCGGTCCTGGTACTCCTAGATTTATCGGCGGCTTTCGACACGGTCGATCATAGGATCCTCCTGTCAAGGCTTGAGCACCATGTCGGAGTCAGGGGTATCGCACCTGCATGGTTCAAATCGTACCTAGAAAATAGGAGTTTCTCTGTCCAATTAGGCCAATTCTCCTCCCCCCCAGCTCCTCTCAGCTGCGGGGTACCCCAGGGGTCAATACTGGGCCCCCTCCTTTTTCTATTATATATGCTTCCCCAACTCCCTCAATTCTTTTCAACCATTACTCAACTGCATACAGGACATCAAAACCTGGATGAACACTAATTTCCTCAACCTCAACGAAAATAAAACCGAAATAGTAATCTTCGACCCTCATTTGGCCCCTCCCCTCAGTACCCCGGATACCCTTACACCCAATATTCGCTCATCTGCTAAAAACCTTGGCATTATCTTTGACAGCTCCTTTAAATTTCACAAACACATCAGCTCCGTAGTCAAGACCAGCTTTTTCCAACTCCGTCTCCTGGCTAAAGTCAAACCATACCTTCCCCCAAAACAACTAGAAACTGCAATCCATGCTTTTATTTCCTCCAGGTTAGACTTTTGCAACTCACTATATATCGGTATCGAACAGTCTGCAATCAGAGGACTGCAACTGGTCCAGAATGCTGCTGCTCGCCTTTTAACTGGCACAAAAAAGAGAGAACACATAACCCCCGTGCTGGCCTCCCATCACTGGCTCCCGGTTTCTTTTAGAATTGATTTTAAAGTCCTTTTATTTACTTTTAAATGTTTAAATGGGCTGGCCCCCGAATACCTCTCCGGGCTCGTAAAACCATACACCCCGGCTAGAGCTCTGCGCTCTGCGGATCAAGTACTGCTAGAGAGCCGTATAACTAGAAAAAGCACTAGGGGCGCACGCTCTTTCGCGGCTGCAGCTCCCAGGCTCTGGAAGAGCTTGCCCCTTCATATTCGCTCTGCCCCCTCCATTGGTGTTTTTAAGACTCACCTTAAGACTCATCTTTTCTCCCTGGCTTTTAATCCCTCCTGAGTCCATTTCTGCTTTCATGCGTATATTTTTTGTCATTTTTATTATTGTGTATTGTGTTTTCTCGTTTATATTCTGTGTTTCCTCCTGCCTGTTCTCTGTTTTGCCACTGATGTACAGCACTTTGGTCAACCTTGGTTGTTTTAAAATGTGCTCTATAAATAAAGTTTGATTTGATTTAATTTGATTTGATAGAAAACACATTATAGGAGCCCCAAAAACACAAAAGAAATGGAAAAAGTAGAATTTTATGTTGTAGGTCCTTTAAGCTGACAGATCAACATATAGGAGAATATATGTCATACATTTACAAAAGCACTTTGAGTTGTGCTGATGCCAACTAGCTCTTCTCTCTGTGTAATTTGTAAAGAGGGTTCCCCTGAACATGAGGAGAGGAGCTCCAGTCTGGTCCAGGAGGAACCACAACCTCCACACATTAAAGAGGAGAACATGGAAGAGGAGGCTGATGTGTCAACATTGACATTACTACATGGGAAGACAAGGTGCCATTCTCTCCCAGGTAAAAAAAAATAAGCCTCACTACTTTAATACAAGTCTAAAAGTCATACTATAGCAGCCCATACATGCTTCTAGGTGGTACTATTTTTGTGGTCGGTATCACTACACCGCATAGAGTGCAGCAGCTTCACAGTCAAAGATATTATAAAAAATAGATGCCTCACTGGCCGTTGCAGTTCATTGGAGTAGGGGTGAGCGATATGGACAAAAGTATTATCACGATATTTCTTTCAAGCCGTATCACGATAAACAATATTATTACGATATTTTTTTCAAGCCGTATCACGATAAACGATATCACGATATTCTTTTGTGTGTTTTTGAGGGGCCCTAGCCCCTCCTATATACGGGTTTAATGTTTGTTTTTAATTTTATGTTTGTTTTAAAAATGCCATTGACAATAACAAATATTTAATGTTTGTTTTGACACTGTTTGTTTTACATCATTACATCACATAGCAATCAGAGCGCCCCTCACTTCACACAAGTGTGATTTTTTATGGTTATTTTCAAGTTGCAACGTAACAAAAAACAAAAAATAATACCATTTAGTAGACCCCCCAGAAAAACACACACACACACACACACACACACACACACACACAATATTTTTTCAGATTGGGGTCACAATGCAGATTATTTAATATTTTAGTCATTATTATACTGATGCTAGATAAAACCAGGCTTGTTTCCATTCCATGCCAGCTTGGAAAATCAACAATGGTGAAGATTGTAAACAAAGTGGAACTGCAAATTTGGAACTCAAGACTGAAGAAGAGGAGATATTAAACAAAGTAGTGACATTGATTGATGACATCACAATGAGGACAAAAACAGTTGAGCTGTTCCTAAGAGCCATTTCCATTAAAACACCTATATGATATGAAAGCCTGATTGTTCAAAATTGGGTTATTTGTGGGGATAGAAAACTCAAAACACAAAAGAAATGGGGAAAAGTACAATTTTATGTTATAGGTCCTTTAAGCTGACAGATCAACATATAGGAGAATAAATGTCATACATTTACAAAAGCACTTTGAGTTGTTGTGCTGATGCCAACTAGCTCTTCTCTCTGTGTAGTTTGTAAAGAGGGTTCCCCTGAACATGAGGAGAGGAGCTCCAGTCTGGTCCAGGAGGAACCACAACCTCCACACATTAAAGAGGAGAACATGGAAGAGGAGGCTGAAGTGTCAACATTGACATTACTACATGGGAAGACAAGGTGCCATTCTCTCCAAGGTAAAAAAAAATAGGCCTCACTCATCTCGCCAATAATGAAAAGGCAGAAAAGTTTGAATGTTGAAGTATGTTTTCATTCCAACAGGGGGGCGGAGAAGAGCAGTTCCGAGATTTGCATGTAGCTTTCGATTGGTCTTTGGAATGTCTTTGTCCTCAGGTTTCACACTCTGAGCACCGCCCATTAGCGTACTTGTGTGTTTGTAGACACAGAATTCTTCAACATGGCTATAGTATGGAGGAACATTTGGGATTTTATAGCCCTATTATTAAAATCACCGGGAAAGGCGTTGAATTAAGTATATAAATTCCGGCCTCCTTTTATTAGCCGGGTTTTTTTTTGTTTTGTTTTTTCCAAGTGCCGTATCTGTTACCTTCGCTGCTCTGGCTGGCTGTGCCTGTCACTTCAGCGTCCAGATGCGGGTGGTCGTGCTGCTCGGCTCTCAACAAAGTTAACATCAAAGTTAACTTCGGGAGAGAACGCCAATAAGCACTGTTCATGGTCACGGACAATAAAACTACCGGTAATGAGAGCAGAAGTCTAACTGCAAGTGAAATCTATCCCACAGCCTACTAGGCTACTACAATGAGTGAGTAATGAGTTTGTGACACGATGTGCTGCACAACGAACGTAAACGACAGATTGCAGAGCGCATGTGGCGTTGTGGATCTGTCGTTAAATGGATCATGGGATGAACGTACTGGTATGCTGTCTCTCTCTCTCTCTCTCTCTTGCACGTTAGAGGGAGACGCTCTCTTTAACACGTCTCTCTCTCTCTCTCTCCTGTTGAAGCCTTGGATTTTTACAGTCTATGGTTGGATCACTGTAGTGTTGCACTCTGATTTGTTATATGAAATAGCCTATCCTACATTATTTGCATCTGAACTTGTCAGTAGCCTAACTGTAGGCCTTACATATATTTGAATGTCCGTAAGTACAGTGAAGAGAAAAGAGTCAATCACTTTAAAATGGTCATATCTCCTTCAAATATTTTCCAATTTCATTGAATGATACATCATATGAAAGCTTATATTCTGTACTTCAATAATCTGTAAAGAACTGATGTTGTTCGAGATGAGGGCCTATTTGCCAGACCCAGTTCTGAAGCATCTTCCATAAAATCTGTAATAGTCTCGGTCAGATATCTCATATTGATTGATTGATTGAAATCTTTATTAACAGTTTGCAGAATTACAGTACATTTCAAGCACAAACTCAATACAAAGACTGTTAACTGTGAGTGGACGACCCAATTAAGCCTTACACTTGTTTACAACAGGGTCCACATTGTTCAATTCATCAAAACATTTAGAGACAAACAAATAGACACTTCTATGTAGTTAAAGAACAGAACAGGAATTCATCATATAGGAAGCGAAAAGGGAAAAAAAGTATATATACAGTGAGGGGAACAGGGGGATAAAAGAAAAGAAAACGAAAGACAGAGTGTAGGGCGCCTGCACACAACACCATGCGTTGATGCCATGTGTGCATATGTGCAGGCACCCAACACCACGTCCATACAAAAACATAGTACAATCCATAGTACAAAGACAGAGTGTAGGGCGCCTGCACACAACACCATGCGTTGATGCCATGTGTGCATATGTGCAGGCACCCAACACCACGTCCATACAAAAACATAGTACAATCCAGATACAAATTCAGCTTTTACAGAGGCCAGTTTCGAATTGCAGCCATCCGTAGGTGCCCTTTGAGAGCAGTTTTGAAGGAGCCAAGGGATTCACATGTCTTAATGACTGTTGGTAGGGCGTTCCACATTTTGGTCGCATAGGAGCGAAAAGAATTTAGTCCCTTGTTTGTGCCGAATCTGGGTTGTACATGGTTTGTTGCACTCCCTCTGGTGTTGTGGGTGTGGACTTCGTTTACATTAAGGAAGTATTTAGACAGGTACATGGGTATCTTGGTGGTGTATCTAATCTTGTGGACCAGACCCATTGCAAGATGCTGTACTCTGTCGTCGACCCTAAGCCATCCCAGCCTGTCAAAGTGGGCAGGGGTGAGGTGGGTTCGGGGGGTGAGGCCAAGTAGGAGCCTGACCAGTTTGTTTTGGGAGGTCTGGAGCCTTGTTTTAAGGGCCTTTGAGGTGCTGTGGTACCAGGAGGTGGATGCATAGTCAAAGAAACCTTGTACAAGGGCTCCTGTTAAGGTCTTCAAGGTGTTTTTGTCGACCAGTGAGGAGATCCTGTAGAGGAATCTTGTTCTTTGATTGACTTTTTTGATTACGTTGGTGGCCATCTTATCACCGGAAAGATTGGCCTCCAGGATGGAACCTAGGTAGGTAATTTGATCCTTCCGTGTGATAATATCATCACCAACTCTAACCAAGAAGCCATCTGCCTTTTTGAGATTACTATTTGATCCGAAGAGAATGGATTCAGTTTTTCCCAGGTGTAAGGATAGTTTGTTATCAGCGAGCCAGGTGCAGATTCTACCGAGTTCAGAGCTGAGGGTCTTTTCAACCTGCAGTTTGTTCCTGTCCGAGACCAGCAGTGCTGAGTCGTCTGCGAACAGGAACAAGTTGCAGTCACAAGCTGAAGTCATGTCGTTTACATATATTAGGAACAGTAAAGGGCCTAGTATGCTTCCTTGTGGGACGCCACAGCTCACTGGGAGGGGGGGGGACAGTGTTCCGTTCACTTCTACCATCTGTTCTCTCCCCTCCAGGTAGGATTGCATCCAGCTCACTGATGTGCTATCAAAACCAATAGCTTTAAGCTTGTTAACCAGTATGGAGTGGTTCACGGTGTCAAAAGCCTTTTGGAGGTCCAGCATGACCATGCCGCAGTATTTTCCAGCATCCACCTCGTGTTTGATGTGGTCGCTCAAATAGAGAAGGCATGTGTCAGTGGAGTGGGATGTTCTGAAACCAGATTGGAACTCGTACAACAATTTATTAGTGGCAAGATACTTTTCAACCTGTTCATAGACTATTTTTTCCATCACTTTCGAGAGAGAGAACAGTATGAAGGCAAAGGTTTAAAACGTCATTCTGATTTCATGCACCTGGTTGACAGCTGTGTGTGTGTGTGTGTGTGTGTGTGTGTGTGTGTGTGTGTGTGTGTGTGGAAGCTAGGCTTATTGATACAATCAGTTGACTGACAGCTGATTGTGCTTCTTTCACTGTACATTTGCTAGTTTAAAAACATCTGCAGTGAATTGATGTTATATAAATAACTGTAGTCTCACAGAGAAGCTAGGTCAGGTTTTGTATTTTGCATTGATGCATTTGCATTGACTTTCAAAAAATAAATAAACAGGATATGGCTCTATGATATCACTATACAAAAACATCAACACAATAAAAAACTAAGGTGCTAAAAAGAAAGCATGCTTTTGTAAACAATAAATTCAAATAGGAATAAACATGCACCGGGGGTGAGAACTTTAGAAATCTGAACGTTCATGTACATGTTAGCTTTGTAAATTTAGCAAGGCACTCAAAACATTGGGAAGGTCTGCCATCATGCTCGTTAAGAACGAGCGTCACCATGGCAAACATTTCCCTGCATTTTTAGGATTCGAGGATTTCCTGGTAGACTGATAGAGTGGAAGTTTCTCCATCCAACTGTTGTACCCTGTGGTAGTTGGAAGAAATGTTTGTCTGGAGTGTTTACTTCCTTGTAGTTCAACAGAGGAAACACTGCGTGGGAAATGTTAAGTTCAACATTTAATGGATTTCTTTCATGTTATCTTTTGCCTAAAGAAGAGCTTTCCCCAGAACATCAGGAGAGGAGGTCCAGTCTGGTCCAGGAGGAAACAGAGTCTTTACAGATTAAACAGAAGCTACTTCAAAGACTAGTGGAGGATGACGGTTCAACATTGACATTACTTGCAGTGAAAAGTGAAGATGATGATGATGAAGGCAGACAGACAGAGCCTCTAGCCAGCACTTCAACTCAACACACGAATACACAAGCTGATGTAGCGTACTGGGGGACATCACAGCCAGCTAGTGATAACCAGCTCCTCTCTTTACATGCTTCTGAATCGGACAATAAATGTGACAGTGATGATGAGTGGGAGCCAACTAGTGATAACCAGCTCCTTTCTTTACACTCTTCTCAATCGCACAATGAATCTGACACTGAAGACAGTGCTGAGCAGGAGGAGACCAGGGAGGGTCCATCAGATTTAAACACACTGACGTCACACAAGACAAAAAATGTGAAAGGTCAAGCCTGGTCGTTGAGCAACAAGCTGTCCCAGGACCTGAAAACACCAAAACAAACTGATTCCACGAGGAGTCACACAGGGAAGAAAAGGTTTAGTTGTACAGAGTGTGGCAAAATGTGTAATAAGAAGTCACATCTTAACCAGCACATGAGGACTCATACAGGGGAAAAGCCCTTTACTTGTAAAGTTTGTAGCAAAGGCTTTAGGGAAAAGGGTGCTCTAACTTACCACATGAGGACTCATACAGGGGAAAAGCCCTTTACTTGTAAAGTTTGTAGCAAAGGCTTTAGGAGTAATGGTCTTCTAACTTGCCACATGAGGACGCATACAGGGGAAAAGCCCTTTACTTGTAATGTTTGTGGCAAAGGCTTTAGTGTTGAATCTAATCTAATGGAGCACATGAGGACTCATACAGGGGAAAAGCCGTTTACTTGTAAAGTTTGTAGCAAAGGCTTTAAGCATAAGCGTGCTCTAACTTACCACTTGAGGACTCATACAGGGGAAAAGCCCATTACTTGTAAAGTTTGTAGCAAAGGCTTTACTCAAAAGGGTGCTCTAACTTACCACATGATGACTCATACAGGGGAAAAGCCCATTACTTGTAAAGTTTGTAGCAAAGGCTTTATTCAAAAGGGTGCTCTAACTTACCACATGATGACTCATACAGGGGAAAAGCCCTTTACTTGTGAAGTTTGTAGCAAAGGCTTTACACAAAAGGGTGCTCTAACTTACCACTTGAGGACTCATACAGGGGAAAAGCCCTTTACTTGTAAAGTTTGTAGCAAAGGCTTTATTCGTAATGGTCCTCTAACTTGCCACATGAGGACGCATACAGGGGAAAAGCCCTTTACTTGTAATGTTTGTGGCAAAGGCTTTAGTGTTAAATGTAATCAAATGGAGCACATGAGGACTCATACAGGGGAAAAGCCCTTTACTTGTAATGTTTGTGGCAAAGGCTTTAGTGTTAAATGTAATCAAATGGAGCACATGAGGACTCATACAGGGGAAATACCCTTTACTTGTAAAGTTTGTAGCAAAGGCTTTAGGTCTAAGGGTGCTCTAACTTACCACATGAGGACTCATACAGGGAAAAAGCCCTTTACGTGTAATATTTGTAACAAAAGCTTTGCTGCAGTATGGACTCTTAAGAAACACATGAAGACGCATACAGGGGAACAACCACTTTAGTTAGAGCTTCTGGCAAATGCATTGGTCAATTTCACCTCTGATACGAGGATTCATACAGGGGAGACGGTAATAATGTTGTGTTCTTTTTTTTTTTTTTTTGCAACACAACGTTGCCAAAAACTTCAACCATGTTTATTGAAATAAACTGTCATACATTTACACCGATTGCTCCATCATCTCTCTTCTGCTGTGTAATGCGTTGGCATGCTTTGAATGAAGAAATAACACTAATTCCATATGTCATTATTGGGGATAGAGCCCGAAAATCGGGCCTATAAAATACAAGCCTATAAAACTAAATACAACAAATATATCTGGGTATTGAAAACCTCAAGGGATGCAACCGTGACGTATATACCTACCGTGCGACCACTTTGACTTGAGATTTACAATGCTAGGACTTTTCACAAACTGATGGAGTATATTATAGTACATTGTAGGATGTATATTGAGATGGCAGGTATGTGACATTGAAAAGGACAAATCAAACTTATGGGACACTTTATTAGAACACAAAATAAATCGCTACCGCCTCTGTAATGAACCAGTGAAATTAGGGTAATTTATGATGCCTCTCATAGGGATTGCATTGGCACCTGCAGTACACAGTTGAAACGGACCAGAAGTGGGAACGCTGTCTCATTTGGGGGCATGCAATTTGTAGTCCCCGTGTGTCTATAGCCGCAGCAGCTGACGTCATGGGCCGCTCGCTATAAAGGGGGCTTGGACACGACGGGTGGTTGCGTGGTTCCGCCATCGTTTGCCGTATGGTGGAACGGGTGAAAAGTTTGGAGGGGAGCTAAATGCAATAATGTAGCCTACCACAGTTGTTGCATGCAAGAAAGGGAGCATTTCGACAATGCATAGACAATTAGACATCTGTCCATAATGCATTTTATTAAACCCAAATGCGATACCTTTGCATGTCTGCACCGAGTCGAAACAACACTGGAGCCTCAGCTGCTGCAGTGGAACAAACATCCTGCTCTTCCACCTAACGCATGTTGTGCTTACCATGCTTGCTGCCCAAGGCAAGCACGGTAAGACGTTGCCATAAATTATTAATCCAATTCATAATAATACATTTGGGAAACTCAAATCTCCCTGAAATACTGTATCTCCCACAAATCGATTGAATAGTCTCACATAGTCTCATATGTGACGTATTCAATTCAATTCAACTTCTCAGTCTATCGTTGCCGAAAAGGCAGAGCTAAAAGCTCACAACGCGGTGCAACCAAACGCGTTGTGAGCTTGTAGATTGGCTATTTTTGGTGCGACACACTGCCATACGATGTATACAATTCACTTTTAAAGTGACGGTACACAATGAACAGTTCCCTCTGTCTGTTAGAAAGTTACTGTATAAGGTGTGTGTGTGTGTGTGTGTGTGTGTGTGTGTGTGTGTGTGTGTGTGTGTGTGTGTGTGTGTAGCCTACACCTTAGAACTGTTTATTGGCATACAAACTCTCACAACTGGCCAATAAAAATAAAGTTCTTTCCACAAAATAAAAGCAAATGCTCGATAGTGGGCTCGATAAGGACCCGGCTCAATAAGCCTGCTCGATAAGGTGATCGTTAACAATAAAACCTTAACGAGCTCCATCCCTGGTCATAATAACCATATTAAAACTGTTTTAGAAAATAAATAACTTATCGACGGGAGTCGTGTTAATATTTATATCATTGTCATGTTCACTACAAATAAACAAGTATTATGCACTTATGATGGCCAGGACATGTTGTGTCTTTGGCATAGTCCTCACAAAACTCTCAGATGTGTTTGTACAAATAGGCCTGCCTCTCTCTGTCCAGTCCTGCTGGTTGTAGAGTGGGAAAGCCATGCTTTGGTGGCAGGTCGTTTCTTGGCAAACACCATGCCAGGCTTGTTGGCATCAAACCTGCATGTGATGAAATATAAAGTTATGTAAGTAGTGGTTGTTATAGGGTTGAAAAGACAATAAATTCCCACTAGAAAACAAGTCTTTATATCATTAGTGTCAATAAATACATGTTTAAATATAAAATAAACCCATCGGAAATGCTGGTACTGTTTGATGTGCTCCAGTGGGCGGAAGTATGGTTGGAGGAATACAATACCACAAGACACGAGATCTGTTTTTATTCTGGCCACAGCAGTTGTCACAGTGAAGATCCACGTCCGTCTCTCCCAGCCCATAATCACCCTTTGCCACATGTCATGCCTTCAACGACAAGGTAATTGACCTGTTCTGGTATCCCTTCACAGCATACCAACAATTCCACACTTGCTGTTATTATTTTGTTGTATTTTCAGACAGACAAATCTGTTTTATCTTTTTTCTTTTAATTGAGTTTACCTGTTGAGCAAAGTCAAAAGAATAGTGCATCTTGAAGTCCCTGCTTGCAGGTGGAACAGGGCCGTTCAGCAGATGCAGATCCTGATCTGTGCAAATCTCTTTGCAGTCTCTGCGCATGTCGTTGTATAGATCTCGCTCGCCCTTAACCAGGGACAAGTGCTTTAGCTGTACATTCAGCGTGTCACGTTTCTCTTCCTCTGCCACACCGTAACTTCGGTAAACCTGTACAAAAGGGAAAATAAAAAACAGCACAAGCTTAGTTACCTACTCTTCTATCTACATCACAATTCCACAAGAGTAGGCCTACTGTAACCACAAGGACCCTAGAATTCATATTTGTGATCTTGAATCATTTTGACCATTCATAATGATTTACATACCTTGTTGTAGTTGTTCTTTTGACACTGCCAACATAAGTCTGACATAGGCTTGGTACACTTTATGTCTGGCAGAAACGTCTTCCAGATGTATCTGAATTAACTAAGAGACAAAACACGGACATCTGGGAAAAAAAGGACAGATTATTACAGATTTCCATCAAAACAGTCATGGTGCGCACACACGCAGAGTGATTTACAGTAAGCAAGAAGAACACATGGTAGGCCTGCCCTACTGCTTTGTAACTTTTAATTAATGTAACTTTCAAAGATACCACGTGTGTCTGTGTGGATTTATCTTACATTTTAAAATGTATGGTATTTGTTAGAATTTAAAGAACTGAGTTTCAGAATTTAGGACAGGATGGCAGTTCAAGGTATCAGTGTAGCAATAGACATTCACAACAGCGACAAAGTTACCTCCTCCTCCTATCGTCATTTAAGGCCTGGATAGACACAGGCACGAAGGAGAATTCATACCTGTTACCTTTTGGCCCCTGGAACCTTTAGGCGAAGGCCGGAAGGAAGCAGCCTGTACTCAGAGCTGAGGGGATGGGAGTTGTCCGTACAAATGGACTTGGCATTCTTAAGCACCTGGTTTTTAAACACATGATCCAGGCTACTATCCGGCAATATCCTTGAGGCCGTTCTCACAATGTCTGTCTCTGTGTGTGTGAGTCGTGGCGTGTTGAGAGCTTGTAGATCTGCTATTTCTGGTGAATGTTTTGTTTCCCCGGCCTAAGGGGTAGGGAATAGGCCATGCTGGTGTTCAAGGGTGAAGTTCAATCTGTCATAATGGAAAATATAGGCCTACTACTCTCAAGTTTTCCTCGTGACACATTCAGGGGGAAATATTTACATATTTACGTACTGTAATACAGTATGTCATAAATGTAATTAAGGTTCTAACTTCTATTGTATTGTAACAATCTAGCCTACGGTTAATTCAGGGATACCTTGAAACGGTACAGTGGTAACACAGACATGTGGGAAGGTAATATAAGTGGCATCATGACAACTAAACTGTGGAGGAAAGATGATGTAAAAACGTATGACTGTAGGCTTACTTATTAGTACTCTTAAAAAGTTAAAAATAAAAGTCAACACCACAACTAAAAAAACACAGTGGTGAATATCTTCATTGGGATCTCTTTCAGAGCAAAGAGAGAATTATAGAAGCAGCTAGATTTTCAAGATTTGGGTCACAAGGTGGCGGTAATGCACCAAAAACCTGGTTGCCATGGTTGCCATCTGCCGTAAAACAAAAAGAAGAAGCTGCTATTGCGCAGGCGTTGGTTAAACCACGTTAACTTGTTGTGCATGCGTGTTGTTTTTCATGGCGGCGACTGAGGAACAAATCAGCGTGGTGAAAAATGTCTTACAAACGAGGTAAAATGCGTCAAACGGAGTCTCTAAGACTAAAGCTGTCGATAAATGAACACCTGACGTCGGTGGGAGAGGAGATATTGGGTGTTTTGGAAAAACAGCAGAGTGATGTTGGTCAGCAGAAGCTTGTCAGAGTGTTTGTGTTGGAGCGCCTCAGCACTGCTGCAGGATTCATGTTTAGCCTCTTCCAGAGAGAGATGGAGACACTAGAAACTCTGCTGGGGAGACAAGACAAACTTCTGGACGTCCTTTTACAGCCACAAGTCATATTATACAGACCAGGTTTGTTAAAGCGCAAATAATATGCATTTTAAAACAGCTTTTAATATTTAATATCGCATTGTCCTTCAAAGTTATTTCTAATGAGCCTCAATCACCACTCTGATATATTAAACCAGTCCTTGTCATTTCTTTCTGGACTTTGAAAGCAGTTTTAGCTGCAGTACCACAATGTCCTGAGGTGGTGGCTGGTGGGGGTGCTCACATGCAGATTATTTAATATTTTAGTCATTATTATACTGATGCTAGATAAAACCAGGCTTGTTTCCGTTCCATGCCAGCTTGGAAAATCAACAATGCTGAAGATTGTAAACAAAGTGGAAATGCAAATTTGGAACTCAAGACTGAAGAAGAGGAGGAATTATACAAAGTAGTGACATTGATGACATCACAATGATGACAAAATCAGTTGAGCTGTTCCTAAGAGCAATTTCCATTAAAACACCTATATGATATGAAAGCCTGATTGTTCAAAATTGGATTATTTGTTGGGATAGAAAACACATTATAGGAGCCCCATAAACACAAAATAAATGGAAAAAGTTTAATTTTATATTATAGGTGCTTTAAAGCTGACGGATCAACATATAGGAGAATAAATGTCATACATTTACAAAAGCACTTTGAGTTGTTGTGCTGATGCCAACTAGCTCTTCTCTGTGTAATTTGTAAAGAGGGTTCCCCTGAACATGAGGAGAGGAGCTCCAGTCTCGTCCAGGAGGAACCACAACCTCCACACATTAAAGAGGAGAACATGGAAGAGGAGGCTGAAGTGTCAACATTGACATTACTACATGGGAAGACAAGGTGCCATTCTCTCCAAGGTAAAAAAAAAAATCGAGTCTAAAAGTCATACTATAGCAGCCCATACATGCTTCTAGGTGACATGGGGGTGGGTTCAGACTTCAGAAACAAAAATATATGTTTTGGAGTGAGTGAGTGGCAAAGTGAGTTTAATGCCGATTAATGCAATCAGACTTTTCTGTTTGTCAGCTTAAGTTCCTTGCCTTATATTACCCCCTCATTGACTACGACAGCCTTCAGTACAAGAATGCACACACATAATCTGTATTAAAATAAAGCATGACCACTGAATTATTTTAAAAGAAATACAATATTTGTCACCTGGATATTTTTAACGTGGAAGAACAGCACAGCAGCCAGCTATCAGCAGGTAACTTCACAGGACGTCATCTAGGAGTGGTAGAACTGGTGACGTGCAATCCACACTGCTTTCTTGGCAAACAATTTGCAATAGAGGCGTGTGACATCATCATCATCATACCCGGAACCTATGCGGGAATGCCTAGTGAGTGGCAAAAACTACTTTCTGGACTTGACAGTCCATACATCCAAACAGAAAAGTCCTATCTGCTTGCATTAAATGTCTTCACTCACTTTGCCACTCGATCTGCCTTTCACTTTTTTGCACTGGGCTGCTTTCAATGGCCTGCATCTCCAAATGAATGTCGTTTCTGGTGAAAACAAGGTTTTTCAACGGCCGACAGCAGGGGCTGTGATACTTGCGGTCGGATTTTTTCACCACCGACCGAAAGAACAACCGGTGAAGACACCACCGACAGCATTTTGTCATTGTAACATCCGGTTACGGATATTTGTCACATGGTACTATTTTTGTGGTCGGTATCACTACACCGCATAGAGTGCAGCAGCTTCACAGTCATAGATATTATTAAAAATAGATGCCTCACTGGCCGTTGCAGTTCATTGGAGTAGGGGTGAGCGATATGGACAAAAGTATTATCACGATATTTTTTTCAAGCCGTATCGCGTCACGATAAACAATATTATTACGATATTTTTTTCAAGCCATATCACGATAAACAATATTATTACGATGTTTTTTTCAAGCCGTATCACGATAAACGATATCACGATATTCTTTCCTGTGTTTTTGAGGGGCGCTAGCCCCTCCTATATACGGGTTTAATGTTTGTTTTTAATTGTATGTTTGTTTTAAAAATGCCATTGACAATAACAAATATTTAATGTTTGTTTTGACCCCGTTTGTTTTACATCATTACATCACATCATAGCAATCAGAGCGCCCCTCACTTCACACAAGTGTGATTTTTTATGGTTATTTTCAAGTTACAACGTAACAAAAAACTAAAAAAATACCATTTAGTAGACCCTCCAGAAAAACATGGGCAAAATATTATTATTTAATATTGATTATGCGATGAAATATGCAGTGCTTTAGCCGCAAAATATGATATAATCACTTTAAAAAAAGTTATTGACCTACACCCTATGGTATTTGTTCTCAAAGTTGGGTCCAGGGGGTCCCCAGCTAAATGTGTATATCATAAATATCTATTTAACCACTTTAATCATACACATTGACTATTTGAAAATAGCCGATCTACAAGCTCACACACGCACACACAATATTTTTTCAGATTGGGGTCACATGCAGATTATTTAATATTTTAGTCATTATTATACTGATGCTAGATAAAACCAGGCTTGTTTCCATTCCATGCCAGCTTGGAAAATCAACAATGGTGAAGATTGTAAGTAAAGTGGAAATGCAAATTTGGAACTCAAGACTGAAGAAGAGGAGGAATTATACAAAGTAGTGACATTGATGACATCACAATGAGGACAAAATCAGTTGAGCTGTTCCTAAGAGCAATTTCCATTAAAACACCTATATGATATGAAAGCTGATTGTTCAAAATTGGGTTATTTGTGGGGATAGAAAACACATTATTGGAGCCCCAAAAACACAAAATAAATGGAAAAAGTAGAATTTTATGTTATAGGTGCTTAAAGCTGACAGATCAACATATAGGAGAATAAATGTCATACATTTACAAAAGCACTTTTAGTTGTTGTGTTGATGCCAACTAGCTCTTCTCTCTGTGTAATTTGTAAAGAGGGTTCCCCTGAACATGAGGAGAGGAGCTCCAGTCTGGTCCAGGAGGAACCACAACCTCCACACATTAAAGAGGAGAACATGGAAGAGGAGGCTGATGTGTCAACATTGACATTACTACATGGGAAGACAAGGTGCCATTCTCTCCAAGGTAAAAAAAAATAAGCCTCACTACTTTAATACGAGTCTAAAAGTCATACTATAGCAGCCCATACGTGCTTCTAGGTGACATGGGGGTGGGTTCAGACTTCAGAAACAAAACAAAATGTTTTGGAGTGAGTGATTGGCAAAGTGAGTTTAATGTAATTTAATGCAATCAGTTTGTCAGCTTAAGTTCCTTGCCTTATTGACCCTCATTGACTACGACAGCCTTCAGTACAAGAATGCACACACATAATCTGTATTAAAATAAAGCATGACCACTGAATTATTTTTAAAAGAAATACAATATTGTCACCTGGATATTTTTAACATGGAAGAACAGCACAGCAGCCAGCTATCAGCAGGTAACTTCACAGGACGTCATCTAGGAGTGGTAGAACTCGTGACGTGCAATCCACACTGCTTTCTTGGCAAACAATTTGCAATAGAGGCGTGTGACATCATCATCATACCCGGAACCTATGCGGGAATGCCTAGTGAGTGGCAAAAACTACTTTCTGGACTTGACAGTCCATACATCCAAACAGAAAAGTCCTATCTGCTTGCATTAAATGTCTTCACTCACTTTGCCACTCGATCTGCCTTTCACTTTTTGCACTCTATGGCCTGCTTTCAATGGCCTGCATCTCCAAATGAATGTCGTTTCTGGTGAAAACAAGGTTTTTCAACGGCCGACAGCAGGGGCTGTGATACTTGAGGTCGGATTCTTTCACCACCGACCGAGAGAACAAAAACCGGTCAAGACACCACCCATAGCATTTTGTCATTGTAACATCCGGTTACGGATATTTGTCACATGGTACTATTTTTGTGGTCGGTATCACTACACCGCATAGAGTGCAGCAGCTTCAGTCATAGATATTATAAAAAATAGATGCCTCACTGGCCGTTGCAGTTCATTGGAGTAGGAGTGAGCGATATGGACAAAAGTATTATCACGATATTTTTTTCAAGCCGTATCACGATAAACAATATTATTACGATGTTTTTTTCAAGCCGTATCACGATAAACGATATCACAATATTATTTTGTGTGTTTTTGAGGGGCGCTAGCCCCTCCTATATACGGGTTTAATGTTTGTTTTTAATTGTATGTTTGTTTTAAAAATGCCATTGACAATAACAAATATTTAATGTTTGTTTTGACACCGTTTGTTTTACATCATTACATCACATCATAGCAATCAGAGCGCCCCTCACTTCACACAAGTGTGATTCTTTATGGTTATTTTCAAGTTACAACGTAACAAAAAATACCATTTAGTAGACCCTCCAGAAAAAACATGGGCAAAAATATTATTTAATATTGATTATGCGATGGAATATGCAGTGCTTTAGCAGCAAAATATCATATAATCACTTTATAAAAGGTTATTAACCTACACCCTATGGTATTTGTTCTCATAGTGGGGTCCAGGGGGTCCCCAGTTAAATGCATGTATATCATAAATATCTATTTAACCACTTTAATCATACACATTGGCTATTTGAAAATAGCCGATCTACAAGCTCACACACACACACACACACACACACACGCACGCACGCACGCACACACACACACACACACACACACACACACACACACACACACACACACACAATATTTTTTCTGATTGGGGTCACATGCAGATTATTTAATATTTTATTATACTGATGCTAGATAAAACCAGGGTTGTTTCCATTCCATGCCAGCTTGGAAAATCAACAATGGTGAAGATTGTAAGAAAAGTGGAAATGCAAATTTGGAACTTTAAGACTGAAGAAGAGGAGGAATTATACAAAGTAGTGACATTGATGACATCACAATGAGGACAAAATCAGTTGAGCTGTTCCTAAGAGCAATTTCCATTAAAGCACATATGATATGACAGCCTGATTGTTCAAAATCGGGTTATTTGTGGGGATAGAAAACACAAAACACAAAAGAAATGGAAAAAGTAGAATTTTATGTTATAGGTCCTTTAAGCTGACAGATCAACATATAGGAGAATAAATGTCATACATTTACAAAAGCACTTTTAGTTGTTGTGCTGATGCCAACTAGCTCTTCTCTCTGTGTAGTTTATAAAGAGGGTTCCCCTGAACATGAGGAGAGGAGCTCCAGTCTGGTCCAGGAGGAACCACAACCTCCACACATTAAAGAGGAGAACATGGAAGAGGAGGCTGATGTGTCAACATTGGCATTACTACGTGGGAAGACAAGGTGCCATTCTCTCCAAGGTAAAAAAAATAAGCCTCACTCATCTCGCCAATAATGAAAAGGCAGAAAAGCTCTAAATAATAATTATCGTTTTTTTCATATTAACAGTTTGAATGTTGAAGAATGTTTTCATTCCAACAGATTATTGATTTTGGTAAATTAAATGTATACATTTATAAGTCAAAGTAGGCTTGTTTTTTCGGTAATTTTACCTCTGTTTTGGGGGCGGAGAAGAGCAGTTCCGAGATTCGCATGTAGCTTTCGATTGGTCTTTGGAATGTCTTTGTCCTCAGGGTTCACACTCTGAGCACCGCCCATTAGCGTACTTGTGTGTTTGTAAACACAGAATTCTTCAACATGGCTATAGTATGGAGGAACATTCGGGATTTTATAGCCCTATTAATCACCGGGAAAGGCGTTGAATTAAGTATATAAATTCCGGCCTCCTTTTATTAGCCGGGTTTTTTCCCCCTTTTTTTCCAAGTGCTGTATCTGTTACCTTCGCTGCTCTGGCTGGCTGTGCCTGTCACTTCAGCGCCCAGATGCGGGTGGTCGCGCTGCTCGGCTCTCAACAAAGTTAACAATAAAGTTAACTTCGGGAGAGAACGCCAATAAGCACTGTTCATGGTCACGGACAATAAAACTACCGGTAATGAGAGCAGAAGTCTAACTGCAAGTGAAATCTATCCCACAGCCTACTTGGCTACTACAATGAGTGAGTAATGAGTTTGTGACACGATGTGCTGCGCAACGAACGTAAACGACAGATTGCAGAGCGCATGTGGCGTTGTGGATCTGTCGTTTAATGGATCATGGGATGAACGTACTGGTATGCTGTTAGCTTGTTGCTAACGGGACTCCCTTCCTCCCTCTCTCTCCCTCTCCCTCTCCCTCTTGCACGTTAGAGAGAGACGCTCTCTTTAACACGTCTATCTCTCTCTCTCTCTCCCGTTGAAGCCTTGGATTTTTACAGTCTATGGTTGGATCACTGTAGTGTTGCACTCTGATTTGTTATATGAAATAGCCTATCCTACATTATTTGCATCTGAAATTGTCAGTAGCCTAACTGTAGGCCTGACATTATTAAAAAGCAGGTGGCTAGCGCACATCCGTAAGTACAGTAAGAGAAGAGAGTCAATCACTTTAAAATGGTCATATCTCCTTCAAATATTTTCCAATTTCATTGAATGATACATCATATGAAAGCTTATATTCTGTACTTCAATAATCTGTAAAGAACTGATGTTGTTCGAGATGAGGGCCTATTTGCCAGACCCGGTTCTGAAGCATCTTCCATAAAATCTGTAATAGTCTCGGTCAGATATATCATACAGTATGAAGGCAAAGGGTTAAAACGTCATTCTGATTTCATGCACCTGGTTGACAGCTGTGTGTGTGTGTGTGTGTGTGTGTGTGTGTGTTTGTGTGTGTGTGGAAACTAGGCTTATTGATACAATCAGTTGACTGACAGCTGATTGTGCTTCTTTCACTGTACATTTGCAGTGAATTGATGTTATATAAATAACTGTAGTCTCACAGAGAAGCTAGGTCAGGTTTTGTATTTTGCATTGACGCATTTGCATTGACTTTCAAAAAAAAAATAGACAGGATATGGCTCTATGATATCACTATACAAAAATATCAACACAATAAAAAACTAAGGTGCTAAAAAGAAAGCATGCTTTCGTAAACAATACATTCGAATATGAATAAACATGCAATGTTCTCTACTCTTCCAACTCCCTGGCAGACCGTGGCACCGGGGGTGAGCACTTTAGAAATCTGAACGTTCATGTACACGTTAGCTTTGTAAATTTAGCAAGGCACTCAAAACATTGGGAAGGTCTGCCATCATGCTCGTTAAGAACGAGCGTCACCATGGCAAACATTTCCCTGCATTTTTAGGATTTGAGGATTTCCTGGTAGACTGATAGAGTGGAAGTTTCTCCATCCAACTGTTGTACCCTGTGGTAGTTGGAAGAAATGTTTGTCTGAAGTGTTTACTTCCTTGTAGTTCAACAGAGGAAACACTGCATGGGAAATGTTAAGTTCAACATTTAATGGATTTCTTTCATGTTATCTTTTGCCTAAAGAAGAGCTTTCCCCAGAACATCAGGAGAGGAGGTCCAGTCTGGTCCAGGAGGAACCAGACTCTTTACAGATTAAACAGAAGCTACTTCAAAGACCAGTGGAGGATGACGGGTCAACATTGACATTACTTGCAGTGAAAAGTGATGATGATGATGGCAGACAGACAGAGCCTCTAGCCAGCACTTCAACTCAACACACGAATACACAAGCTGATGTAGAGTACTGGGGGACATCACAGCCAGCTAGTGATAACCAGCTCCTCTCTTTACATGCTTCTGAATCGGACAATAAATGTGACAGTGATGATGAGTGGGAGCCAACTAGTGATAACCAGCTCCTTTCTTTACACTCTTCTCAATCGCACAATGAATCTGACACTGAAGACAGTGCTGAGCAGGAGGAGACCAGGGAGGGTCCATCAGATTTAAACACGCTGATGTCACACAAGACACAAAATGTGAAAGGTCAAGCCTGGTCGTTGAGCAACAGGTCCCAGGACCTGAAAACACCAAAACAAACTGATTCCACGAGGAGTCACACAGGGAAGAAAAGGTTTAGTTGTACAGAGTGTGGCAAAATGTGTAATAAGAAGTCACATCTTAACCAGCACATGAGGACTCATACAGGGGAAAAGCCCTTTACTTGTAAAGTTTGTAGCAAAGGCTTTTTTCAAAAGGGTGCTCTAACTTACCACATGAGGACTCATAAAGGGGAAAAGCCCTTTACCTGTAAAGTTTGTAGCAAAGGCTTTAGGAGTAAGGGTCTTCTAACTTGCCACATGAGGACGCATACAGGGGAAAAGCCCTTTACTTGTAATGTTTGTGGCAAAGGCTTTAGTGTTGAATCTAATCTAATGGAGCACGTGAGGACTCATACAGGGGAAAAGCCGTTTACTTGTAAAGTTTGTAGCAAAGGCTTTAAGCAAAAGCGTGCTCTAACTTACCACTTGAGGACTCATACAGGGGAAAAGCCCATTACTTGTAAAGTTTGTAGCAAAGGCTTTACTATTAAGGGTGCTCTAACTTACCACATGATGACTCATACAGGGGAAAAGCCCATTACTTGTAAAGTTTGTAGCAAAGGCTTTATTCAAAAGGGTGCTCTAACTTACCACATGATGACTCATACAGGGGAAAAGCCCTTTACTTGTGAAGTTTGTAGCAAAGGCTTTACACAAAAGGGTGCTCTAACTTACCACTTGAGGACTCATACAGGGGAAAAGCCCTTTACTTGTAAAGTTTGTAGCAAAGGCTTTATTCGTAATGGTTCTCTAACTTGCCACATGAGGACGCATACAGGGGAAAAGCCCTTTACTTGTAAAGTTTGTAGCAAAAGCTTTAAACATAAGTCTTCTCTAACTTGCCACATGAGTTCTCATACAGGGGAAAAGCCCTTTACTTGTAAAGTTTGTAGCAAAGGCTTTATTCGTAATGGTCCTCTAACTTGCCACATGAGGACGCATACAGGGGAAAAGCCATTTACGTGTAATGTTTGTAACAAAAGCTTTGCTATGGTATGTACTCTTAAGAAACACATGAAGACGCATACAGGGGAACAACCACTTTAGTTAGAGCTTCTGGCAAATGCATTGGTCAATTTCACCTCCGATACGAGGATTCATACAGGGGAGACGGTAATAATGTTGTGTTCTTTTTTTTTTTGGCAACACAACGTTGCCAAAAACTTCAACCATGTTTATTTAAATAAACTGTCATACATTTACACAGATTGCTCCATCATCTCTCTTCTGCTGTGTAATGCGTTGGCATGCTTTGAATGAAGAAATAACACTAATTCCATATGTCATAATTGGGGATAGAGCCCGAAAATCGGGCCTATAAAATACAAGCCTATAAAACTAAATACAACAGGTATTGAAAACCTCAAGGGATGCAATCAACAAACTTCCCCAATCATTGCGGATGGCTACTATCAATGTACTATTAAAAGAAAATAAAGACCCAGAAGACCCAGCCTCATACAGGCCAATAAGTATTCAAAATACAGATTGTAAAATATTAGCAAAGCTTCTTGCATCTAGCCTAAACAATATAATACCGAAAATTGTAGGACTCGACCAGACAGGCTATGTCCAAAGCAGACAGTCCTACACAAACATTAGAAGATTAATGTGTGTCAAGCTCCGTTCAGACCGAAGAAGCTGCTTTAAAAAGCAAAAGCAGAACTCTAAAAGACGCAGCTTTTTTTTGAGAAAGTGGGCGTGTACAAGGTACCTGTCACTCAAGCTGCCTGGACTGGCTGTCTGGCTTTGAGACGAGAGACAGGCAGTTTGAGCAGATGCGCATTTGAAAGTCTAAAATGTAAAATAGCGACTGTAGAGGAGACATAATTATATATTTAGTTACATCATAGCCTATGTATTGATGAATAAATAATATAATCTTGGTAAACTTGTGTGTAAATAACCGAACGGACGGGATCTCAATCCTCCGTCTTCAGTGCTCATGTCTCTCCCCCCACTCCGCTCTCCTCTCCCCCCTAGGCCACGAGCGAAACCCTCCTGGCATTTTTTTAAATGGCGGCTCTGTATGTAATGTTAATGTTGATTTAGAAAGAGCATACCGTAGAAATACAATTGTATATATCCAGCACGTCGTAAAAGCAATTAAAACAGCTTATGTTTACGTGCGGTTTCCGGACATTCAGTTCCAAGTCTCCCGTGGAAGAGAGCCCCTATCTCGGCGCTGTCTGAAATGATTCCCTCAAATAAATATATGCGATTGGTTTATCGATTCAGAACGCAGCAAACCAATCACAAAACATGGGCAACATATTGCATAAATAGAGGGGGTACATACAACTGATATAAAGGCTATTAATTATTTTTTAAAGGTATGATTCACGGTGCCCACGTTTCAACAATCAACATACAATGCAGCGACACACACACACACACACACACACACACACACGAAAGTGGACCGACTTCTGGACCCTGTGGCCCGGCCCGCGGAGGACCCCCTAAGTTGAGACTGGGTGTCGAGGAGCGTACACCAGTGGTCAACGCCCTGTGCTCAGGGCGAGGTCCCGCGACAAGGGCAATTAATTTTAGTGCGATGAAACGTCCCGCAAATCGTCTCCGAGCACAGCTCTCCTCGGCGTTCCAGTACTGGGGACTACTGTACTGTCTGTGTGTGTGTGTGTGTGTGTGTGTGTGTGTGTGTGTGTGTGTGTGTGTGTGGGGGGGGGGGTACATACAACTGATATAAAGGCTATTAATTATTTATTTTAAAGGTATTGATTGACGGCGCAAAGGCTTCAACATACTACCGAGAGACACACGAGGAAACGGCACAGAAACGCGCTGAGAGCGGGCTGCTCCGCCCCTCTTCTCGGGGAAGGTTTTGGCGAAAACTCCGACACAACTATATTGTTTAGTTGTTTGTCTATCTATCTATATCTGCTAATTTATCAACCGTGTGTGTGTGCACTGTTTAGTCCATCAGCGTCAGCGACGGATAGCGTTCTGGAGAGTTCAGTTCAGTAGTCCATCCATAGCTTCGATGAGAACCGGAGGGGGGGGTGAATGCACGATCACTTGTCCCCAGAAACGTGACACTCGCGACGGAACACGGAACACAACCTGTTTTCACCGCTTCGACAACTTGTTTCTCATATAAACTTTAATTTCTATCGCTAAATATGCTATGGTCTTGCCAAATATCCATTCATATTTCATATACAGCCCATATTTAAAAAGTTTATTTTTTAATGCGGACAATTGGGTCGGACAGCTTTTCCAGAGGGTTTTCGTTTGTAAAATGAGCTCAACTCCGCCTCCTCAAACCACGCTGTGCTCTGATTGGCTACACGCAGATTTTTAAAGCTCCAGCTTTTAAAAGCTGCTTTAAAGTTCAGGTTCGGTGAGAAAAAAAAAACGCAAAAACAAAAAAAAGCTGTTCTTCCAGCTTTTAAACGCAGAAGCTGTTCTGCATAGAGATAACATGGGACGAAGAAGCAGAAGCTAGCTTCTGCTTCTTCGGTCTGAATGGGGCTTCATACAGTATGTCAGGATTAAGAAAAGTAACTTGTTAGTTGTAACGCTGGACGCAGAAAAAGCATTCGACCGTGTTGAATGGAAGTATATGTTTAGAACCTTAGAAGAGTTCTTTTGGTGAGGGATTTATGAAATGGGTCAAGTTGCTGTATGTGGCACCACAAGCGTCAGTCTCAGTTAATGGAGCAATGTCTTCACCGTTTACAATTAGCAGAGGAACAAAACAAGGCTGTCCGCTGTCTGCTTTATTATTTGCGTTAGTAATGGAACCCTTAGCAGAAATGATCCGATCAAGCACCTCAGTTACTGGTATAAAAACTAAGCAAAACACACACAAGATTTCTCTTTATGCTGATGACATCTTATTATTCTTAAATAATCCTTTATCCTCAGTCCAAGCTGTTGAGATTATAAATGAATTCGCAGTATTCTCTGGATATAAAATAAACTTTGGTAAATCCTTAGCACTTCCTCTTGGAAGCACAACATGCACAGAATTATTAGGACACATTCCGTTTCAATTGACTCCCAGTGGTTTTAACTCAATCCGCGCCAACGACTCACTAATCGTTTTTTTAATGAAATCCAGAGCCGCCAACGACGCCTTTGTCGTCTTTTTATTGTTTTTATTGATTACAATAGTTCAAAGCCTTCCCCAGCCTGTGACCTAGTTTCATGTCACAGACTTCAAAGATACGCCAACAACAGCCAATCGAGCACAAGTATCCACAGCTGTTGTTTTGAGTTTGAGAGGGAAACAGGATAAAATAGGTGTGAGAAACTCCCGTACCTTTTTGCAGAGTGGGAGAGACGCCATAGTGAGTAGATGTGCTGGAGAGAGTTGTATTGAGAGTTGTATTTAGATTTGAGTGAGTTGCCGTTTGAGAATTGAGACAGATTTATTTTAGATAGCCATTAGCCATATAGTTTACTTTAGTCCATATAGTTTAGTCTTGTAGTAGTAGTAGTAGTTATCCATTTTATATTCCATTTTATTTAGTAGTAGTACAGTAGTACTAGTAGTAGCAGCAGTAGCAGTAGCTTATCCGTTTTAGATCTTTATTTTAGTTAGTGTAGACTGTAGTAGTAGTAGTAGCCTAGTGTACGAAGGATTCATGGGGAAGGTACCGGCGACCAAACGCAAAGCCCCCGGCCGAGGTGGTCGCGGTGGCCGAGGCGTTCACACCCCAGCCCCGGAAGCTCCCGGTCGCGCACGCGGTGTTGTTGCAGTCCCCGCTGGGCAGAGAACACTGGACGAAATGTTTGCTGTGGTCAAGCCGGAGCCGGACCCTGTGCCTGGTACCGATCCACAGCCGGATCCTGTACTACCCCAGCCAGATCCCGTACCCCAACCCCCAGCCCAGGAGACAGATTCGGAACTATCCGACTGCGAGGAGGAGCCGGAGGGTTCTCCTGAGAGTCCCCATGATCGGATTTCTTTGGAAAGGCTGTATTCCAGGGTACATCTGCGTCGTGCCACGACCCAGCGGGATTATGAGGAGAGCGAATATGATTCACAGCCTTCGCAATCGCAAAGCTCTCAAGAGGAAGGCCAGGAGGAGGAGGAGGAGGTGGTGGTGGTCGAGGAGGAAGATGATTGGGATCCGATGCGGGAAGACCCAGATGAACGCGGTAAGCAGTATTTTTTTTAATCGTGTTCGTGATGAAATGAATGTAAACTATTTACTGTGAGTCGCTGTGGAAAATAGCATACCTACAAACTCGTAGCCACTAAATACATAGTGTAAATCGCTCTAAAAGGCGGCGTTTTGTTGATCATGTTTACATGACTTCCATTTTGTGTTACCTGCTGCCGTACCTCCAGACCAACCCCCCCCCCCACACACACACACACACACACACACACAAACGCGTGCCGTGGAAGAATGCAGGGGCTCACAAAATACACACACAGCATACTCTAAGTCGCTAAATAATTTTTTTTTGTACATCTGTACGTCACATTCTTATTTACACAAACAATTTACTGTGATTTTTATTTTAGACTGTGAGGTGGCGAACATTCCAAGTGATGCTGGTGGCAGAATTGGAGGCGAGTTTATTATGTTCATTTATTTCAAACTATTGTAAATGCATTCATTTTGAGATCTTGTCTGTTCAATGCTTTAAATATTATTATTATTATTACGAAAGTAAAAACCCACAGAACAAATGTAAAAGTATTATCTCATTGTAGAAATCAATGACGCTGTATATTTTTTGTGATGACCCAGGTTTCAAAGTGGCATCTAGTGGCATAACTTCGAATTGCATTGTATGTGATTCTCAGAGAGAATCACATAAAATGCAAGTCGAAGTTATGCCACTGAAACCTGGGTCATCACAAACAATATATACAGCGTCATTGATTTCTAAAATGAGATAATACTTTTACATTTGTTCTGTGGGTTTTTACTTTAGTAACAATAATAATATTTAGAGCACTTGCTGTGATTTCAGATGATCCTGTAGAACCCAGTGAGCCCACAGCTTCTTCATCGAAGGAGGCAGCTAAAAGGCCTAGTAAGATTACTTTATAAATGTCTTTGCCTCAAATAGCTGATCTGTGTGTGTGTTGTAAATTCTAATGTACCGTATATGAATTTATTTATTTACAGCTCGTGGTGCAGAGAAGGAGCCATCTTCAGAAGCTGTAGAACCCAGTGAGCCCACAGCCTCTTCATCGAAGGAGGCAGCTAAAAGGCCTAGTAAGATTACTTTATAAATATCTTTGCCTCAAATAGCTGATCTGTGTGTGTGTTGTAAATTCTAATGTACCGGTATATGCATTTATTTATTTACAGCTCGTGGTGCAAAGAAGGCTGTAGAAATCGGTGAGCCCACAGCCAAGGCAGCTAAAGAGCCTAGCAAAGCCAAAGGTAAGATCCTTTCTAAATCTCTTTGCCTAAAATAGCTGATCTGTGTGTGTGTGTTGTAAATTCTAATGTACCGTATATGCATTTATTTATTTACAGCTCGTGGTGCAAAGAAGGCTGTAGAAATCGGTGAGCCCACAGCCAAGGCAGCTAAAGAGCCTAGCAAAGCCAAAGGTAAGATCCTTTCTAAATCTCTTTGCCTAAAATAGCTGATCTGTGTGTGTGTGTGTGTGTGTGTTGTAAATTCTAATGTACCGTATATGCATTTATTTATTTACAGCTCGTGGTGCAGAGAAGGAGCCATCTTCAGAAGCTGTAGAACCCAGTGAGCCCACAGCCTCTTCATCGAAGGAGGCAGCTAAAAGGCCTAGTAAGATTACTTTATAAATATCTTTGCCTCAAATAGTTGATCTGTGTGTGTGTTGTAAATTCTAATGTACCGGTATATGCATTTATTTATTTACAGCTCGTGGTGCAAAGAAGGCTGTAGAAATCGGTGAGCCCACAGCCAAGGCAGCTAAAGAGCCTAGCAAAGCCAAAGGTAAGATCCTTTCTAAATCTCTTTGCCTAAAATAGCTGATCTGTGTGTGTGTGTTGTAAATTCTAATGTACCGTATATGCATTTATTTATTTACAGCTCGTGGTGCAGAGAAGGAGCCATCTTCAGAAGCTGTAGAAGCCAGTGAGCCCACAGCCTCTTCATCGAAGGAGGCCACAGCCAAGGCAGCTAAAAGGCCTAGCAAAGCCAAAGGTAAGATCCTTTCTAAATGTCTTTGCCTAAAATAGCTGGTGTGTGTGCGTGCGTGGTAAATTGTATTGTAAAGTATATGCATTTATTTATTTACAGGAAAGGCTGTTCGTCCTGAGCAGCACTGGTACTGCATGGGTGAGAAGGTGTGGGAGCCAGAGGTCATCCCCTTCACTGCTGTGCCTGGACTGCTGAACAGAGCTGCTGCACTCGACTCAGACCAGCCAGCAGACTTCCTGGACCTCATCTTGACTGAGGAGCTGCTACAGGAAATAGTAGACCAGACCAACCTCTATGCAGAGCAGAACATTGCGGATGGCAAAACAGCGCATCTCCCATTTTCTAGAGTAAATGCATGGAAACCTGTTGACGTGCCAGAATTTAGGGCATTCTTGGGGCTCCTCTTCCTGACTGGGCTCATTGAAAAGCCAGATCTGGAAAGCTACTGGACAACTAAAGAGTCAATGGAGACCCCCTATTTTTCTAAAATTATGTCCCGCAACAGGTTCCAAATCATTCTCCGGTTTCTCCACTTCACCGACAACACAGCTGTACATAACAAAAAAGACAAGTTATACAAGGTCCGCCCAATCTTGGACACATTAGTGCAAACCTTCCAGGAGCTATACCAGCCAAGTCAGAACATCTCAATAGACGAAGGGACATTACTGTTTAGAGGACATTTGAGCTTTAAAATATTTAACCCACAGAAACCAGTTAGGTATGGAATTAAATCTTATATTTTATGTGAATCTTCATCCGGTTATTGTTACAACATTTCACCATATTGTGGAGAAGGTAGAGCCCTTGCTGACACAGTGTGTGGTCTCCTCCTCGGGTTAGAACAGCAGGGTTACAAACTCTATATGGACAACTTCTACAACTCAGTCAAATTGTGTGACATTCTGTTGAATCTCGGCACTCATGTCTGTGGCACACTCAGAAGAAACAGAGGAGAACCACCAGCTGTTCACCATGCTGACAAGGCCACCCTAAAACCTGGGGACAGAATTGCTTTCCACACAGATACAGTTCTGTGCCTGGCATGGCGGGACACCAATGTTGTCCGGATGGTGTCCACGTTTCACCAGAATGACATGAAAGAAGTCCTGACATGGAAGAAAGGTGTGAGGGGGAAAGTAGTGAGAGAGAAGCCTGTTTCTGTGGTCGAGTACAACCAGTCAATGAATGGCGTTGATCGGCTTGATCAAATGATCTCATACTATCCGTTCATCAGAAAGTCTAACAAGTGGACAAATAAATTTGTAATTTATTTATTCCAAATATGTCTCCACAATGCCTTTGTCTTATACAAGGCCAAAAACCCACAGGGCAGATGCAAAACGATGTATGCGTTCCAGGAGTCTCTCATCGTGGACTGGACCAGCCCAAGCAAGCATGTAGCTAGAGCACCCTATGCTGACCGGGAGAGCAGGCTGACTGCCAACAGGGCAAACCATTTCCCTGTCCATCACCCGCCCACCCCCAACCATGAGTTCCCTTCCAAGAGGTGCAAGGTATGTACAGCCAGACAGAAGCGGAAGGGGTCAAGGTTTCAGTGCGGCTTCTGTCGTGTCACCTTGTGCAGGGTCCCCTGCTTTGACGAGTACCACGAAACACTGGACTACGCTGCTCTGTAGGCACGCACGCACGCACGCACGCACACACACACACACACACACACCACCTGTGACTGAACTGTGGAGCTCAGTAAATTGTGTCACTGACACACACTCACACTGAGAAAACTGATTGGGCCTGTCCTGTACTGTACTGTAATGCTCTGTAAAGACATGCACGCACGCACGCACGCACACACCACCTGTACTATACTGTTGTAATGTAAAAAAAATAATAATAATTTCTAATTTGTTTGATAAAACTATGCAGTATACATGTCTGATGTCAGTTCAGTTGAAAAATGGATTGAAAGTGAGATCTTGTGTAAACTGACTGGGCCTGTACTGTACTGTTGTAATGTAAAAAAATATAAATAATTTGTAATTTGTTTGATAAAACTCTGCATTATATACATGTCTGATGTCAGTTCAGTTGAAAATAAATGGATTGAAAGTGAGATCTTGTGTCCTTTACAAAAACGTGTTTTTCTCAGCATTCACTTCCCAGAGAGGCTTTTTTTGATGAAAACAGGCTGTATTCAAATTGCAATAAGTAGAGAACAGAATATGCTAAAAGCTCAAATTTTTTTTCTGGTGAAACTAGAGACGTAGATCTTCATTTTGAGGTCAATTTTACTGTGGGTCTTGAAAGAGGAGCTAGAATTCTGGCAGTGGCCAACTATTGGAATATAGAAATGGCACTGAATGAGTTAAGTATCTAGGTATACATGTCGCCCTCAAATTTGAGGAAATGATAAAACTTAACATAGACCCAGTGGTAAACAAAATAAAAATTGATCTTCAAAGATGGAGCCCCTTACAGATATCTCTACTTGGACGGGTTGCTATTGTTAAAATGAACATATATCCGAGGCTTCTTTATCCAATGCAGATGTTGCCTAATTATTTTCCAAATAAGTATTTTAAACTAATACACAGTATGATTCGCAAATTTGTATGTAAAGGCAAACGTCCCAGGCTTAAACTAGAGAAATTACAGGTACCAGAGATAGAAGGGGGATTAGCGCTCCCAAACATAATGTATTACCACTGGGCATCACAAATTAGATATATAGCAGAGTGGGTAAAAAATGATACAAATTATTTTCTTGACTTGGAGGGTGTTGGATGTTTGTCCACTCTTTCTGAGTTGCCATTTATAAACGGAGCTATTTCACTCCATGGGATAAGAGAAAACTTTATCGTGAGAAATACCTTGAAATCTTGGAATCAAATACGTAAACATTTTGGTATTACTAATACTAATGTTTTTTGTAATCCTGACTTTGCTCAATCATGTTCAGATGTTGGGTTCAGAGCCTGGAAAGAGGCTGGTATTTTAAAAATACAAGATCTCTTTCTGGGTGGAACCTTAAAATCCTTTGCCCAAATTAGGAATGAATTTAATTTGCCTCAAGTACAATTCTTCAGGTATCTACAAGTTAGGGCCGATTCATACTCCTGTTTCGGCGCTGTAGTGCCGAAATGATTTCGGCTCGTCAGAAAATTTCAGTAGCACCGAAGAGCCGACTTTAGGACGGTACCCGCCCCCCCGAACCTCAAATGACGTCAAATTGTAGGCTCTACAGCGCCGAACCGACTTTTATTCGGCTCTAAAATAGGAGTATGAATCGACCCTTAGGAGTTATATCCAATCTGTACCATTTTACAAAAGAGAGGCGAGGGAAAACAACCTGGAACAAATATTAATGAAAGCCTCTTCCTTAAAGAAGACGGTGATGAGCTATATATACTCTCAAATGTTCATTAAAATCCCAAATATAAGTAGTAAAACATTTTGGGCAGAGGATTTTGGGTACCAAATTGACTAAAGTGGAAAAGAATCTTGCTAAATGCAAAACAAATTACATGTTCTAACAGAACTCACGAGACACAGTACAAGATCATTCACAGGTTACATGTAACTCCAGCTATACGCAGTAAATATGATCCAACATGTTCTGGGCAGTGCTTTAAATGTAAACATAATGCTTGTACATATAGCCATTTAATGTGGTCATGCAATAAAATCAAAACATTTTGGCAAAGTGTTCAAAGGGAGATCTTTGAGATCAGGATACAGTTAAACCCAGTGAACTTGGTACTGGGATTAGACTTTGATTATGACTTATATATAGATTCATAAGATATAGATACATTTTACGAATAGCCCTTTATGTCGCACGGCTCACAATTCTACAAAAATGGTTAGATGAGGATCCCCCTGACATACAATTATGGTATGAAAAACTCATGTCGATATTGCCAATGGAGAGATTATCATATGTATTAAGAGGCAATCTTACTGACTTCGTCAGAAATTGGTCACCTATTGCAAGATTTTAAAAAGAGGAATGGAAAAGAGTAATATGTATGGGTGTAACAGTATGAGAAGAAGTTATATTAGTATGTGTATGTATATATGAGTATGTGTATGTGTATGTATAGGTATGCAAAGATATGTATGTATATATTGTGGAGTCTGTCAGGTCTCGCCACAGTGGGAGGGGCGCGTTCCCCTGACAACCAGACCAGCGGCGACACGGCACGCCCACGGCCGTGTCATAGACGCAGTGTTCTACCCCAGAGCAATCTTGAATCAGCTGCGCCTAATTCCGACCGCCGCCCTTGTTAGCAATTAACGGCAGCCGCACCCTTTATAAACGAACCGCACGCCTAGTAGTATCAGATCCCTGCTACACACAGACGCTCGCGCAGCATATGCCGTCCACTCGGCGTTGGATGGTAAGTCCACACTCCTCTCACTTATGGACCCTCACGTATGGACTATGTTTATTGTTTGATCGCTTGTATCACCACTCAATTGCTCTCCTATATTCCCACATCACCAGGCTTGTAGGAGTGGGGCTGGAAGCACACGCAGGAGCGTGTGCCCCCCATAGACAAGTATAGACGGAGAGCCGCATACATGCTGGAGACCCACCTGGCTCGTATCGGGGGCGAGTGCGGAGACGGGACCCTCGTATGGAAACGGCAGCTCAACAGCTCCATAAGGTCGCGGTAAGACAAACCGTTCACTATCTATCACCCGTGTTATTAAGAAGAGGCACTCATAGTGGCAAATGAGCAGCTAAGGATAATAACGAAGATTGTGAATGAAGGAAGTCACCCTGTCGATGCTAAATGAAGACTGTGAATGAAGAGTGTCACCGTGGTGTTGTACACTGAAGATTGTTGAATGAAGATAACCCCGTAGAGACTAATGGAAGCTAGCAGGCTCTAGATAAAGTGTCACGTCCACCCTGTGAAAGAAGACAGGCCCGTGTTATGTTTATTTCACCCTTTGAAGAGACTTTAAGTTGGCTTGCGCCGCCAGGCCCGGTGAAAGAAGACCGTTAGAAACTAGAGCGCTTACTTTGTGTTAACCCCCTGACTGGCGTTGTCGTACCGACACGGCCACCCAGTAGATAGAGAGAAATAAGAATATAAATGCTTGTGTATCTTCCTGTTGGCCGAGCCTAAGGGGCCCTCCGTACCATACTCGCCCGGTACCATACCAAGTACTTTTACTCTAATTACTCACCACCCCGTATCCGAGTACTTCTACTCTAAAGTACTCTTCTGTGTCTTGTGGATAGAGAAAGATACGCACCCCCCTTACCTACCTCCGGGGAAGCCTCCTGGCCTCCTCTGGAACCTGGAAAAGAAGAAGAGAAAGAGTTATACAAATGTCTAGTTGGTAGACTGCCTAGACCGGGAGTCTAAGGCCCCAACTTTGTACTTACCGTGTGCTCTGACCGTATGCTAACATCCCCTCTCATCCTCTGCAGTGACGACTCCCGCCTCGGAACCGGGACCTCATGCAAAGAATAATGACTGTTTGAGTTCTGTTTGTGCAACTGACTTGGTTTGAACCTTTTGGAGAAATAAAGAAAGGGGCGCCCTCGTGTGTCTAACCCCTGATACTGAGTTATAATTTCCCACCCGACCTCCCACATAATATATATTTATATGAATGTGTATATATGAAGTACCAACTGCATGATAGAGTATACCTGACTACTTTTCTGTACTATTTCCTGGCATGTTGATTTTGTTTTGTTTTGTTTTTGTTTTATGTACGTCAATGTGATCTATGTCAAATAACTGAAAACCAAATAAAAACCATTGAAAGAGAAAACCTCAAGGGATGCAACCGTGACGTATATACCGTGCGACCACTTTGACTTGAGATTTACAATGCTAGGACTTTTCACAAACTGATGGAGTATATTATAGTACATTGTAGGATGTATATTGAGATGGCAGGTATGTGACATTGAAAAGGACAAATCAAACTTATGGGACACTTTATTAGAACACAATATAAATCGCTACCGCCTCTGTAATGAACCAGTGAAATTAGGGTAATTTATGATGCCTCTCATAGGGATTGCATTGGCACCTGCAGTACACAGTTGAAACGGACCAGAAGTGGGAACGCTGTCTCATTTGGGGGCGTGCAATTTGTAGTCCCCGTGTGTCTATAGCCGCAGCAGCTGACGTCATGGGCCGCTCGCTATAAAGGGGGCTTGGACGCGACGGGTGGTTGCGTGGTTCCGTCATCATTTGCCGTATGGTGGAACGGGTGAAAAGTTTGGAGGGGAGCTAAATACAAAAATGTAGCCTACCACAGTTGTTGCATGCAAGAAAGGGAGCATTTCGACAATGCATGGACAGATAGATCTGTCCATAATGCATTTTATTAAACCCAAATGCGATACCTTTGCATGTCTGCACCGAGTCGAAACAACACTGGAGCCTCAGCTGCTGCAGTGGAACAAACATCCTGCTCTTCCACCTAACGCATGTTGTGCTTACCATGCTTGCTGCCCAAGGCAAGCACGGTAAGACGTTGCCATAAATTATTAATCCAATTCATAATAATACATTTGGGAAACTCAAATCTCCCTGAAATACTGTATCTCCCACAAATCGATTGAATAGTCTCACATATGTGACGTATTCAATTCAATTCAACTTCTCAGTCTATCGTTGCCGAAAAGGCAACGACAGACGGGAGTCATGTTAATATTTATATCATTGTCATGTTCACTCCAAATAAACAAGTATTATGCACTTATGATGCGGAGAGCCATCTTATAAAAAATAGTTGGGTTGCAATATTGAGGGGGCAGAAAACAGCCCGGTCACGTGGTTCATGTACAAGTAGGGACAAAGAAGAAGTCTATGTAGAAGAGCCGCGCCATTGACTGACAGACTAACAGACATACTGGCCCCATAACGGAGGTTGCTTAACTCTGATGAAGCTTTAACGTTAATCATAATAATAATATAAGTTTATCAAACAAATCTGAGAAATCCCATCGGCAAATATTCGGTAAAACAGCGACCCCTATTGTTCCAACAAAATAATCTAGGAAGAAGATTCGAGGCTTTAAGGTTTATTAAATAAACATTTTTTACTTAGGCTTTTTTTTAAGGTAGAAATACATAACGTGACTCACGTCGATAAGACCATTTACCTTATATATATATATATACACACACACACAATATACAATAATTACACTAGGGATAATTAATAAAAAAAATCAAATCACAGCAAACAACACAACAAACAATTCCTGGTATAACATCCTATTAGAATTCTACAATCTACAATCTTGCTGGTGTCTTTGACTTTGCTGGGCGTGATGGTGGGCTGGGTGGTGGCCAGGACATGTTGTGTATTTGGCATAGCCCTCACAAAACTCTCAGATGTGTTTGTACAAATAGGCCTGCCTCTCTCTGTCCAGTCCTGCTGGTTGTAGAGTGGGAAAGCCATGCTTTGGTGGCAGGTCGTTTCTTGGCAAACACCATGCCAGGCTTGTTGGCATCAAACCTGCATGTGATGAAATATAAAGTTATGTAAGTAGTGGTTGTTATAGGGTTGAAAAGACAATAAATTCCCACTAGAAAACAAGTCTTTATATCATTAGTGTCAATAAATACATGTTTAAATATAAAATAAACCCATCAGAAATGCTGGTACTGTTTGATGTGCTCCAGTGGGCGGAAGTATGGTTGGAGGAATACAATACCACAAGACACGAGATCTGTTTTTATTCTGGCCACAGCAGTTGTCACAGTGAAGATCCACGTCCGTCTCTCCCAGCCCATAATCACCCTTTGCCACATGTCATGCCTTCAACGACAAGGTAATTGACCTGTTCTGGTATCCCTTCACAGCATACCAACAATTCCACACTTGCTGTTATTATTTTGTTGTATTTTCAGACAGACAAATCTGTTTTATCTTTTTTCTTTTAATTGAGTTTACCTGTTGAGCAAAGTCAAAAGAATAGTGCATCTTGAAGTCCCTGCGTGCAGATGGAACAGGGCCGTTCAGCAGATGCAGATCCTGATCTGTGCAAATCTCTTTGCAGTCTCTGCGCATGTCGTTGTATAGATCTCGCTCGCCCTTAACCAGGGACAAGTGCTTTAGCTGTACATTCAGTGTGTCACGTTTCTCTTCCTCTGCCACACCGTAACTTCGGTAAACCTGTACAAAAGGGAAAATAAAAAACAGCACAAGCTTAGTTACCTACTCTTCTATCTACATCACAATTCCACAAGAGTACTGTAACCACAAGGACCCTAGAATTCATATTTGTGATCTTGAATCATTTTGACCATTCATAATGATTTACATACCTTGTTGTAGTTGTTCTTTTGACACTGCCAACATAAGTCTGACATAGGCTTGGTACACTTTATGTCTGGCAGAAACGTCTTCCAGATGTATCTGAATGAACTAAGAGACAAAACACGGACATCTGGGAAAAAAAGGACAGGTTATTACAGATTTCCATCAAAACAGTCATGGGCCCTCATTTATCAATCGAGTGTAAAATCTGCCACAGATTCGAGTGCAGGTTTCGTAGTACACCCACGTCGCCACGGCATTTATAAAGTGATCGCAAACAGCTGATCCTTCCTTAATTTCGTTCTCACGTTAATAAATGTGACGGCTGAAATCTATCTGGCACGCCCTATGAAATCAAGCCTCGCCCTCGTTTTTGCGACTGAACACATGAATTACGACCTGTGGGAACCATGGAAACAAGTTTTTACTATGGAAAAAAGGTTTCTCCCGTGCCTTGCCCGCCTCACGCACCTCTCTCACACACACACACACACACACACACACACACACACACACACACACACGCAGAAGCACACGCAACTTGCAAGCCCACTGGTGTCTTGTTAAATAAAGAACGAACACCTGCATGAATTAAATAAAGTTGTAGGCCTACCCTGTCTGTTTTCCTCTCACCTCGCTTGCTTTGCTGTCATGTCCACGCATGCACGCATATACATGACACATCGACATCGCATCGCCATGAATGGAATTAGTTTTTGTAGGCTGGCCTATATTAATTTTACCCATTCGTGCGCAGTGCACGGCGAAGGCGTGATACTGCGCACTGCTGTGATATTAAAGTCCTGTGGGTGACATGCCTGCATGAGAGATAGGCTATCATGTCGTCAAGGCAGCTCACAATCAACGTTTATGTAGTGATTTGATCATTGATGAACGAATCATAAACATATGGATGAAGGCTTGCCGCTTGCGCTGGTATGTGTTGGCGACGCACGCCGCGGTCCCGTCCTCCCGAGCCCCGAAAATGATCTCGCTTTTATCTGAACTGTCAAAACTGTCTAAGCACTTATAAATGGTGAATGATTAAGCCCCTTACGCCTATAGCCTGCTAGTACTTACTACAAATAGGCAAGCTGTATTGTATGCTTGTCATTGTCACTTGGAAATAAAGGCGTGCAGTCCATTCATGCCTTTAAAAAAATAATAATATCATAATCGCATATGCCGCATCACCGCGCGTCCGCATGCGCTCCAAAATCATCTCACAAGTGCGCTCGCATAACAAGTGTTTGATTAAGCACAAACTAATACATTGTAAACATGTTATATTGTTTTTAATTGCGCGATTTTAATTACTTGTAAAGTTGGAAATCTCTCTTTTGTTTTTTACATACACATACCGTTTTATATTAACATTTTAGGAGTGAAAACATATGTTTAGATGCCTGTGACAGTGTCAGCAGTTCAGACAAGGCTGCTCCGCTTGTGTAAGACAGAAAAAAAATACGTACGCCAGGTGAGGAGCAAACGTGGATTTTCAACGTTGTCACGTTCAATTTCAAGCGTTGGCGGAAATGGTAAATGTCAAAAATGTCGGCAATTTCGGCGTGCACCCATATTTTGGCGTACGCACGGTTGATAAATGAGGGCCATGGTGCGCACACACGCAGAGTGATTTACAGTAAGCAAGAAGAACACATGGTAGGCCTGCCCTACTGCTTTGTAACTTTTAATTAATGTAACTTTCAAAGATACCACGTGTGTCTGTGTGGATTTATCTTACAGTTTAAAATGTATGGTATTTGTTAGAATTTAAAGAACTGAGTTTCAGAATTTAGGACAGGATGGCAGTTCAAGGTATCAGTGTATAGCAATAGAAATTCACAACAGCGACAAAGTTACCTCCTCCTATCGTCATTTAAGGCCTGGATAGACACAGGCACGAAGGAAAATTATACCTGTTACTTTTGGCCCCTGGAACCTTTAGGCGAAGCCTGGAAGGAAGCAGCCTGTACTCAGAGCTGAGGGGATGGGAGTTGTCCGTACAAATGGACTTGGCATTCTTAAGCACCTGGTTTTTAAAGACATGATCCAGGCTACTATCCGGCAATATCCTTGAGGCCGTTCTCACAATGTCTGAGTCCCGTTCATGACGACACCCTCCCCCCCACCCCCCCCATCTCTCCCTCTTTCCTGTCAATCTTCACCTATCTATCAATAAAGGCAAAACAAATCTTTAAAAACAAGAAATGATATTTGTCAGGTGAAAGAAGCGCTGTCTCCGTTGTGTTCTCCCCTCCATATTAGTATGATTATTGCGTGTATGTTTGTGCTTGGTGCCCTGACGCATGTCCAGGAGGTCCGCAGAAAACGTATTGATAATATTATCAGTTCGGTTTAACCACTTAAAGTCTAAGACCTACCACCAGACCACTAAAAAAAAGACAATCTACAAACTCACAACCCATCACTCTGTGTTTGTGAGTCGTGGCGCGTTGAGAGCTTGTAGATCTGCTATTTCTGGTGAATGTTTTGTTTCCCCGGCCTAAGGGGTAGGGAATATAGGCCATGCTGGTGTTCAAGGGTGAAGTTCAATCTGTCATAATGGAAAATATAGGCCTACTACTCTCAAGTTTTCCTCGTGACACATTCAGGGGGAAAGATTTACATATTTACGTACTGTAATACAGTATATGTCATGAATGTAATTTAAGGTTCTAACTTAATCTATTGTATTGTAACAATCTAGCGGCATATGGTTAATTCAGGGATACCTTGAAACGGTACAGTGTTACACAGACATGTGGGAAGGTAATAAAAGTGGCATCATGACAACTAAACTGTGGAGGAAAGATGATGTAAAAAATATGACTGTAGGCTTACTAATTAGTACTCTACACAGTGGTGGATTACCGTGGATATCTTCATTGGGATCTCTTTCAGAGCGAAGAGAGAATTATAGAAGCTAGATTTTCAAGATTTGGGTCACAAGGTGGCGGTAATGCACCAAAAACCTGGTTGCCATGGTTGCCATCTGCCGTAAAACAAAAAGAAGAAGCTGCTATCCCTAGTCAAAAAGTCCTATAGGATCTTCGAAATGTCCAATAGGATCCTACAGGATTTTGAAATCCTATAGGAATCCTATTGGATTTTTACACATATCCAACACAATCCTATAGGATTGTATCAGCACTTTATAAAATCCAATTGGATTTTCCAAAGTGCCAATAGGATCTTATTGGGTTATATCCAATTTTGGAAAGTCCAATAGGATTCCATTGAAACTGCAGAAACTCCAGTAGGATTTTCTGAAGTTCCATTTGAACCTAGAGCCATGTCCAAAGTTCCAACAGAACCCTATAGGATTATATTGGAACTTCAGAAACTCCAGTAGGATTTTCTGAAGTTCCATTTGAACCTAGAGCCATGTCCAAAGTTCCAACAGCACCCTATAGGATTATATTGGAACTTCAGAAACTCCAGTAGGATTGTCTGAAGTTCCATTTGAACCTGTTCTGTTTCAACAGAACCCTATAGGATTATTTTCCAACAGCCAAAGCCTTTAAACAAAATCATTCAATCATTCAAGTGTCAATTAGGAATCTTATGGGAAGCCTATTGGAAATATAAGTGTGTTTGCTTATAAAACAAATTATCCCCATTAAAACAAATGTAGCATTTTTTTCAAATGTAGAACAAATACAACGGTGCTCATGGTAGGCATAGATACATGTATTTATTAACCAAGTGAAATAAATATTCATCTCATCTTCAAACTCATTACATTTTTGTACTATTTGACACAATTAAAACAATTCATCACATTTAAATAAATAAATAAACACAAAAACAACTAGAAAGAGGCAATAACTGACAAAAGTCACTGCGTGACTTCTTGGTCCCTTAATAGTCACAGGACAATAGATGGTTTGTCAATTTGGACTGATTGATAGTCTCAAGTCTAGGTCTTAGTCTAGCTCTATGCTATTTGGTTGTAATGACACATATATGTTTTTGTTACATTGGCCAATATAAACAGCCTTGCGTACAATATCACTGGGTTTTACAGCGATTTGTGTGGCACTCAGCAGTGCAGTCTTAAGATGGGATACTGATGCATCAGAAGCGAACTGTGCGGCCACTGTGTCGAAAAGCTGAATCTGAACCAAAGGATTGTCTGTGTGATCTTGTGTGATGTTAACAATTGATTTGATCAATCCAATGCGACCATTCTTTAGCTCCACTGTGTAGCTGTTGTGTTTGTGCCCTTTTCCATAATCTTCTGTTGTGTACACCTTTCCTTTCACAATAGCTCTCTCATAGATCTCAGCTGTGTCATTGTCATCTTCAGATGCATTACAAAGAGGGTACAGAACAGACCTTTCAACTGGATTAAGCTTTTTCTGGCGAGGACACCCTAGCAACACAATATCATCCAACTGTTTTGCCTTTGCAATCAGGGGGTATCCACTCAACCAGTCATTGACTAGCTTGTCAACTCTATGTGAAATATTATTGCTTGTCCGAGACAGCTTCAGGAGCACAGGGATAAACTTGAGTGTGCTAAACTGCCGTGCAATTTGAGTTGGAACATAATTAGTCCCATGGCATAACCTTGTCAGTTTACTGTTGTCTCCTTCAAAGCAAAATGCAGACGTACACCAAAGAGGCCCATGCATCTTGACAGACAAAGCCAAATGAGTTAATTGATGGACATTGAAGGACATGTGGGACAAGGCGTACTTTCCTGGGATCTCTTGTACAAACTGTATGATCTTCGATGTACCTTCTGCTAAGTCACTCTCGGAAATTGTTTCTTTCAAAAAGCAAAAGATAGCTGCCACCAACAGCAACCAATGCTTTAAGAATTTGGTTGGCAAAATGTTATACAAGACAGGAACACTATAAAAGAGCAACCAACTTCGGCACTCTGCAGCCTTCCATTTCTGAGCAACATTAATGGTTCTTGGCACTCTTGGAACATCAGAGGGGGGTTTTATGGACAGCAATCTCTGGTCCACCTGGTCTTTGGATGTACCTATGTACCAAGGACTCTTATGGTGCTTACTATTAAACCACAGGTCCAAGAACTGCTTAGTTACTCCCAATAGAACACAATGCATGTAATCAACAGGAAAACTATTGACCATGTCAAAACCAGTAGAGGGATGCAAAAGGATTAATGGAGACACTGTTTTCACCCCAAACACATGGGTAACCCCAGTCTCAATGGCCATTGCCCCACATTCTACAACATGGTTGTGAGTTCTTCTCTCTGCCTCTTTAGGTGGATATACTCTTGTGTGTCCATTTCCCTTAGCTACGACCTGTCCTTCATTTAGGCAGTGCCCACAGCCATATGCACCATTGAACTGATGTATGCCCTGAACCGTACATCGGGCCACTGCATCACAAGAACAAAGCATGGGGAACACTTTTGATACTATTGTTGTTTTTGTTTGAGGATGCAACCATTTCACTCCAATTGTATTTATACTATGGATGTCATCTACAAACTGCTTGAGGTAGATGGACATGTCAGGTTTTCCCTTCCCAAACCACACACCTGCAAGTAGCACATTTTTAAAACGAACATTGGCTGGCAATTCATTTATCACCGCTCTGATTGGCCACAGTGCATATGATGAAGATTTAAACACTGGGACTCCATCAGTGTTCCACAATAGTGACACATCATTATTTCCCATGGGGAGTGTCTGGTACATAGCACCCTTGCACACATCACTCAACACTTCTCCATTTGGAAGAATGTGATACCCCTTTTGTAAAACATCCCTAATCTGGTCTGCAAGTGAAAGACTTATGAAAAAGTTGCCATCTTTGAAATTTCCTTTTTCCTCAAACATAGCATTACACTCAGGACACTGTGCTACTCCTGTTGGAAGATATGCACTGCACATGTTACAGAATAAGTGTATATTGACAGAGTCGGATGGATTTCTATACATTTTCCTGAAAAGGTGGAGAGACTGTGGCAATAAGTTGTTAGAAGGCAAAATAACACTTAGAAGTGATAAATGGTCTTCAACAGCACATGCTGTTAAATTGTGCCTAAGGGAATGTGACAAGATCAGTACTATGCACTGTGCTAAGGTTATATCAGACCCGGGGTAAAGAGGTGACCCAAAACATTCAAATTCAGAGTTATTAGGAAAGCCATTTTGCTCACCGTCTACCTCCATCTCAATGTTATTTTGGGTGCCAGTGTCACTTACAAACTGATCATCATGACCAGATGTCATTCCCCCAATGTCAATGTCTTCTGAGATCTGAAATTCCCTTGATGTCCCTTCAGAGAGGTCGCCATCTTGATCTTCAATTAAGTCTTGGGAATCAGGGTCCCCAAATCTATGGACAAATGGAAACATGTACATAATGTTTATTTAGGCCAATTACATGCATTAGAAAAAACATGAAGGGGAGACACCAGCACATGGATCAATAGTCTGCAAGTTATCACAAGTGTGTGATTCTTTGCTCAATTCTGTTATTTTAGCACAACTTACTGAAGTAAGTTGTGCTAAAATAACACACACCCCAGCTAACTAGTTGACTCAACTAGATATTTTGTAGTAGATTACATTTGACCTCACTAATTTGCAGATATATCTGGCAATATTTGCCAAATTTGACCCATTAGGCAACCAAGACACAGTATAACATAACAGTATTAGACTATATGTACAAAGGGTGTGCAGAGTAATTGTAAAAACAAAAACTTGCTAGATATATTTAGATATTGTTTTGGGGGAGAGTCGTCCTGAAATGTTTAATTGGGAACCCTTGGTATGGAATAAGACCACAATGTAAACAAGTCCCTTTTAGCCTAAATGTCTGACTGTACCTCATGCCGTTTACATTTCAGACCAATAAAGTATTCAATCAATCATATAATACATAATCAACATACCCCTGTGTTGTACACAGCAGAGAGTCCCTTGATGTCCCTTCGGAAATGTCTTCATTGTCAGGAAACAGCCGTTTACACCGCAGACCAGTCCTTAGTAGGGGGTCTTGGGAATCTGGATCCAAAAATCTATGGACAACGGAAAATGTGTTTACAATAGAAGATAATGTGTGCATCTGTCTTGGCTAGTATAAAGACTATCAAACTAATCTATGGTCTTGATTCGCTCTCGCACTCGTGTTCAATAATGGCTGAGAGGTGTACAGTAGGTAGACCCGACGCAGTAACGGAGGGTCTACCTACAGAACAGTCTTTGCACAGTGTTCTGTGATTGTAGATCTGACATTTTCACTAGTTTGGGTCCCGGGCAAAACACAGGCTAAAAGGTTTGGGAAACACTGTACTAGTATGAGGTTTACACCAGACAGAGACGATATTATAATCATTAAAGTATTAGCATACAGTATTTAATATGTAGAGTAAACAAATGTGCCATTGGTACCGAGGCCTATCGGCTGTTTTCTCTGTCATCTCAAACCCCTAAACGTTACTTATAAATGTCTAACCCTAAACCTAAACCCAGATCTTTAGTAATAGCAATACAAAAACAGGGGGAGGTGGAATTTTGAGTGCGGATTAGCTGTCTTAATGTCCTTATCACACAGCCCCAGAATTAGCAAGTAAAGTAAAACAAAGTAAGTGGACATGACCTTTGGGCAAGTAGAACTTGACCTGTAATATTGTCTGACGGACACACGACACACACCACCAACCTGGTATTGTAGGTGTGAGGCCAGGGTGTGCCCATAGTGCCGATGCCACCCTGGGACAGCTGCACCCTGCCGGGGTCTTCCTTACTCTCTCCAGCCAGATTGGTAGAATGGAGGGAGTGTGGGTGAGATGCAGGCTCCTTGCGTCTGGTGGCAAAAGGAAGAGGAAACCAAAACCAGGGGTCATCAATATGTCCGTACACAGATATCCGTGGTCGTGTCCATGTCAAATGTTTATTTTTTTGTTTTACATACCATGATAATGTTTTTTATTTTGATCACATTTCCCAATGTAGTCACTCTAGTTACTCTTTGGCCACTCAGAATAGCCAAATGGCATTGATCACACCTCCAGGTCTTAAGTTAAGTAATTAGACCTGGTACTTAAGACACGCAAAATACAGCCCCATATATCTAAAGCTGTTTACGGCTAGTCAAGGACCCTCAAATGAAGATGTATTTGTCCACCTTGGTGCTCATATAGTATAATACATAATCAACATACCTCTGTGATGCTGATGGACACAGCTCTGAGTCCCTTGATGTCTCTTCGGAAAAGTCTTCAGTGTCAGGAAACTGCTGTTTACGCCACTGACTTGTCCTCGGTAGGGGTTCATGGGAACCTGGATCCAAAAATCTATGGACAAAGGAAAATGTGTATATAATACTTAATACGCGGAATGTATTGACAGAAAGTAGCTACAGTGGATTTTTTCCCCCCAACAATGTATTTATTGATTTTCCTTTTTCCACAGAAATGAAACAATTAACATTACAAGACATTTACTCATATAAAGAAAGCAAAACAACAATAACCAAAAAAAGAAACGACAGCACTACTCCTCTTCAGCTTCATCCATTAAATGTGACAAACTATTGTTCTTAACATCTTATAAAACGGCCCCACACATCCTGAAACATTTCTTGTTTGTCCTTAAGAATGTATGTAATCTTTTCCAAAGGTAAACATAAAGACAATTCCCTGAACCACTGTGTATTACTTGGTTTGTCTGGCCTCTTCCCAGGTCAATGCTAGCCCAAATTTTTTGATTCTCGTAGAGGTTTTTTTCGATTCTGACGAATCTCTCTACGAGAGTCAAAACGTAAACTCCGCGCCTAATGTCGAAGAAGCAACCTGGATGCCTTTAAATCACTCTTACCTTGTACAAATGCAAAATCTAAGCTGCTTTTAATGTTGCCCCACTTGTTTGTGAGTCAACTCTGTTTCTGAGTATTTCTTTCACCCGCAGCCATCTTGCTTTTCTCTCCATTGTAAATACGGTAAACGGCGCAACAGAATTGTAAATGCGGTAAACGGCGCAACAGAATATTGCCCGCGACCCTAGCGGCCAGGGTTCTCTTGCGCATTTACAATGGAGAGAAAAGCAAGATGGCTAAAATACCTTTTTTATTGAAAAATAAGCATTGACAGAGTTTAATATGCACACACATACACACACACATACGCATGCACGCGTCACCAACCTTTTGTAAGAGCCTTTTAGTTGTCTTCCCGTCCTCACATCAGATTCCATGGTTATATTTGCCCTGCATGTTGAAAAACAAACAGGCAATTTCAATGTTATATTGAAATATTAATATTTAGGCTTATACTCAAAATAGACAGATTAAATATCAGTTGTGGAAAAAGTAGTTTTTTTACTCAAGCGAAAGTATCAATACTGCAGTGTAAAAATAATCTGTAAAATATTTAGCATATATTTAAATATGTATTATTATTAGTAGTACATACCTGTCACCTGTGAATTCACCAAGAGCAAGACGGCGATGGTCTCACGTTTAGTAGACCACTATACCAGCTCGAGAAGCGGCTATTGAGGTATTGTATAGCCTATTATCATGTCGCCATTTTGCCAATAATGTTTTTTATAATAATTCTCAAAGCTTGTTTGAACAATGAACTGTTGAAAATTGTCTAGAGTAGACCTCACGTCCTCACCTAAGGCTCGACGCCATATATGGCGTTCTATACAACATTACTATAGTTTTACTGATACTGAATATTCTATAAATGTGACAGCCAGCTAGTTCTAGGTCTTATATTTCACAATTCACACCTAGTCAATTAATAACGCTTGTAGCTTATATACCTTCAGCTGCAACTAGCATATTTTGTATATTGTATAGCCTATGTAAACATAAATTTTGTTTTATTCCCGCTCCTCTAGACTCTAGCAGAGGCGCTCGCGCTGCGCGTTCACGGTGTGAGTTCACGCGATAGATTTCTCTTGATAAATAAATCTCAGCTCTCAGGATCAAAGGTAAGTGTCTTTCATCGGTGCACCTCAAAGAATGACAAAATATGAGGTTAAAACCAAAAACGAGGCCCCTTTGTTGCTGCATTTTAGTGTTTCTGGCTTTGTAGAGTAGAAACGGAGACAAACACATGAAAAAGAGGTGTTTTTTTGTTTGTTTGCTTGAGGTTAAATACAGCTGTTTTTAAGCTTATAGGGTTAGGTAGGTACGTATAGCCTATAAAGCCTATAGGCTTTATCCATCCACACACACATGAAGACCCTAGTCTTTTTTCTGTTTTTTGTTTAGGGTGTGTGTGTGTGTGTGTGTGTATAGAGAGAGAGATACAGTAGAGAAATAATGTACAGAAAACTGCTAAATATAACTAAAAATCTCAAATGTCACCATTAGGCTGTCAACGACAAAGCTGCAGGAAGTGAAACCCATGAGGAAGACCTTGAAATTGGAAGGCGTAAAGGGGAAAAAAAGCAGAAGAAAAGCAATGTAAGAAGCAAATCCTTTCTATAACTTTACAGAGCACTGGAATGTACACATGTAAACTGAGATGGTGCATGGTGTCTGTCTGTCTGTCCATAACCATTTAAAGGGGAAATAAACAGGCTTTCCAATGGTATACAGGTTATGGTCAAGAAACATTACAGTAGAGAAATAATCGACAGAAAATGCTTCTCAAATGTCACCATTAGGCTGTCAACGACCATGAAAACCTTGCAAGAGAATTGCAAGAAATCAAGGACATTGTTCTGGGCCTGCAAGCCCAAGTGGCACATCTGCAAGCTTCTATTGATGGTAACAAAACTGGTATGTCTACAATATATGTTTTGAAACTATTTAGAGTTTCTGTTAATGTAATGTTAGCTTGGCTCTATGTTGGTAGCTTCAAATCTTCCTTAATACTGACTTTCCCCCCCCTCATGGAGTTGGAACAACTAAACTTCGGGAGGTTTGGCCAAGCATGAGACAACCCACCTGCCTGCCATCTCCTCCCTTGCCAACCAAAACTCCACCCTTGCCAACCATGCCAACCACTCACCCACCTACAACTAACCTGGCCACTTCTGCGCCGCCCATCACCGTGGGTACTTAAACTCAAGTGCAAAAAATGCCACTGTGCCAGTTTCTTGTAAACACGCACACCCTACGTTACAACCGAGAGATTAATCGAGCATTTTCTCTAGCTACCAGCCTAGCACAAACAGCTTAAAAAAAAACACACTCAGCATGTCAGACCAAGGAACGCCAGACCTCAACAGGTTGCTCCACATCCACGCCGAGGAGGACGAGGACCTCTTCCTCGGCATGCCGACCCACCAGGACGCTAACGAGGTGCCCGACACGCCACCGGACCAGCAAGGCTCCAGGTCAGCAGCCGTCCAAGCACCTCCTCGTCTCGCCGCGTCCCTCAACAGGACACCCCGGGAGTTCCGCGAGGATTCACTCACCTCTCCAGCATTACAGCAGAACCGTGCCGTCACCTCCTCGCGCGGCTCCAATTCCGCACCAACCTTAATATCCGACTGGACTGTCGTCGGTCTCCAACGCGCGCTCACCACGAGAGGCATCCCGTTTAGCAGGACCGCCAGGAAACCCATTCTATTCAACCTCCTCACGACCACCCGCAGCGCACAACACTCCGACAGCACCACAACAACAACACCAGCCTCGCCAGCCATCGCGGGTCCGTCGCACCGACGTGACGTCAAGCGTCGTCCTCCAGGAGCAGCCCAGCAGGCGCCCGTTCAGCCTGAAGGTGGCGTCGTAACGCAGCAGGCCGCTCTGCCACGACGCAGCAAGAGGAAGGCTGCCACAGTGACCTTCCAGAGGCAGCCTTTTTCCCCAGATGTCCACCCTCTTCCCCCCCACCCCCCCTCTGAAAGAGCTCCAGCCACCTCAGCTCTCCCTACCCCCCACACTGCTAGCGTTTTCCAGCCTCCACACATCTCCCCATCACATTATCCACCCGGGTCTTTTCCCCATGCCCAACCTGTCCCCCCCCCCCTTTTCCAGCAGGCCGCAGCACCCCACCTCTACCCCCCCCACCCCACCTCCCTCCCCTCCCCGTACTATTTCCAAGCTCAACCTCCCCTAGGTTTTCCCCCAGCAGCACTCAGCGCCCCACACAACACCGTGCCTTCTCTTTCCCCCCACCCAGTGTTCCCCAACCCCCCCCCCCCTGCCTTCTCCCTCTTCACAGCCACGCCAGCACCCATCCCGCCATCAGCCATCGCCCTCAACGCCCCCATGGTCCCATCACACCTCCGGTCGCAGATCCTTCAAGGTATGGACATTGACCTCTCATCACTCATACGCCCCTCTGCTAGCACAGCCCAACACCGGTCAGTAGACCTCGGAGGAGTCTCCATCACACTCCGTGACCTCACCCCATCCACTTCCTCCGTCCTCACACCCACTGAATTTGTCCTCGCCTTCTCCATTTTCCGGGACATCATATGCACCTCCTTCCCTTCCCGCCGCCAAGAACTAGACGACCACCTTTACATCTGCATGGACCTCTGCACACGCTTCGGGGGGAGCCTTTTCTATGAATATCACCGCCAATTCTCCGCCAGGGCCGCCTCCAGATTACAACAATTCAATAACACAACTTACTGGGGCTCCCTCGAGCTGGAGCTCTACTGCAGGATATTCGCCGGAAAAACCTCAGAATCGTGCAGTCTTTGCAGCTGCCCCACCCATCCCACCACCCAATGCACCTTCCGAGCTCCAGTACCCCGCCCCCACACAGCGCATCAATCCAGCTACACTCCCCCCCCCCTCCTGAGCGTCACCACCTCCAGCAAGGTTTTCCCCGCCGCCTCCAAAGGGAAAGACAGGCGTGGCCGCCCGCTTGTCTTTGTCGGCAGCAAAATGCTTTGCAATAATTACAATGACGGAGGCTGCGAGCTGTCATCATGCCGCATGCTCCACATCTGCACTTTCTGCGGCGGCTCCCACTCCCGCCCCAACTGCACCGACAAGCAAGCATCACGCCCATCCCACAGTTGACTGTCCAAGCATCTCAGCACCCCCATTATCATCCCGGAACTAGCCCAAGAACTCACCAACCACCCCAACCCCACCTTCATCCGCTTCTTCCTAGACGGCCTCAACTACGGTTTCTCCCCCGGACTCATCACCCTACCCTCCTCCAACCACACCTGCGACAACCTCCTGTCCGCCACCACCGATCCGGAGACCGTCCTTTCCCTCCTCCAGAAGGAGGTCAAGAATGGATTCATGATCGGCCCTTTCCCCTCCCCCCCCTTCCCCACATTCCGCATCAGCCCCATCGGGGTAGCTACCCGCAAGTACTCCGGCAAGAAACGCCTCATCATCGACCTTTCATCCCCCCACGGCACCCACATCCCCAGCATCAACAGTCTCATCCCCAGCGACGAATTTGCCCTCCAATACGCCACAGTCCAACACGCCATAAACCTTATCCGTCTCGCCGGCCGCAACGCCTGGCTGTCCAAAGCTGACATCACTGCCGCCTTCAAGGTTCTGCCACTCCACCCAGATTCCTGGCATCTGTTTGGCGTCCGCTGGGACAATTCATTCTACTTTGCCGTCCGTTTGACCTTCGGTTGCAAGAGCAGTCCAAAACTTTTTGACAACCTCTCTGAACTCCTCTGCTGGATACTCACCAACAATTACAAACTCCCCTACCTGGTCCACCTCCTCGACGACTTCCTCACAGTCGACCCCCCCTCAGCACCACCAGCAAGAAGCCTCACCACCCTCAAGTCCGTCTTCCACCGCCTTGGAATCCCCCTCGCAGCAGAGAAAACTGAAGGCCCCCTCACCACCATAGAATTCCTCGGCATCACTCTCAACTCCGTCACCTTCCAAGCCTCACTCCCCCCAGACAAGCTCAACCGCATCCTACTCCTCATCTCCGAACACCTCGCCGCCCCGCAGTGCACCAAGCAGCAGCTTCTCTCACTCCTCGGCCACTTCAACTACGCCATCCGCATCATCCCCCAAGGCCGCTCTTTCATCTCCCACCTCCTCCTACTGGCATCTTCAGTCCCCTCGCTCCACCACCAAGTCCATTTCTCCCCGGAGTGCCTCTCCGAGCTGAAAATGTGGCACCAGCTCCTGACCCACTGGAATGGCATTTCTTTCTTTTACCAAGACTTTGTGACATCACCAGAAGACCTACAGTTATTCACCGACGCAGCACCTTCCATCGGCTACGGAGGATACTTCGGTGGTCGGTGGTTCGCCGCCGAGTGGCCCCAGGCGTTGCTGGCCCAGTCAGCTAGCGACGTCCACTCGTCCGCACTGTACGAACTGTACCCCATCGTCGTGGCGGCTTCCCTCTGGGGGTCAGAGTGGGCCAGCAGGTCAATCCTGATCCACTCAGATAACCTCACCACCGTGCACATCATCAACAAAGGCAGATCCTCATCACTCCCCATCATGGCCCTCCTCCGCAGACTCACCTGGATAACAGTCACAAAAAACTTCATCCTCCGCGCAGCACACATCCCCGGCCATAAAAATTCAATAGCTGACTCCCTTTCCCGTTTTTCTTTTCAGAAATTCAGGAGGTTGGCGCCAGAAGCCGACCCAACACCAACCCCGGTTCCACCCTTTTCGGAGATGACCTTCCCCTGAACCATCCATTCCACCACCTCCTCACACAATCCCGGCACATGGTCCTGCAAGGTATCGCCCCATCCACCCTCTCCTCCTACTGGACAGCCTGGAAGAACTTCCGGTCCTTCCACACCCTCTTCCACGTCCACTTCCCATCATCGGACCTCATCACCCTCTCCTCCTACATCAGCCACCTCCATTCCTCAGCCACCAGGTCAGCAACCATCCGAGTCTACTTGTGCGGCATCAACTTCTTCATCAAACTCGTCACCGGTTCCCCCCATCCATCCATCCAACATCCCCAGATCACCCTGCTACTCAAAGGCTTCCAAAGGATCGAGCCAAAACTTCCCCCCCAACGCCAACCCCTCACAGCCGAAATCCTAACCAGCTGCATCCACGTCCTCCGCACCGGCTACTCAGACCCCCACACCGACGCCACGCTCGAGGCCATGTTTCTCTTAGCCTTTTTTGGGTTCCTGAGAAGCTCAGAGTTCACCTCCTCCAACTCCAGGTTCGACCCGGCTCTCCACCCCAGGCTGGTCGACCTAACCACCCACAGCACCTCCTCCCTCATCTTTACCATCAAGCACAGCAAAACGGACCAGTTCGGCAAAACCACTCCCATCTTCCTCTACAAACTCAATACCTTCCTCAGCCCCTATGAGCCCCTACTTAACTACACTCTTTCCCGACGCGCACAGCACGCAACGCCTTCAGATCCCCTCTTCGTGACAAACAGAGGATCAATCGCCACCAGAAACTGGTTCCACTCCCACCTCCGCTCAGTCCTCACCAAAGCGGGATTCTCCCCAGAGCACTTCTCCGGCCACTCCTTCAGAATCGGAGCAGCATCCACCGCATCAAGCAAGGGGGTGCCGGACCACGTCATCCAAATCCTCGGCCGGTGGTCATCCCTAGCCTACCACGGCTACATCCGCACCAACGCCCAGGACCTGCACAACGCCCAGCGATCCATGGTCTCGTAATCTAAGCGGTAAGATACTTTTGGGGTTTCTACTATACCACTCAGGCCTACGCCTCGACCCCTAAGCCAAAGTATCTGGGTCCGCCCCCCTCGAACCTCTGGTCACACCATGTATTCATGCCCTGGCCGTCTACCCCACGCGTCCCATGCCTCGCATGCGACCCGTTCTAGGCGACCACGCAGGCTTCACAATGTATTCTAAGCCATGGCCGTTTATGATGCGCATTCCATGCCGCGCATGCGGCGCATCCATAAATGACCATGCTGCTCCACTATGTATTCCACGCCCTGGCCGTCTACCCCACGCGTCCCATGCCTCGCATGCGACCCGTTCTAGGCGACCACGCAGGCTTCACAATGTATCCTAAGCCTTGGCCGTTTATGATGCGCTTCCATGCTGCGCATGCGGCGCATCTATAGACGACCATGCTGCTTCACTATGTATTCCAGGACATGGACGTTTATGCTGCGCGTCCCATGCTTCGCATGGGAGCACTCATAGACGACCATGCTGGCCCACCATGTATGTAATGCCATGAACGTTTATGCCGCGCGTCCCATGCTGCGCATGCTACGCTCCCATAGACAACCATACCCTGCATTTATACTTCGTGCTTGGCATTTGTGACAGCAAATGACCATACTCCACCCTTCTCAATAAACCATCTTAAAGGGTTCCCATGTCTGATGTTTGGTCTTTCCTAGTGAAATGGAGTTGGAACAACTAAACTTCGGGAGGTTTGGCCAAGCATGAGACAACCCACCTGCCTGCCATCTCCTCCCTTGCCAACCAAAACTCCACCCTTGCCAACCATGCCAACCACTCACCCACCTACAACTAACCTGGCCACTTCTGCGCCGCCCATCACCGTGGGTACTTAAACTCAAGTGCAAAAAATGCCACTGTGCCAGTTTCTTGTAACCCACCCTCCCTCCCTTTCTCCATACTGCAGGTTCCAGAGGGGGTTTCTACTATACCACTCAGGCCTACGCCTCGACCCCTAAGCCAAAGTATCTGGGTCCGCCCCCCTCGAACCTCTGGTCACACCATGTATTCATGCCCTGGCCGTCTACCCCACGCGTCCCATGCCTCGCATGCGACCCGTTCTAGGCGACCACGCAGGCTTCACAATGTATTCTAAGCCATGGCCGTTTATGATGCGCATTCCATGCCGCGCATGCGGCGCATCCATAAATGACCATGCTGCTCCACTATGTATTCCACGCCCTGGCCGTCTACCCCACGCGTCCCATGCCTCGCATGCGACCCGTTCTAGGCGACCACGCAGGCTTCACAATGTATCCTAAGCCTTGGCCGTTTATGATGCGCTTCCATGCTGCGCATGCGGCGCATCTATAGACGACCATGCTGCTTCACTATGTATTCCAGGACATGGACGTTTATGCTGCGCGTCCCATGCTTCGCATGGGAGCACTCATAGACGACCATGCTGGCCCACCATGTATGTAATGCCATGAACGTTTATGCCGCGCGTCCCATGCTGCGCATGCTACGCTCCCATAGACAACCATACCCTGCATTTATACTTCGTGCTTGGCATTTGTGACAGCAAATGACCATACTCCACCCTTCTCAATAAACCATCTTAAAGGGTTCCCATGTCTGATGTTTGGTCTTTCCTAGTGAATTTCCATTCTTAGCAAAAGTTCCTGTGAGCTCCCCTGTAGTGATGGACCCCCAAGAGGGAAGAGGGACCCCCAACTACATTGTATGCAATTGTGTTCCAGATGAAACGTTTTCATATCTTCATAAACTTGTTTGACGGCACTGTCATCAGTGCTGTGTAAATTAAATTAATTAAAGGTCCAGATTATTACAATCTGATTATTCTTTGTCACTTGCAGGATGGTGGATCGTTCTCCAGCACTCTTCCAAGATCTGATCAGAATCTTTCGAGTACACAGGTGACACCTGAGGTGAGGCATACAAGTACACTTTCAGGATGGTGTGGTAGATTAATATTTGGGATTCATTTAAGCACTTAACCACCACAATAATTTGGCACTGTACTTGGTCTGCTCTTATTAATAAAAAATACAGCCATTGTGAGATCGGAAATTGTTCCCTCTAGCTATGTTAGGGAAGTGTTTAATGAAAAACATTTCCATCACAAAAAGATTTGGCAGCTCCCTAATGTAACTCTAAGAACCCCCTAGAGCAGGGTTTCTCACAGTAGGTGAGGTGGCTCCCTAAGGTGCCATGACACAAGTCCATGGGTGCCTCACAATACTTTGATAATATTTAGAATTTATCATTGTCACTTCAGTTTAACTACTTAAACATAATAAAACATATCTGAGTTGCACTGTATCTTTTTCAGCACCACTAAGTCTCTTCACCAAAAATAGCAGATCTACAAGCTCACAGTGCACATTATGAGCTTGTAGATCATCATCATCATAGTACAATTGAGGGGCAGGCCCTCATTTTCAATGTAGCCGAAATATAAAACACAACATCAACAATATACTGTACATTAAATACAGCAATATCAATTAGATATATATATATATATATATCAATAGATTTTCAATGTGGAATTTAAAAGACAGATATGTTATTTTTGGTGAATGGTGAAAAGTGGTTAAACGGCAAGTATTTTCGATCTGGCCTAATGGAAACAGATATTCTCAAGTTTTCCTATTTACATAAACTAATCTGACTCCGTCCAATGCTGCCACCCTCTGGAGGAGTCAAGTTAGACAAACTGTTTTATTGGAAAAATAAACACATTTGACATATACATGCAAGGTATTGTATTTCAGGTGTGCTGTGGATGAAAAAGTAATTTACAGTGATTTTCTAAATCCTAAACATTTTCAGATAAACGAAACGTGTTGCAAATAGATTGAGGGAGGTCACAATGCCACATTGCCGATCTATAGCACAGCCTATTAGTGGTGCTCCAACCATTCCAAGTCAAGGACCCCAAATATAAAAAAATATATGTATTTGACCACGTATTTGTGACATATAGACCCCCATCTATCTATCTATACCTACATATAGACCCCCATCTATGTGACATATAGAACTGTTTAACTCACATCTACGTGAGGTAAACGATGGTCTTTTTGTTCTCCATTAACTACAGAATTAATTACAGAAGAACTACTTGAGATGGTGGGTGTCATGGCTCGCTGATCTGTAATGCATCTTTTTTGTATGTTTTTTTATCATTTGAAGGTGAAGATTGGTCCCAACTCCTCAATTAACAAAGATCAATTCGCTTTGATCAGATGGGGGGATGGGAAAAAGGCCACAAAGGAGCTCGCTGTGGCGGTCTTTGGGCGGAAAATCCTGGCCAGTCACACTGTGACTGGTCAGCAATCTAATGCATTTAGAGAGAAAGAGGCCAAGCCACAGCTTGACCCAGGACAATTGACCGACATAATTGGTAAGAAATATATTATTTGGAAGCTCTATCATTTCATAATTAAAAACACAGAGGCTGTTTCTGGCTTCACTCCCTCTGTGCCTAGTCGTCTTATGTTGTTTTTTGGTTCTTTACAGAGTTCATATGTGCCAAATATGCCATGTCCAAAGCAGATGTGAAGAAATTGATTTCACAGAAGTGCACCGATGAGGAGAAGATGGCAAAAAGAAGATTAAGGTATGTTTGAAGATAGATTATTATTGTTAAAGACTTCAACAACCAACAGATTTGTAAAATGTTAAATCCAACAGCTCTAACACAATAAGAAGCTCTACTGAGCATCTATCTTTTCCAAATATTTCAAAAGTGGCAATTCTACAATCTCACAGATCGAGAAGGTCACAGCACTTCACTTAGTGGTGCGCTGTGAGCATGTTTGGCTGTTTTTAATAGTCAAAGTGGTTAAAATGATTCTGACGCCATATTAACACATTTTAACTGCACTTTGAGAACCACTGGGTTATTTTTACCTGGATGAAAGGTTTCATCTGCAGATACAGACTAAACAGTCGCCACTGCTATGTTGGTGCAGTATACTAATGTGCCTATTTTTCTATTTCTTTTCCCAGTAAACCTACACAAGGATTCCAACCCCGGCTGGACAATTAGCCCACGAAGACCCATTTGAAAATATATGCCAGGGTCCCCCATCAGAGAAGATGTTTACAGCTCTAGCAGTGATTCTCAACCCGTTCAAGGACCCCCAGTTTGACATTGCATATTAGTCTACACTCTACAGTCCTATTTAATGACATTTCTAAACTGAAATAAATTTGCCTACTGTTCGATTGTGTTTGCTTTAATTTCTTTCAGAATTTCTTTTCAGAATTCTATTGGATTATAGTCTAGGAATCCTATAGGAATCCAGCAGAGGAATCCAGTAGGATTCCAGTACAAGAATCAAATGGGATCCTATTGGATTTCTTATTGGATAATAATCCTATAAGATTTAGGAACAAATCCTTTTGGATAATTTCTTATAGGATAATAATCCCATAGAAAAAGTCCTATTGGAAATCCAATTAAAAAATCCTATAAGAATTTGGAACAAATCCTATTGGATAATTTCTTATAGGATAATAATCCCATAGAAAAAGTCCTATTGGATTTTTTTTATAGGATTATAATCCTATAAGAAAATATCCAATAGGATTTGTTCCAAATTCTTATAGGATTTTTTAATTGGATTTCCAATAGGATTTTTTCTATCGGAATCCTATTGGACTTTTTGACTAGGGATTGCGCATGCGTTGGTTAAACCACGTTAACTGCGTGTTGTTTTTCATGGCGGCGAGGAACAAATCAGCGTGGTGAAAAATGTCTTACAAACGAGGTAAAATGCGTCAAACGGAGTCTCTAAGACTAAAGCTGTCGATAAATGAACACCTGACGTCGGTGGGAGAGGAGATATTGGGTGTTTTGGAAAAACAGCAGAGTAATGTTGGTCAGCAGAAGCTTGTCAGAGTGTTTGTGTTGGAGCCTCAGCACTGCTGCAGGATTCATGTTTAGCCTCTTCCAGAGAGAGATGGAGACACTAGAAACTGCTGGGGAGACAAGACAAACTTCTGGACGTCCTTTTACAGCCACAAGTCATATTATACAGACCAGGTTTGTTAAAGCGCAAATAATATGCATTTTAAAACCGCTTTTAATATTTAATATCGTATTGTCCCTCACAGTTATTTCTAATGAGCCTCAATCACCACTCTGATATTAAACCAGGCCTTGTCATTTCTTTCTGGACTTTGAAAGCAGTTTTAGCTGCAGTACCACAATGTCCTGAGGTGGTGGCTGGTGGGGGTGCTCACATGCAGATTATTTAATATTTTAGTCATTATTATACTGATGCTAGATAAAACCAGGCTTGTTTCCATTCCATGCCAGCTTGGAAAATCAACAATGGTGAAGATTGTAAGTAAAGTGGAAATGCAAATTTGGAACTCAAGACTGAAGAAGAGGAGGAATTATACAAAGTAGTGACATTGATGACATCACAATGAGGACAAAATCAGTTGAGCTGTTCCTAAGAGCAATTTCCATTAAAGCACCTATATGATATGAAAGCCTGATTGTTCAAAATTGGGTTATTTGTGGGGATAGAAAACACATTATAGGAGCCCCAAAAACACAAAAGAAATGGAAAAAGTAGAATTTTATGTTATAGGTCCTTTAAGATGACAGATTAACATATAGGAGAATAAATGTCATATATTTACAAAAGCACTTTGAGTTGTGCTGATGCCAACTAGCTCTTCTCTCTGTGTAGTTTGTAAAGAGGGTTCCACTGAACATGAGGAGAGGAGCTCCAGTCTCGTCCAGGAGGAACCACAACCTCCACAGATTAAAGAGGAGAACATGGAAGAGGAGGCTGAAGTGTCAACATTGACATTACTACATGGGAAGACAAGGTGCCATTCTCTCCAAGGTAAAAAAATAAGCCTCACTACTTTAATACGAGTCTAAAAGTCATACTATAGCAGCCCATACGTGCTTCTAGGTGACATGGGGGTGGGTTCAGACTTCAGAAACAAAACAAAATGTTTTTGAGTGAGTGAGTGGCAAAGTGAGTTTAATGTCATTTAATGCAATCAGTTTGTCAGCTTAAGTTCCTTGCCTTATATTACACCCTCATTGACTACGGCAGCCTTCAGTACAAGAATGCACACACATAATCTGTATTAAAATAAAGCATGACCACTGAATTATTTTAAAAGAAATACAATATTTGTCACCTGGATATTTTTAACGTGGAAGAACAGCACAGCAGCCAGCTATCAGCAGGTAACTTCACAGGACGTCATCTAGGAGTGGTAGAACTCGTGACGTGCAATCCACACTGCTTTCTTGGCAAACAATTTGCAATAGAGGCGTGTGACATCATCATCATACCCGGAACCTATGCGGGAATGCCTAGTGAGTGGCAAAAACTACTTTCTGGACTTGACAGTCCATACATCCAAACAGAAAAGTCCTATCTGCTTGCATTAAATGTCTTCACTCACTTTGCCACTCGATCTGCCTTTCACTTTTTGCACTCTATGGCCTGCTTTCAATGGCCTGCATCTCCAAATGAATGTCATTTCTGGTGAAAACAAGGTTTTTCAACGGCCGACAGCAGGGGCTGTGATACTTGCGGTCGGATTTTTTCACCACCGACCGAAAGAACAACCGGTGAAGACACCACCGACAGCACTTTGTCATTGTAACATCCGGTTACGGATATTTGTCACATGGTACTATTTTTCTGGTCGGTATCACTACACCGCATAGAGTGCAGCAGCTTCACAGTCATAGATATTATAAAAAATAGATGCCTCACTGGCCGTTGCAGTTCATTGGAGTAGGGGTGAGCGATATGGACAAAAGTATTATCACGATATTTTTTTCAAGCCGTATCACGATAAACCATATTATTACGATATTTTTTTCAAGCCGTATCACGATAAACGATATCACGATATTTTTTCGTGTGTTTTTGAGGGGCGCTAGCCCCTCCTATATACGGGTTTAATGTTTGTTTTTAATTGTATGTTTGTTTTAAAAATGCCATTGACAATAACAAATATTTAATGTTTGTTTTGACACAGTTTGTTTTACATCATAGCAATCAGAGCGCCCCTCACTTCACACAAGTGTGATTTTTTTATGGTTATTTTCAAGTTACAACGTAACAAAAAACAATAAATACTATTTAGTAGACCCTCCTGAAAAACATGGGCAAAATATTATTATTTAATATTGATTATGCAATGGAATATGCAGTGCTTTAGCAGCAAAATATGATATAATCACTTTAAAAAAAGTTATTAACCTACACCCTATGGTATTTGTTCTCAAAGTGGGGTCCAGGGTGTCCCCAGCTAAATGTATGTATATCATAAATATCTATTTAACCACTTTAATCATACACATTGGCTATTTGAAAATAGCCGATCTACAATACAGTTTGTAACACAACAATTATCACACTAAATATTAAAACAATAATAACACATAGACAGTTAAATATTTCTATGTCAAAGCGTGCAAATACTCTCTCAAATTTAATAACTATCACATCATCATCGTCATCATCACCATCATCATATATAACTAGAAATAATGATACCCATATATCTACTATTTCAACAACAACTGGCAATAGAAATCATATACTGCCTTCAGTGCCACTCCCCCTACCTAGACATAATATTAACCACCGTATCCTCCGTCCACTGAAGCGTGCATCTGCTCCACCCAAGGCTGAACTAAACATTAGTATGGCTCTTTTAAATGTCAGGTCCATGATCAATAAAACTTTCATCCTGAAGGACTTTTTTATGTCTCACAAATTGGACATTATGTTCCTTACAGAGACCTGGCAGCCTGTAGGTGACCTCTCAGCATTTTCAGAACTCCTCCCCTCTGACTGTTCCTTCTTCAGTTCCCCTCGAACCACTAGCACTGGTGGGGGCCTAGCGACAGTTTTTAATTCAAATTTAGATTGTCAACTGATTGAACCTGCCCGTCGTTACCCCAGTTTTGAGCTCCAGCAATTCCGGATAAACCTGTCCTCTCATGTATTCTGTGCTGTCATCTATCGCCCTCCAAAATACAACGTAGGTTTCATCCAGGACTTTGGTGACCTCCTATCGGAAGTCATGGTCAACTATGATCATATTGTGATCTCTGCTGATTTTAATGTGCATGTCTGCTGTGAATCAAAACCCCTAGTAAAGGACTTTCTTAATCTTCTCGATGCTTTTAACCTAACACAATCAGTTACCGGTCCTACCCATGATAAGGGGCACACTCTTGATCTTATTTTGTCTCATGGTCTATCTATCACTGTCACTGACATTTGCACGTCCTTCTGTATCTCCGATCATTTCCCCATCCTATTCACTGCCGTTATTCCCTGTTCCAAAATCAAATCTGCTGCCCCTGCCCGTCGCCAGCGCACCATCACCTCTGCCACTGCTCCTCATTTCTCCCGCATTTTTAACAATTCAGCAATTTGGGCCCTTGATCACACTAGCACTCTGAGTGCGGAGGAACTCCTCTCCATGTTTAACCATACATGCACTAGCACCTTGGATTCCGTTGCGCCCTTTAAGCTCAAAATTAAGAGCACTAAAGCACTCTCTGAGCCATGGCTTAATGTTAACACCCGCGATCTCAGACGAGCCTGTAGACGCGCTGAGAGGAAATGGCAAAAAGATAGACTTCATGTTTCATTAGAGATTCTTCGCGACTGCCTCAGGGACTACCAGAAAGCTGCTGTAGCTGCAAAAAAGGACTATATTTCCAACCTTGTGTCTAAAAACAGTAACAAGCCACAGGTCCTCTTCAATGTCCTTAACTCCATCATAAATCCCTGTGATACATCCCCGGTTGTGCCCTCACTTACTCTCTGTGACAACTTCCTTAATTTCTTTCTAGATAAAATTACTACACTCAGATCTGCCCACTCACCTTCCCTGGTGCCGGCCCTATCCACGCCCACTGCTACCCTCACTCATTTCAAGCCTGTCTCCCTAACCGCACTCACTGATATTGTCAATGCTCTGCGACCAACTAATAGCCCCTCGGACAGCATCCCCTCATCTTTATTGAAAGATGTCTTCAGTTCTGTTGGCCCCACCATTATTTTAATCATAAACTCCTGCCTGAAGTTGGGTACAGTCCCGGCTAATTTTAAACACGCCACTATCAAACCTCTTCTTAAAAAGAATAATTTAGACCCCTCCGTCCTCGCTAATTTCCGACCTATTTCCCAGCTCCCATTTTTATCTAAAGTTTTAGAAAAAGTAGTTTACATACAGCTTCAAACATTTTTAACTACTCATGGTATCCATGATACTTTTCAGTCTGGTTTTAAACCTGGTCATAGCACCGAAACGGCCCTACTTAAGGTTTTTAACGACCTGAGTTTAACCGCTGACTCAGGTAGTCCGGCCGCCCTGGTCCTTTTGGACCTGACTGCCGCTTTTGATACCGTGGATCACAGCATCCTGCTCTCCAGGTTAGAGCTTTATGTAGGTATCACTGGTACGGCTCTACTGTGGTTTAGATCCTACCTGACTGACAGGAGTCTTGCTGTCAGGCTCGGGGAATACTCCTCACGCACCGCCCCCCTGTTCTGCGGAGTTCCCCAGGGCTCTATCTTAGGCCCCATTTTATTTTTATTATATATGCTGCCCCTAGGAAGCATAATTAAGAAGCATAATGTCTCTTTTCATTTCTATGCGGATGATGTGCAGCTCTATCTACCTCTAAACACCAATAGTCTGCTCACAGACCCCTTCCAGCCACTCCTCGATTGCATCTCCGACATCAAAAGTTGGATGCTAAATAATTTTCTCACCCTCAACGAAAGTAAGACGGAGGTTATCATTTTTGGCCAACAGTCAGCCCCGTCCCTTGCCACTTTGGGACCCCTCAGTGCAAATATCCACTCATCTGTCAAAAATCTGGGTGTGTTCTTTGATAACAACCTTAAATTTGATAAACAGATTAGCTCCGTGGTCAAAGCAAGTTTTTATCAACTTAGGCTAGTGGCCAGGATCAAGGGCTACCTTTCCCAACCTGACCTTCAGAGAGTTATCCACGCCTTTATCTCATCGCGGCTCGATTATTGCAATGCGCTATATGTAGGCATGGACCAGTCCACCCTCAGACGTCTGCAGCTTGTCCAAAATGCCGCCGCACGCCTACTCACTGGTACGAGGAAGCGTGATCATATCACTCCCGTTCTTGCCTCCCTCCACTGGCTTCCTGTTAAATTCAGAATTGATTTTAAGATCTTATTATTTGTTTTTAAATCTCTTAACGGTTTGGCTCCCCTGTATTTATCGTCACTCATGGTCCCTTACACCCCATCCAGGGCCCTGAGGTCAGCTGACCAGCGGCTCCTGACTGTGCCCAATTCAAATCTCAGGTCCAGAGGTGACCGTGCCTTTTCAGTTGCTGGCCCCAAACTCTGGAACTGTCTACCCCCTCATATTAAGTCTGCTCCTTCCTTAGAGGCCTTTAAGTCTTTACTCAAAACCCATTTCTTCTCCCTGGCTTTTAATGTTTGACCTAATTAACCTGTGTACTTTTTGTGTTGCTTCGATTTTGTAATATAACCTGTGTACTTTTGTGTTGCTTTGATTTTGTTTTACTATGTTACTTGTGTCATGTTTCCTGTACAGCACTTTGGTTGGCCTCCTGGTCTTTGAAAATGTGCTCTATAAATAAAATTTGATTTGATTTGATTTGATTTACAAGCTCACACACACACACACACACACACACACACACACACACACACACACACAATATTTTTTCAGATTGGGGTCACATGCAGATTATTTAATATTTTAGTCATTATTATACTGATGCTAGATAAAAAACCAGGCTTGTTTCCATTCCATGCCAGCTTGGAAAATCAACAATGGTGAAGATTGTAAACAATTTGGAAATGCAAATTTGGAACTGAAGACTGAAGAAGAGGAGGAATTATACAAAGTATTGAACATTGATGACATCACAATGAGGACAAAATCAGTTGAGCTGTTCCTAAGAGCAATTTCCATTAAAGCACCTATATGATATGAAAGCCTGATTGTTCAAAATTGGGTTATTTGTGGGGATAGAAAACACATTATAGGAGCCCCAAAAACACAAAAGAAATGGAAAAAGTAGAATTTTATGAATAGGTCCTTTAAGCTGACAGATTAACATATAGGAGAATAAATGTCATACATTTACAAAAGCACTTTGAGTTGTTGTGCTGATGCCAACTAGCTCTTCTCTCTGTGTAGTTTGTAAAGAGGGTTCCCCTGAACATGAGGAGAGGAGCTCCAGTCTCGTCCAGGAGGAACCACAACCTCCACACATTAAAGAGGAGAACATGGAAGAGGAGGCTGAAGTGTCAACATTGACATTACTACATGGGAAGACAAGGTGCCATTCTCTCCAAGGTAAAAAAATAAGCCTCACTACTTTAATACGAGTCTAAAAGTCATACTATAGCAGCCCATACGTGCTTCTAGGTGACATGGGGGTGGGTTCAGACTTCAGAAACAAAACAAAATGTTTTGGAGTGAGTGAGTGGCAAAGTGAGTTTAATGTCATTTAATGCAATCAGTTTGTCAGCTTAAGTTCCTTGCCTTATATTACACCCTCATTGACTACGACAGCCTTCAGTACAAGAATGCACACACATAATCTGTATTAAAATAAACCCTGACCACTGAATTATTTGAAAAGAAATACAATATTGTCACCTGGATATTTTTAACATGGAAGAACAGCACAGCAGCCAGCTATCAGCAGGTAACTTCACAGGACGTCATCTAGGAGTGGTAGAACTGGTGACATGCAATCCACACTGCTTTCTTGGCAAACAATTTGCAATAGAGGCGTGTGACATCATCATCATCATACCCGGAACCTATGCGGGAATGCCTAGTGAGTGGCAAAAACTACTTTCTGGACTTGACAGTCCATACATCCAAACAGAAAAGTCCTATCTGCTTGCATTAAATGTCTTCACTCACTTTGCCACTCGATCTGCCTTTCACTTTTTGCACACTATGGGCTGCTTTCAATGGCCTGCATCTCCAAATGAATGTCGTTTCTGGTGAAAACAAGGTTTTTCAACGGCCGACAGCAGGGGCTGTGATACTTGCGGTCGGATTTTTTCACCACCGACTGAAAGAACAACCGGTGAAGACACACCACCGACAGCATTTTGTCATTGTAACATCCGGTTACGGATATTTGTCACATGGTACTATTTTTGTGGTCGGTATCACTACACCGCATAGAGTGCAGCAGCTTCACAGTCATAGATATTATAAAAAATATATGCCTCACTGGCCTGTTGCAGTTCATTGGAGTAGGGGTGAGCGATATGGACAAAAGTATTATCACGATATTTTTTTCAAGCCGTATCACGATAAACAATATTATTACGATGTTTTTTTCAAGCCGTATCACGATAAACGATATCACGATATTCTTTCGTGTGTTTTTGAGGGGCCCTAGCCCCTCCTATATACGGGTTTAATGTTTGTTTTTAATTGTATGTTTGTTTTTAAAATGCCATTGACAATAACAAATATTTAATGTTTGTTTTGACACCGTTTGTTTTACATCATTACATCACATCATAGCAATCAGAGCGCCCCTCACTTCACACAAGTGTGATTCTTTATGGTTATTTTCAAGTTACAACGTAACAAAAAAATACCATTTAGTAGACCCTCCAGAAAAAACATGGGCAAAAATATTATTTAATATTGATTATGCGATGGAATATGCAGTGCTTTAGCAGCAAAATATCATATATCGTATTTGTTCTCAAAGTGGGGTCCAGGGGGTCCCCAGCTAAATGAATGTATATCATAAATATCTATTTAACCACTTTAATCATACACATTGGCTATTTGAAAATAGCCGATATACAAGCTCACACACACACACACACACACACACACACAATATTTTTTCTGATTGGGGTCACATGCAGATTATTTAATATTTTATTATACTGATGCTAGATAAAACCAGGGTTGTTTCCATTCCATGCCAGCTTGGAAAATCAACAATGGTGAAGATTGTAAGAAAAGTGGAAATGCAAATTTGGAACTTTAAGACTGAAGAAGAGGAGGAATTATACAAAGTAGTGACATTGATGACATCACAATGAGGACAAAATCAGTTGAGCTGTTCCTAAGAGCAATTTCCATTAAAGCACCTATATGATATGACAGCCTGATTGTTCAAAATTGGGTTATTTGTGGGGATAGAAAACACAAAACACAAAAGAAATGGAAAAAGTAGAATTTTATGTTATAGGTCCTTTAAGCTGACAGATCAACATATAGGAGAATAAATGTCATACATTTACAAAAGCACTTTTAGTTGTTGTGCTGATGCCAACTAGCTCTTCTCTCTGTGTAGTTTATAAAGAGGGTTCCCCTGAACATGAGGAGAGGAGCTCCAGTCTCGTCCAGGAGGAACCACAACCTCCACACATTAAAGAGGAGAACATGGAAGAGGAGGCTGATGTGTCAACATTGGCATTACTACGTGGGAAGACAAGGTGCCATTCTCTCCAAGGTAAAAAAAAATAAGCCTCACTCATCTCGCCAATAATGAAAAGGCAGAAAAGCTCTAAATAATAATTATCGTTTTTTTCATATTAACAGTTTGAATGTTGAAGAATGTTTTCATTCCAACAGATTATTGATTTGGGTAAATTAAATGTATACATTTATAAGTCAAAGTAGGCTTGTTTTTTCGGTAATTTTACCGATGGAACATTCATGGCACATGGAACATTTATGGAGGAACATTCGGGATTTTATAGCCCTATTAATCACCGGGAAAGGCGTTGAATTAAGTATATAAATTCCGGCCTCCTTTTATTAGCCGGGTTTTTTCCCCCTTTTTTTCCAAGTGATGTATCTGTTACCTTCGCTGCTCTGGCTGGCTGTGCCTGTCACTTCAGCGTCCAGATGCGGGTGGTCGCGCTGCTCGGCTCTCAACAAAGTTAACAACAAAGTTAACTTCGGGAGAGAACGCCAATAAGCACTGTTCATGGTCACGGACAATAAAACTACCGGTAATGAGAGCAGAAGTCTAACTGCAAGTGAAATCTATCCCACAGCCTACTAGGCTACTACAATGAGTGAGTAATGAGTTTGTGACACGATGTGCTGCACAACGAACGTAAACGACAGATTGCAGAGCGCATGTGGCGTTGTGGATCTGTCGTTTAATGGATCATGGGATGAACGTACTGGTATGCTGTTAGCTTGTTGCTAACGGGACCCCCTTCCTCCCTCTCTCTCCCTCTCTCTCTCTTGCACGTTAGAGAGAGACGCTCTCTTTAACACGTCTATCTCTCTCTCTCTCTCCCGTTGAAGCCTTGGATTTTTACAGTCTATGGTTGGATCACTGTAGCTGTGTTGCACTCTGATTTGTTATATAACAATATTATGGTGTTTTAAATATAAGAAAACACCATTGGAGCAAACCTGTGTAAGATCTCAAATTATTTTTTAAATGTTGTTCCTATCTGCTACAGAGGCTGCATTCTTCCCTAGACAGCTACATGTGGGGGTGGTTTGGGTGATTAGGGAGTCATTATGGGTGGAGTTAAATACCTCCCATTGGCCTTCTAGCCAGCTCTTAGGTGTTGGAATGTAGTGAACATTCAAAGGGGCTTTTCTCAGCTTTGGGGCAAACGGTACAATCACTTTAAAATGGTCATATCTCCTTCAAATATTTTCCAATTTCATTGAATGATACATCATATGAAAGCTTATATTCTGTACTTCAATAATCTGTAAAGAACTGAAAAATGTCTCTGGTCGAGATGAGGGCCTATTTGCCAGACCCGGTTCTGAAGCATCTTCCATAAAAGCTGTAATAGTCTCGGTCAGATATCTCATACAGTATGAAGGCAAAGGTTTAAAACGTCATTCTGATTTCATATATTATCTTTGTAAATTTAGCAAGGCACTCAAAACATTGGGAAGGTCTGCCATCATGCTCGTTAAGAACGAGCGTCACCATGGCAAACATTTCCCTGCATTTTTAGGATTTCCTGGTAGACTGATAAGAGTGGAAGTTTCTCCATCCAACTGTTGTACCTGTGGTAGTTGGAAGAAATGTTTGTCTGAAGTGTTTACTTCCTTGTAGTACAACAGAGGAAACACTGCATGGAAAATATTACGTTCAACATTTAATGGATTTCTTTCATGTTATCTTTTGCCTAAAGAAGAGCTTTCCCCTGAACATCAGGAGAGGAGGTCCAGTCTGGTCCAGGAAGAGCCAGAGTCGTTACAGATTAAACAGAAGCTACTTCAAAGACCAGTGGAGGATGACGGGTCAACATTGACATTACTTGCAGTGAAAAGTGATGATGATGATGAAGGCAGAGAGACAGAACCTCTAGCCAGCACTTCAACTCAACACATGAATACACAGGCTGATGTAGAGGACTGTGGAACATCACAGCCAGCTGGTGATAACCAGCTCCTCTCTTTACATGCTTCTGAATCGGACAATACATGTGACAGTGATGATGAGTGGGAGCCAACTAGTGATAACCAGCTCCTTTCTTTACACTCTTCTCAATCGCACAATGAATCTGACACTGAAGACAGTGATGAGTTAGAGGAGACCAGGGAGGGTCCATCAGATTTAAACACGCTGATGTCACACAAGACACAAAATGTGAAAGGTCAAGCCTGGTCGTTGAGCAACAAGCTGTCCCAGGACCTGAAAACACCAAAACAAACTGATTCCACGAGGAGTCACACAGGGAAGAAAAGGTTTAGTTGTACAGAATGTGGCATAATGTGTAATACGAAGGCACATCTTAATCAGCACATGAGGATTCATACAGGGGGAAAACCCTTTACATGTGAAGTTTGTAGCAAAGGGTTTAGGCGAAAGGTAATTCTAACTTACCACATGAGGACTCATACAGGGGAAAAGCCCTTTACTTGTTATGTTTGTGGCAAAGGCTTTATTGAAAAGAGTCCTCTAACTAAACACATGAGGACTCATACAGGGGAAAAGCCCTTTACTTGTAAAGTTTGTAGCAAAGGCTTTAGTCAAAAGAGTCCTCTAACTAAACACATGAGGACTCATACAGGGGAAAAGCCCTTTACTTGTAATGTTTGTGGCAAAGGCTTTAGTGCTAAATGTAATCTAATAAGGCACATGAGGACTCATACAGGAGAAAAGCCCTTTACTTGTAAAGTTTGTAGCAAAGGCTTTAGTCAAAAGAGTCCTCTAACTTACCACATGAGGACTCATACAGGAGATAAGCCCTTTACTTGTAAAGTTTGTAGCAAAGGCTTTAAGCAAGTGGGTGATCTAACTTGCCACATGAGGACGCATACAGGGGAAAAGCCCTTTACTTGTAAAGTTTGTAGCAAAGGCTTTAGTCAAAAGAGTCCTCTAACTTACCACATGAGGACTCATACAGGAGAAAAGCCCTTTACTTGTAAAGTTTGTAGCAAAGGCTTTAAGCAAGTGGGTGATCTAACTTGCCACATGAGGACGCATACAGGGGAAAAGCCCTTTACTTGTAAAGTTTGTAGCAAAGGCTTTAAGCAAAAGGGTACTCTAACTTACCACATGAGTACTCATACAGGAGAAAAGCCCTTTACTTGTAAAGTTTGTAACAAAGGCTTTGGTTCAAAGGCTTTTCTGACTTACCACATGGTGACTCATACGGGGGAAAAGCCCTTTACTTGTAATGTTTGTGGCAAAGGCTTTAGTGTTAAATCTAATCAAATGGAGCACATGAGGACTCATACAGGAGAAAAGCCCTTTACTTGTAAAGTTTGTAGCAAAGGCTTTAGTCAAAAGAGTCCTCTAACTTACCACATGAGGACTCATACAGGAGAAAAGCCCTTTACTTGTAAAGTTTGTAGCAAAGGCTTTAAGCAAGTGGGTGATCTAACTTGCCACATGAGGACGCATACAGGGGAAAAGCCCTTTACTTGTAAAGTTTGTAGCAAAGGCTTTAAGCAAAAGGGTACTCTAACTTACCACATGAGTACTCATACAGGAGAAAAGCCCTTTACTTGTAAAGTTTGTAGCAAAGGCTTTACACGTAAGGGTCCTCTAACTTGCCACATGAGGACGCATACAGGGGAAAAGCCCTTTACTTGTAAAGTTTGTAGCAAAGGCTTTAGTCAAAAGGGTGCTCTAACTCGCCACATGAGGACGCATACAGGGGAAAAGCCCTTTACTTGTAAAGTTTGTAGCAAAGGCTTTAGTCAAAAGGGTGTTCTAACTTACCACATGAGGACGCATACAGGGGAAAAGCCCTTTACTTGTAAAGTTTGTAGCAAAGGCTTTAGTCAAAAGGGTGCTCTAACTCGCCACATGATGACGCATACAGGGGAACAACCACTTTAGTTAGAGCTTCTGGCAAATGCATTGGTCAATTTCACCTCTGATACGAGGATTCATACAGGGGAGACGGTAATAATGTTGTGTTTTTTTTTTTTTTTGGCAACACGTTGCCAAAAACTTCAACCATGTTTATTGAAATAAACTGTAATACATTTACACCGATTGCTCCATCATCTCTCTTCTGCTGTGTAATGCGTTGGCATGCTTTGAATGAAGGAATTACACTAATTCCATATGTCATAATTGGGGATAGAGCCCGGAAATCGGGCCTATAAAATACAAGCCTATGAAACGAAATACAACAAATGTATCTGGGTAATGAAAACCTCAAGGGATGCAACCGTGACGTATATACCGTGCGACCACTTTGACTTGAGATTTACAATGCTAGGACTTTTCACAAACTGATGGAGTATATTATAGTACATTGTAGGATGTATATTGAGATGGCAGGTATGTGACATTGAAAAGGACAAATAAAACTTATGGGACACTTTATTAGAACACAATATAAATCGCTACCGCCTCTGTAATGAACCAGTGAAATTAGGGTAATTTATGATGCCTCTCATAGGGATTGCATTGGCACCTGCAGTACACAGTTGAAACGGACCAGAAGTGGGAACGCTGTCTCATTTGGGGGCGTGCGATTTGTAGTCCCTGTGTGTCTATAGCCGCAGCAGCTGACGTCATGGGCCGCTCGCTATAAAGGGGTCTTGGACGCGACGGGTGGTTCCGTCATCGTTTGCCGTATGGTGGAACAGGTGAAAAGTTTGGAGGGGAGCTAAATGCAATAATGTAGCCTACCACAGTTGTTGCATGCAAGAAAGGGAGCATTTCGACAATGCATGGACAGATAGATCTGTCCATAATGCATTTTATTAAACCCAAATGCGATACCTTTGCATGTCTGCACCGAGTCGAAACAACACTGGAGCCTCAGCTGCTGCAGTGGAACAAACATCCTGCTCTTCCACCTAACGCATGTTGTGCTTACCATGCTTGCTGCCCAAGGCAAGCACGCTAAGACGTTGCCATAAATTATTAATCCAATTCATAATAATACATTTGGGAAACTCAAATCTCCCTGAAATACTGTATCTCCCACAAATCGATTGAATAGTCTCACATATGTGACGTTTTCTTTTTTTTAAATTAAATTTTTATCCCACGATTTTGTAACCCAGTTTTTCTTTTCACCCAGTGCCAATTATCTAATGTAATCCTGGGCGCTACACTTCCTCTGCCAACCTGGGGGGGCAGCGGACTGACCTCATGCCTCCTTCTATGCATGAGGAGTCCAAGCTGCTTCTTTTCACCTGACAGAGGGGAATTTCCCCGGTCGGACGTAGCGCGTGGAAGGGACACGTTATTCCGACCAGTTCCTTTCCCCTCCATCAGGCGCCCCGGCTGGCCAGGGGGAGGTAGTTTTAGAGACCAGGATTACGGCATGTTTTTGTGAGGGTATCTACCCTAGGGGACACGGGGAGAACATGCAAACTCCACACAGAAAGGCCCTATCGCCAACCCCCGCCTCGGGTATGGGCACTGATGACGCGGAGGAGGGAACACGCCGCCAGTGCCCACAGCGTCCCCAGCGGGAATCGAACCCAGGACCTTCTAGCTGTGAGGCGACAGCACTACCAACTGTGCCACCGTGCCCCCGACAGCAATATGTGTGTATATACATATGTGACGTTTTCAATTCAATTCAACTTCTCAGTCTATCGTTGCCGAAAAGGCAGAGCTAAAAGCTCACAACGCGGTGCAACCAAACGCGTTGTGAGCTTGTAGATTGGCTATTTTTGGTGCGACACACTGCCATACGATGTATACAATTCACTTTTAAAGTGACGGTACACAATGAACAGTTCCCTCTGTCTGTTAGAAAGTTACTGTATAAGGTGTGTGTGTGTGTGTGTGTGTGTGTGTGTGTGTGTATAGCCTACACCTTAGAACTGTTTATTGGCATACAAACTCTCACAACTGGCCAATAAAAATAAAGTTCTGTTCTTTCCACAAAATAAAAGCAAATGCTCGATAGTGGGCTCGATAAGGACCCGGCTCAATAAGCCTGCTCGATAAGGTGATCGTTAACAATAAAACCTTAACGAGCTCCATCCCTGGTCATAATAACCATATTAAAACGTATCGACGGGAGTCGTGTTAATATTTATATCATTGTCATGTTCACTACAAATAAACAAGTATTTTGCACTTATGATGCGGATGATTGCGTGGAGTTTTGAAAAATATCTCTCCTGGCTGGTGATGGTGATGTGGATACAAGATCTGTAAGAAAATAGCAAAAACAAACACATTAACTTTAATTCACTGCCGTATTAACTGTTGTACTTATATTAGATTAGGCTGTTATTATTTTGTTGTATTTTCAGACAGACAAATCTGTTTTATCTTTTTTCTATTAATTGAGTTTACCTGTTGAGCAAAGTCAAAAGAATAGTGCATCTTGAAGTGTCTGTGCAAATCTCTTTGCAGTCTCTGCGCATGTCGTTGTATAGATCTCGCACGCCCTTAACCAGGGACAAGTGCTTTAGCTGTACATTCAGTGTGTCATGTTTCTCTTCCTCTGCCACACTGTTACTTCGGTAAACCTGTACAAAAGGGAAAATAAAAAACAGCACAAGCTTAGTTACCTACTCTTCTATCTACATCACAATTCCACTAGAGTACTGTAACCACAAGGACCCTAGAATTCACATTTGTGATCTTGAATCATTTTGACCATTCATAATGATTTACATACCTTGTAGTTGTTCTTTTGACACTGCCAACATAAGTCTGTCATAGGCTTGGTACACTTTATGTCTGGCAGAAACGTCTTCCAGATGTATCGGAATGAACTAAGAGACAAAACACGGACATCTGGGAAAAAAAGGACAGATTATTACAGATTTCCATCAAAACAGTCATGGTGCGCACACACGCAGAGTGATTTACAGTAAGCAAGAAGAACACATGGTAGGCCTGCCCTACTGCTTTGTAACTTTTAATTAATGTAACTTTCAAAGATACCACGTGTGTCTGTGTGGATTTATCTTACAGTTTAAAATGTATGGTATTTGTTAGAATTTAAAGAACTGAGTTTCAGAATTTAGGACAGGATGGCAGTTCAAGGTATCAGTGTAGCAATAGAAATTCACAATAGCGACAAAGTTACCTCCAACTCCTCCTATCGTCATTTAAGGCCTGGATAGACACAGGCACGAAGGAGAATTTATACCTGTTACTTTTGGCCCCTGGAACCTTTAGGCGAAGCCTGGAAGGAAGCAGCCTGTACTCAGAGCTGAGGGGATGGGAGTTGTCCGTACAAATGGACTTGGCATTCTTAAGCACCTGGTTTTTAAAGACATGATCCAGGCTACTATCCGGCAATATCCTTGAGGCCGTTCTCACAATGTCTGAGTTCCGTTCATGACGACACCCCCCCCCCCCCCCCCCCCCATATCTACCTCTTTCCTGTAAATCTTCACCTATCTATCAATAAAGGCAAAACAAATCTTTAAAAACAAGAAATGATCTCACAGTGATATTTGTCAGGTGAAAGAAGCGCTGTCTCCGTTGTGTTCTCCCCTCCATATTAGTATGATTATCGCGTGTATGTTTGTGCTTGGTGCCCTGACGCATGTCCAGGAGGTCCGCAGAAAACGTATTGATAACATTATCAGTTCGGTTTAACCACCTAAACCCTCTAAGACTAAGACCTACCACCAGACCTCTCCAAAAAAAAGCCAATCTACAAACTCACAACCCATCACTCTGTGTGTGTGAGTCGTGGCGTGTTGAGAGCTTGTAGATCTGCTATTTCTGGTGAATGTTTTGTTTCCCCGGCCTAAGGGCTAGGGAATAGGCCATGCTGGTGTTCAAGGGTGAAGTTCAATCTGTCATAATGGAAAATATAGGCCTACTACTCTCAAGTTTTCCTCGTGACACATTCAGGGAGAAAGATTTACATATTTACGTACTGGAATACAGTATGTCATAAATGTAATTAAGGTTCTAACTTCTATTGTATTGTAACAATCTAGCCTACGGTTAATTCAGGGATACCTTGAAACGGTACAGTGGTAACACAGACATGTGGGAAGGTAATATAAGTGGCATCATGACAACTAAACTGTGGAGGAAAGACGATGTAAAAACATATGACTGTAGGCTTACTAATTAGTTAAACTAAACTAAAAAGTTAAAAATAAAAGTCTACACCACAACTAAAAAAACACAGTGGTAGATATCTTCATTGGGATCTCTTTCAGAGCAAAGAGAGAATTATAGAAGCAGCTAGATTTTCAAGATTTGGGTCACAAGGTGGCAGTAATGCACCAAAAACCTGGTTGCCATGGTTGCCATCTGCCGTAAAACAAAAAGAAGAAGCTGCTATTGCGCATGCGTTGGTTAAACCACGTTAACTTGTTGTGCATGCCATGCGTGTTGTTTTTCATGGCGGCGACTGAGGAACAAATCAGCGTGGTGAAAAATGTCTTACAAACGAGGTAAAATGCGTCAAACGGAGTCTCTAAGATTAAAGCTGTCGATAAATGAACACCTGACGTCGGTGGGAGAGGAGATATTGTGTGTTTTGGAAAAACAGCAGAGTGATGTTGGTCAGCAGAAGCTTGTCAGAGTGTTTGTGTTGGAGCGCCTCAGCACTGCTGCAGGATTCATGTTTAGCCTCTTCCAGAGAGAGATGGAGACACTAGAAACTCTGCTGGGGAGACAAGACAAACTTCTGGACGTCCTTTTACAGCCACAAGTCATATTATACAGACCAGGTTTGTTAAATCGCAAATAATATGCATTTTAAAACCGCTTTTAATATTTAATATCGTATTGTCCCTCACAGTTATTTCTAATGAGCCTCAATCACCACTCTGATATTAAACCAGGCCTTGTCATTTCTTTCTGGACTTTGAAAGCAGTTTTAGCTGCAGTACCATAATGTCCTGAGGTGGTGGCTGGTGGGGGTGCTCACATGCAGATTATTTAATATTTTAGTCATTATTATACTGATGCTAGATAAAACCAGGCTTGTTTCCATTCCATGCCAGCTTGGAAAATCAACAATGGTGAAGATTGTAAACAAAGTGGAAATGCAAATTTGGAACTGAAGACTGAAGAAGAGGAGGAATTATACAAAGTAGTACATTGATGACATCACAATGAGGACAAAATCAGTTGAGCAATTTCCATTAAAACACCTATATGATATGAAAGCCTGATTGTTCAAAATTGGGTTATTTGTGGGGATAGAAAACACATTATAGGAGCCCCAAAAACACAAAAGGAAAAAGTAGAATTTTATGTTATAGGTGCTTTAAGCTGACAGATCAACATATAGGAGAATAAATGTCATACATTTACAAAAGCACTTTGAGTTGTTGTGCTGATGCCAACTAGCTCTTCTCTCTGTGTAATTTGTAAAGAGGGTTCCCCTGAACACGAGGAGAGGAGCTCCAGTCTGGTCCAGGAGGAACCACAACCTCCACACATTAAAGAGGAGAACATGGAAGAGGAGGCTGAAGTGTCAACATTGACATTACTACGTGGGAAGACAAGGCGCCATTCTCTCCAAGGTAAATAAAATAAGCCTCACTACTTTAATACGAGTCTAAAAGTCATACTATAGCAGCCCATACGTGCTTCTAGGTGACATGGGGGTGGGTTGAGACTTCAGAAACAAAACAAAATGTTTTGGAGTGAGTGATTGGCAAAGTGAGTTTAATGTAATTTAATGCAATCAGTTTGTCAGCTTAAGTTCCTTGCCTTATATTACACCCTCATTGACTACGACAGCCTTCAGTACAAGAATGCACACACATAATCTGTATTAAAATAAAGCATGACCACTGAATTATTTTTAAAATAAATACAATATTGTCACCTGGATATTTTTAACATGGAAGAACAGCACAGCAGTCAGCTATCAGCAGGTAACTTCACAGGACGTCATCTAGGAGTGGTAGAACTCGTGACATGCAATCCACACTGCTTTCTTGGCAAACAATTTGCAATAGAGGCGTGTGACATCATCATCATCATACCCGGAACCTATGCGGGAATGCCTAGTGAGTGGCAAAAACTACTTTCTGGACTTGACAGTCCATATATCCAAACAGAAAAGTCCTATCTGCTTGCATTAAATGTCTCCACTCACTTTGCCACTCGATCTGCCTTTCACTTTTTGCATTCTATGGCCTGCTTTCAATGGCCTGCATCTCCAAATGAATGTCGTTTCTGGTGAAAACAAGGTTTTTCAACGGCCAACAGCAGGGGCTGTGATACTTGAGGTCGGATTTTATTCACCACCGACCGAAAGAACAACCGGTGAAGACACCACCGACAACATTTTGTCATTGTAACATCCGGTTACGGATATTTGTCACATGGTACTATTTTTGTGGTCGGTATCACTACACCGCATAGAGTGCAGCAGCTTCACAGTCATAGATATTATTAAAAATAGATGCCTCACTGGCCGTTGCAGTTCATTGGAGTAGGGGTGAGCGATATGGACAAAAGTATTATCACGATATTTTTTTCAAGCCGTATCACGATAAACGATATCACGATATTTTTTCGTGTGTTTTTGAGGGGCGCTAGCCCCTCCTATATACGGGTTTAATGTTTGTTTTAATTGTATGTTTGTTTTAAAAATGCCATTGACAATAACAAATATTTAATGTTTGTTTTGACACTGTTTGTTTTACATCACATCATAGCAATCAGAACGCCCCTCACTTCACACAAGTGTGATATTTTTATGGTTATTTTCAAGTTACAACGTAACTAAAAAATACCATTTAGTAGACCCTCCTGAAAAACATGGGCAAAATATTATTATTTAATATTGACTATGCAATGGAATATGCAGTGCTTTAGCAGCAAAATATGATATAATCACTTTAAAAAAAGTTATTAACCTACACCCTATGGTATTTGTTCTCAAAGTGGGGTCCAGGGGTCCCCAGCTAAATGTATGTATATCATAAATATCTATTTAACCACTTTAATCATACACGTTGGCTATTTGAAAATAGCCGATCTACAAGCTGCACACACACACACACACACACACACACACACACACACACAATATTGTTTCAGATAGAAAACACATTATAGGAGCCCCAAAAACACAAAAGAAATGGAAAAAGTAGAATTTTATGTTGTAGGTCCTTTAAGCTGACAGATCAACATATTGGAGAATAAATGTCATACATTTACAAAAGCACTTTGAGTTGTTGTGCTGATGCCAACTAGCTCTTCTCTCTGTGTAATTTGCAAAGAGGGTTCCCCTGAACATGAGGAGAGGAGCTCCAGTCTCGTCCAGGAGGAACCACAACCTCCACACATTAAAGAGGAGAACATGGAAGAGGAGGCTGATGTGTCAACATTGACATTACTACATGGGAAGACAGGGTGCCATTCTCTCCCAGGTAAAAAAAATAAGCCTCACTACTTTAATACGAGTCTAAAAGTCATACTATAGCAGCCCATACGTGCCTCTAGGTGACATGGGGGTGGGTTCAGACTTCAGAAACAAAACAAAATGTTTTGGAGTGAGTGAGTGGCAAAGTGAGTTTAATGTCATTTAATGCAATCAGTTTGTCAGCTTAAGTTCCTTGCCTTATATTACACCCTCATTGACTACGACAGCCTTCAGTACAAGAATGCACACACATAATCTGTATTAAAATAAAGCATGACCACTGAATTATTTTTAAAAGAAATACAATATTGTCACCTGGATATTTTTAACATGGAAGAACAGCACAGCAGCCAGCTATCAGCAGGTAACTTCACAGGACGTCATCTAGGAGTGGTAGAACTCGTGACATGCAATCCACACTGCTTTCTTGGCAAACAATTTGCAATAGAGGCGTGTGACATCATCATCATACCCGGAACCTATGCGGGAATGCCTAGTGAGTGGCAAAAACTACTTTCTGGACTTGACAGTCCATACATCCAAACAGAAAAGTCCTATCTGCTTGCATTAAATGTCTTCACTCACTTTGCCACTCGATCTGCCTTTCACTTTTTTGCACTGGGCTGCTTTCAATGGCCTGCATCTCCAAATGAATGTCGTTTCTGGTGAAAACAAGGTTTTTCAACGGCCAACAGCAGGGTCTGTGATACTTGCGGTCGGATTTTTTCACCACCGACCGAAAGAACAACCGGTGAAGACACCACCGACAGCATTTTGTCATTGTAACATCCGGTTACGGATATTCGTCACATGGTACTATTTTTGTGGTCGGTATCACTACACCGCTTAGAGTGCAGCAGCTTCACAGTCATAGATATTATAAAAAATATATGCCTCACTGGCCGTTGCAGTTCATTGGAGTAGGGGTGAGCGATATGGACAAAAGTATTATCACGATATTCTTTTCAAGCCGTATCACGATAAACGATATCACGATATTCTTTCGTGTGTTTTTGAGGGGCGCTAGCCCCTCCTATATACAGGTTTAATGTTTGTTTTTAATTGTATGTTTGTTTTAAAAATGCCATTGACAATAACAAATATTTAATGTTTGTTTTGACACCGTTTGTTTTACATCATTACATCACATCATAGCAATCAGAGCGCCCCTCACTTCACACAAGTGTGATTTTTTATGGTTATTTTCAAGTTACAACGTAACAAAAAACAAAAAAATACCATTTAGTAGACCCTCCAGAAAAACATGGGCAAAATATTATTTAATATTGAGTATGCGATGGAATATGCAGTGCTTTAGCAGCAAAATATGATATAATCACTTTAATAAAAGTTATTAACCTACACCCTATGGTATTTGTTCTCAAAATGGGGTCCCCAGCTAAATGTATGTATATCATAAATATCTATTTAACCACTTTAATCATACACATTGGCTATTTGAAAATTGCCGATCTACACACACACACACACACACACACACACACACACACACACACACACACACACACACACACACACACACACAATATTTTTTTCAGATTGGGGTCACATGCAGATTATTTAATATTTTAGTCATTATTATACTGATGCTAGATAAAACCAGGCTTGTTTCCATTCCATGCCAGCTTGGAAAATCAACAATGGTGAAGATTGTAAACAAAGTGGAAATGCAAATTTGGATCTGAAGAAGAGGAGGAATTATACAAAGTAGTGACATTGATGACATCACAATGAGGACAAAATCAGTTGAGCTGTTCCTAAGAGCCATTTCCATTAAAGCACCTATATGATATGGAAGCCTGATTGTTCAAAATTGGGTTTTTTGTGGGGATAGAAAACGCATTATAGGAGCCTCAAAAACACAAAAGAAATGGAAAAAGTAGAATTTTATGAATAGGTCCTTTAAGATTACAGATCAACATATAGGAGAATAAATGTCATACATTTACAAAAGCACTTTTAGTTGTTGTGTTGATGCCAACTAGCTCTTCTCTCTGTGTAATTTGTAAAGAGGGTTCCCCTGAACATGAGGAGAGGAGCTCCAGTCTGGTCCAGGAGGAACCACAACCTCCACACATTAAAGAGGAGAACATGGAAGAGGAGGCTGATGTGTCAACATTGACATTACTACATGGGAAGACAAGGTGCCATTCTCTCCCAGGTAAAAAAAATAAGCCTCACTACTTTAATACGAGTCTAAGAGTCATACTATAGCAGCCCATACGTGCTTCTAGGTGACATAAGGGTGGGTTCAGACTTCAGAAACAAAATGTTTTGGTGTGAGTGAGTGGCAAAGTGAGTTTAATGTCGATTAATGCAATTGGACTTTACAAATACAATATTGTCACCTGGATATTTTTAACATGGAAGAACAGCACAGCAGCCAGCTATCAGCAGGTAACTTCACAGGACGTCATCTAGGAGTGGTACGTAGAACTCGTGACATGCAATCCACATTGCTTTCTTGGCAAACAATTTGCAATAGAGGGTAGGGTATGCGTGTGACATCATCATCATACCCGGAATTTATGCGCCAATGCCTAGTGAGTGGCAAAAACTAGAAAAGTCCTATCTGATTGCATTAAAACAACTTTAAATTCACTTTGTCACTCACTTTGCCACTCGATCTGCCTTTCACTTCATGCATGCGAACTGCGAATTGAACTGTGAACAGAAGCTGCACTTTGATCGTGGCTCTGTCAACATTATAAGGGATAATATCTGGTTAGGTGGTCATTGCCGGGAGATAATTCACCGACAGGGAGTTTTACCACGAGGCGAAGCCTCACCCTGAAGGTGAGTATTCCATAAGTTCGCGCTGGCTGCATCCCGTCGGTACCTGCCTCTCGTTAGAATAACAGTCAAAGTGGGACAGTGGCCGCTGCCATTTTGAAGATGCGCGCGCATCCACTTGCACTCTATGGGCTGCTTTCAATGGCCTGCATCTCCAAATGAATGTCGTTTCTGGTGAAAACAAGGTCTTTCAACGGCCGACAGCAGGGGCTGTGATGCTCGCGGTCGGATTTTTTCACCACCGACCGAGAGAACAAAAACCGGTCAAGACACCACCCATAGCATTTTGTCATTGTAACATCCGGTTACGGATATTTGTCACATGGTACTTTTTTGTGGTCAGTATCACTACGCCGCATAGAGTGCAGCAGCTTCACAGCCATAGATATTATAAAATCACACCCCTGTGAACTGAGTTGTGCAACTCCCCTCTCTCTCCCCCCTCCTCTCCTCTCTCTCTCATTAGCAGGCAACAGTGCAGCACTAATACTATCTCTCTCTCTGTTTCTGGCAAACAGCGCCCCTACTGGTACTAATAGTCATATTCTGGTGCTCATGGCCGCATAGGTACATAGGTGAACACGGACATTGCTGTTCCTTGGAGTGGTTGCACCACTAAAAAAATAGATGCCTCACTGGCCGTTGCAGTTCATTGGAGTAGGGGTGGGCGATATGGACAAGTATTATCACGATATCTTTTTCAAGCCGTATCACGATAAACGTTATCACGATATTTTTTCACGTTTTTTAGATACGGTTTTTAATTCAATGTTTGTTTTAAAAATGCCATTGACAATGAACAGAAATTAATTAAATCCCATTTACATCATTACATCACATCATAGCAATCAGAGCGCCCCTCACTTCACACAAGTGTGATTTTGTATGGTTATTTTCAAGTTACTTAACAGTAGAACGTAACAAAACAAAAAAATACCATTTAGTAGACCCTCCAGAAAAACTAAAACATTTAATTATTATTTAATATCGATTATGCGATGGAATATACAGTGCTTTAACGATAACTCTAAAAAGCTGTATCGTGCAATATTGTGACACGCGCCTCAGAGCCGGAAAGGGCATCTACGCTTATATGTCTGTGTTCGCAGCAGCATACTCTATCAAAGCTCGGTGCGCTTCACCGTCCCCGGGCAGCTGTTTCGAGCGTTGCTACGAGGTTTCAAAGCGATGGCGCTTGAAAACATTTACTTACTCTTTCAAACTATATCTAAACATTGTCAGACAAACCAGATAGACATCCGTCCTTCCATCTTCAACCGCTTATCTGTAGTCAGGTCGCAGGGGCAACAGCTCCACCAGAGGGCTCCAGACTTCCCTCTCCAGAGCCACATTAGTGACTTCCTCTTGGGGGATCCCGAGGCGTTCCAAGGCCAGTGAGTCGATGTGTTTCCTCCAACTGCGCCTTGGTCTGCCCCCGGGAGTCTCCTCCCAGTAGGACGTGCGTCGAGGACCTCCCTAGGGAGACGCCCGAGAGTCATCCTAAAAAGATGCCCGAACCACCTAAGCTGGCTCCTTTCCAAGCGAAGAAGCAGTGGTTCTACTCCGATTCTCTCTCGCGTGACTGAACACGTCTATCTCTCTCTTTCTCCCGTTGAAGCCTTGGATTTTTCTATGGTTGGATCACTGTAGTGTTGCACTGTTCTGATTTGATATATGAAATAGCCTATCATACATTTTATTTTTATGTCATTATTTGCATCTGAACTTGTCAGTAGCCTAAAGGCCTTTACATATATTTGAATGTTAAATAAATCTGACAGATTAAAAAGCAGGTGGCTAGCACACATCCGTAAGTACAGTGAAGAGAAGAGAGTCCACACACCGGTTTGCTCCAATGGTGTTTTAAATAAAAGAAAACGCAATTGGGGAAAAAATAATTTGAGCTCTTATAACAGGTTTGCTCCAATTGTGTTTTCTTTTAAGATCTCAAATTATTTTTTTAATGTTGTTCCTATCTGCTACAGAGGCTGCATTATTCCCTTGACAGATACTAGTGGGGGTGGTTTGAGTGATTAGTGAGTCATTATGGGTGGAGTTAAGTACCTATTGTCCCTTCCATTGGCACACCCACTTCTAGCCAGCTCTGGTGTTGGAATGTAGTGAACATTCAAAGGGGCTGTTCTCAGCTTTGGGGAAAACGGTACAATCACTTTAAAATGGTCATATCTCCTTCAAATATTTTCCAATTTCATTGAATGATACATCATATGAAAGCTTATATTCTGTACTTCAATAATCTGTAAAGAACTGATAAATGTCTCTGGTCGAGATGAGGGCCTATTTGCCAGACCCGGTTCTGAAGCATCTTCCATAAAATCTGTAATAGTCTCGGTCAGATATCTCATACAGTATGAAGGCAAAGGTTTAAAACGTCATTCTGATTTCATGCACCTTGTTGACAGCTGTGTGTGTGTGTGTGTGTGTGTGTGTGTGTGTGTGTGTGGGGAAGCTAGGCTTATTGATACAATCAGTTGACTGACAGCTGATTGTGCTTCTTTCACTGTACATTTGCTAGTTTAAAAACATCTGCAGTGAATTGATGTTATATAAATAACTAGTCTCACAGAGAAGCTAGGTCAGGTTTTGCATTGATGCATTTGCATTGACTTTCAAAAAATAAATAAACAGGATATGGCTCTATGATATCACTATACAAAAACATCAACACAATAAAAAACTAAGGTGCTAAAAAGAAAGCATGCTTTTGTAAACAATAAATTCAAATAGGAATAAACATGTAGGGGGCACGGTGGCACGCCAATCGGGGTCCTGGATTTTCGTTGGCAGCAAAAATGCCTGCACTGAGAGTCAGCCAATCACATTCTTTGTCGATTTTGGGCGGCCAATCGCGGTCCTGGTTAAGATTGCATGTCCCGGCTGCAAGAATCTCAGAACGGCATGTCTGAATAAAAACAAATCACACGTGACCACAACACGACAGCACCCTGCAGCTTCACTACAACGAAATAACATAGAACAATAACATTTGTTGCTTCGATCATCAAGTCAGAATGAGTTAGTTTCTAACTCGTTTGAAAACACTTTAATAATAAAAGTAAAACGTTTGAAAACAGTGTCGTCGTTAAGCATCTCAGCCCTGAAACACAGCAGGTAAGATATGAACTGCTTCACAGCTTGTTCTTACTACTTTTATATTATTGACTCATCTTTTAACATGGAAAAACATGACGAGTGTTTCTCACATATCTGCTTGTTAGTTATAAACTAACTCTATATTCTTATTGTTTTGTATAATGTGACACGTTGTGTCTTTTATTTGCATAGCGGCCGTATTGCATTGCATAGCCCATAGCGTATAAATGACTATCTCCTCTCGGAACCCCCTGGGTCAGCTCGATCTATCGTGCCGACGCATGGAGTCTTTAGCCTAGTCCTCACTCCTCCCCGCGTACCCCGCCTGTGTTGACGTTCTCTGCCCGGTCGAGGAGCACGGCCAGCCGGCCGCGCCGCAGTAGTAGTCCCGGGAGAGCGAGTGATCTCCCTGGGGATCGGATCGGCTATATATTTGTGCGATTGCTGTAGTTCAATGTCCAAAAGATGCTGCCTGGTGTATAATATTAGTGCAAGACTGTTTCGGGTAAAGAGGCTTGCAACTAACAAGTAAATTACTGCTAGTTTACACGAAGTAAAGAGTTCATACCAAGCATATTCTAATTGTTGGTTTGTTTGTTGTTGTTGACTTCGCTTTTTTCTTCAAGCATGCAGAATGGATCCTTCATTCAGAAAGGAGAGGGATGGTACTCCGTGTCTGGTAGACTCTTGGCCAGCCACAAAAGCCAAACAGGAGAGAAGGCCATGGGTTCGACCCCTGTCACCAGAGAGAGTAAGGCAGGCTGCGCTGGATGCTGTTGTGCGTCTTGGTGCGATGACACCGGCCACAATAATTATATTTACAAGCTACTATTTACATGCTACAAGTAAAAAGCACAAAGTAAAAACTACCTAAAAAGTTGTATTTTATTTTCTGTTTACAAGCTAAAAAGCACTATTTCTACTACCTCAAAAGTTGTATTTTATATTCTGTTTACAAGCTAAAAAGCACTATTTCACTACCTCAAAAGTTGTATTTTATATTATGTTTACAAGCTAAAAGGCACTATTTCTAACTATTTGAAGTAAACCTACCTGGTTTAAAAATGTAAGTATTATTATGTTAAATGTTATAGGCATGTTATATCGTTGCTGTCAGGCAGAAATAGCTCATCAGTGGTTTTCAACCCTTTTCATATCAAGGCCCACTGTTCAATTGACATTATGAGCCATGGACCACCATTCAATTAGATCTAGCCTCTCAGACCCCAAACTAAAGAATATTTTGTCGTTGGATAACATTTAAAAAAATATTACTGCACTGTTTTTTTTGTTGCTTTGTTTTTTTGCATTTGTAATAAAATATCACTGATATCACATGGTGTTCTTTTATGGTATACCATCACACTTGTATTTTAAGGTAGTATGTATGTTATTCATTCAAGTCAAGCATCGTTTGTAAGTAATGTTTGTATCATCTCACTCACATCAATGTTGTCTTATCTGACATGCAATGGAAACGAGTAAGCTATGTTATGCATTGTGCACCTCTTTCCATGTGGCATATGCCGCATGGCTAATTTGCATACGATGGTCCTAATTTAAATATATGTTAATTAGCCATGTGCTATCGAGGATCATTGTGTTATCAATGCTCGTGGGTCTCTGTGATTGGCCAAGCGTTGATTTTCTGCCTTGCTCAAGGGCACGTCGGGACCGAGACAATTGGGCGATACCCTTGGCACAGTTGGTAGTGCTGTCGCCTCACAGCTAGAAGGTCCTGGGTTCGATTCCCGCTGGGGACGCTGTAGGCACTGGCGGCGTGTTCCCTCCTCCGCGTCATCAGTGCCCATACCCGAGGCGGGGGTTGGCGATAGGGCCTTTCTGTGTGGAGTTTGCATGTTCTCCCCGTGTCCCCTAGGGTAGATACCCTCACAAAAACATGCCGTAATCCTGGTCTCTAAAACTCTAAAAAAGTGCTAAAAAAGCCGGGGCGCCTGATGGAGGGGAAAGGAACTGGTCGGAATAACGTGTCCCTTCCACGCGCTACGTCCGGCCGGGGAAATTCCCCTCTGTCAGGTGAAAAGAAGCAGCTTGGACTCCTCATGCATAGAAGGAGGCATGAGGTCAGTCCGCTGCCCCCCAAGGTTGGCAGAGGAAGTGTAGCGCCCAGGATTACATTAGATAATTGGCACTGGGTGAAAAGAAAACTGGGTTACAAAATCGTGGGATAAAAAAATATTTATAAAAAAAAAAAGGAATAAACATGCAATTTTCTCTACTCTTCCAACTCCCTGGCATCCATGGCACCGGGGGTGAGCACTTTAGAAATCTGAACGTTCATGTACACGTTAGCTTTGTAAATTTAGCAAGGCACTCAAAACATTGGGAAGGTCTGCCATCATGCTCGTTAAGAACGAGCGTCACCATGGCAAACATTTCCCTGCATTTTTAGGATTCGAGGATTTCCTGGTAGACTGATAGAGTGGAAGTTTCTCCATCCAACTGTTGTACCTGTGGTAGTTGGAAGAAATGTTTGTCAGAAGTGTTTACTTCCTTGTAGTACAACAGAGGAAACACTGCGTGGGAAATGTTAAGTTCAACATCTAATGGATTTCTTTCATTTTATCTTTTGCCTAAAGAAGAGCATTCCCCTGAACATCAGGAGAGGAGGTCCAGTCTGGTCCAGGAGGAACCAGAGTCTTTACAGATTAAACAGGAGCTACTTCAAAGACCAGTGGAGGATGACGGGTCAACATTGACATTACTTGCAGTGAAAAGTGATGATGATGATGAAGGCAGGCAGACAGAGCCTTTAGCCAGCACTTCAACTCAACACATGAACACACAAGCTGATGTAGAGGACTGTGGAACATCACAGCCAGCTGGTGATAACCAGCTCCTCTCTTTACATGCTTCTGAATCGGACAATAAATGTGACAGTGATGATGAGTGGGAGCCAACTAGTGATAACCAGCCCCTCACTTTACACTCTTCTCAATCACACAATGAATCTGACACTGAAGACAGTGCTGAGCAGGAGGAGACCAGGGAGGGTCCATCAGATTTAAACACGCTGATGTCACACAAGACACAAAATGTGAAAGGTCAAGCCTGGTCGTTGAGCAACAAGCTGTCCCAGGACCTGAAAACACCAAAACAAACTGATTCCACAAGGAGTCACACAGGGAAGAAAAGGTTTAGTTGTACAGAGTGTGGCAAAATGTGTAATACAAAGGCACATCTTAACCAGCACATGAGGACTCATACAGGGGAAAAACCCTTTACGTGTGAAGTTTGTAGCAAAGGCTTTAGAAGTAAGGGAACTCTAACTTCCCACATGAGGATTCATACAGGAGAAAAGCCTGTTACTTGTAAAGTTTGTAGCAAAGGCTTTAGTAAAAAGGGTAATCTAACCATGCACATGAGGACTCATACAGGGGAAAAGCCCTTTACTTGTAAAGTTTGTAGCAAAGGCTTTAAGCAAAAGACTTCTCTAACTTACCACATGAGGACTCATACAGGGGAAAAGCCCTTTACTTGTAAAGTTTGTAGCAAAGGCTTTATTCATAAGGGTGCTCTAACTTACCACATGAGGACTCATACAGGGGAAAAGCCCTTTACTTGTAAAGTTTGTAGCAAAGGTTTTATTCATAAGGGTCCTCTAACTTACCACATGAGGACTCATACAGGGGAAAAGCCCTTTACTTGTAAAGTTTGTAGCAAAGTTTTTTATCAAAAGGGAAATCTAACTTCCCACATGAGGATTCATACAGGGGAAAAGCCCTTTACTTGTAAAGTTTGTAGCAAAGGCTTTAAGCAAAAGACTTCTCTAACTTACCACATGAGGACTCATACAGGGGAAAAGCCCTTTACTTGTAAAGTTTGTAGCAAAGGCTTTATTCATAAGGGTGCTCTAACTTACCACATGAGGACTCATACAGGGGAAAAGCCCTTTACTTGTAAAGTTTGTAGCAAAGTTTTTTTTCAAAAGGGAACTCTAACTTCCCACATGAGGACTCATACAGGAGAAAAGCCCGTTACTTGTAAAGTTTGTAGCAAAGGCTTCAGCGAAAAGGGTAATCTAACTATGCACATGAGGACTCATACAGGGGAAAAGCCCTTTACTTGTAAAGTTTGTAGCAAAGGCTTTATTCAAAAGGGTGGTCTAACTTACCACATGAGGACTCATACAGGGGAAAAGCCCTTTACTTGTAATGTTTGTGGCAAAAGCTTTATTTTGAAATGTAATCTAATGGGGCACATGAGGACTCATACAGGGGAAAAGCCCTTTACTTGTAATGTTTGTGGCAAAGGCTTTAGACTTAAGGTTCCTCTAACTTGCCACATGAGGACGCATACAGGGGAAAAGCCATTTACGTGTAATGTTTGTAACAAAAGCTTTGCTCTAGTATGTACTCTTAGGACACACATGACGACGCATACAGGGGAACAACCACTTTAGTTAGAGCTTCTGGCAAATGCATTGGTCAATTTCACCTCTGATACGAGGATTCATACAGGGGAGACGGTAATAATGTTGTGTTCTTTTTTTTTTTTTGGCAACACAACGTTGCCAAAAACTTCAACCATGTTTATTGAAATAAACTGTCATACATTTACACCGATTGCTCCATCATCTCTCTTCTGCTGTGTAACGCGTTGGCATGCTTTGAATGAAGAAATAACACTAATTCCATATGTCATAATTGGGGATAGAGCCCGAAAATCGGGCCTATAAAATACAAGCCTATAAAACTAAATACAACAAATATATCTGGGTATTGAAAACCTCAAGGGATGCAACCGTGACGTATATACCGTGCGACCACTTTGACTTGAGATTTACAATGCTAGGACTTTTCACAAACTGATGGAGTATATTATAGTACATTGTAGGATGTATATTGAGATGGCAGGTATGTGACATTGAAAAGGACAAATCAAACTTATGGGACACTTTATTAGAACACAAAATAAATCGCTACCGCCTCTGTAATGAACCAGTGAAATTAGGGTAATTTATGATGCCTCTCATAGGGATTGCATTGGCACCTGCAGTACACAGTTGAAACGGACCAGAAGTGGGAACGCTGTCTCATTTGGGGGCGTGCAATTTGTAGTCCCCGTGTGTCTATAGCCGCAGCAGCTGACGTCATGGGCCGCTCGCTATAAAGGGGGCTTGGACGCGACGGGTGGTTGCGTGGTTCCGTCATCGTTTGCCGTATGGTGGAACGGGTGAAAAGTTTGGAGGGGAGCTAAATGCAATATTGTAGCCTACCACAGTTGTTGCATGCAAGAAAGGGAGCATTTCGACAATGCATAGACATCTGTCCATAATGCATTTTATTAAACCCAAATGCGATACCTTTGCATGTCTGCACCGAGTCGAAACAACACTGGAGCCTCAGCTGCTGCAGTGGAACAAACATCCTGCTCTTCCACCTAACGCATGTTGTGCTTACCATGCTTGCTGCCCAAGGCAAGCACGGTAAGACGTTGCCATAAATTATTAATCCAATTCATAATAATACATTTGGGAAACTCAAATCTCCCTGAAATACTGTATCTCCCACGAATCGATTGAATAGTCTCACATATGTGACGTATTCAATTCAATTCAACTTCTCAGTCTATCGTTGCCGAAAAGGCAGAGCTAAAAGCTCACAACGCGGTGCAACCAAACGCGTTGTGAGCTTGTAGATTGGCTATTTTTGGTGCGATACACAGCCATACGATGTATACAATTCACTTTTAAAGTGACGGTACACAATGAACAGTTCCCTCTGTCTGTTAGAAAGTTACTGTATAAGGTGTGTGTGTGTGTGTGTGTGTGTGTGTGTGTGTGTGTATATAGCCTACACCTTAGAACTGTTTATTGGCATACAAACTCTCACAACTGGCCAATAAAAATAAATTTCTGTTCTTTCCACAAAATAAAAGCAAATGCTCGATAGTGGGCTCGATAAGGACCCGGCTCAATAAGCCTGCTCGATAAGGTGATCGTTAACAATAAAACCTTAACGAGCTCCATCCCTGGTCATAATAACCATATTAAAACTGTTTTAGAAAATAAATAACTTATCGACGGGAGTCGTGTTAATATTTATATCATTGTCATGTTCACTACAAATAAACAAGTATTATGCAATTATGATGGCCAGGACATGTTGTGTCTTTGGCATAGTCCTCACAAAACTCTCAGATGTGTTTGTACAAATAGGCCTGCCTCTCTCTGTCCAGTCCTGCTGGTTGTAGAGTGGGAAAGCCATGCTTTGGTGGCAGGTCGTTTCTTGGCAAACACCATGCCAGGCTTGTTGGCATCAAACCTGCATGTGATGAAATATAAAGTTATGTAAGTAGTGGTTGTTATAGGGTTGAAAAGACAATAAATTCCCACTAGAAAACAAGTTTTTATATAATTAGTGTCAATAAATACATGTTTAAATATAAAATAAACCCATCGGAAATGCTGGTACTGTTTGATGTGCTCCAGTGGGCGGAAGTATGGTTGGAGGAATACAATACCACAAGACACGAGATCTGTTTTTATTCTGGCCACAGCAGTTGTCACAGTGAAGATCCACGTCTGTCTCTCCCAGCCCATAATCACCCTTTGCCACATGTCATGCCTTCAACGACAAGGTAATTGACCTGTTCTGGCAGCATATACCAACAATTCCACACTTGCTGTTATTATTTTGTTGTATTTTCAGACTGACAAATCTGTTTTATCTTTTTTCTTTTAATTGAGTTTACCTGTTGAGCAAAGTCAAAAGAATAGTGCATCTTGAAGTCCCTGCTTGCAGGTGGAACAGGGCCGTTCAGCAGATGCAGATCCTGATCTGTGCAAATCTCTTTGCAGTCTCTGCGCATGTCGTTGTATAGATCTCGCTCGCCCTTAACCAGGGACAAGTGCTTTAGCTGTACATTCAGTGTGTCATGTTTCTCTTCCTCTGCCACACCGTAACTTTGGTAAACCTGTACAAAAGGGAAAATAAAAAACAGCACAAGCTTAGTTACCTACTCTTCTATCTACATCACAATTCCACTAGAGTACTGTAACCACAAGGACCCTAGAATTCATATTTGTGATCTTGAATAATTTTGACCATTCATAATGATTTACATACCTTGTAGTTGTTCTTTTGACACAGGCTTGGTACACTTTATGTCTGGCAGAAACGTCTTCCAGATGTATCTGAATGAACTAAGAGACAAAACACGGACATCTGGGAAAAAAAGGACAGATTATTACAGATTTCCATCAAAACAGTCATGGTGCGCACACACGCAGAGTGATTTAGAGTAAGCAAGAAGAACACATGGTAGGCCTGCCCTACTGCTTTGTAACTTTTAATTAATGTAACTTTCAAAGATACCACGTGTGTCTGTGTGGATTTATCTTACAGTTTAAAATGTATGGTATTTGTTAGAATTTAAATAACTGAGTTTCAGAATTTAGGACAGGATGGCAGTTCAAGGTATCAGTGTAGCAATAGACATTCACAACAGCGACAAAGTTACCTCCTCCTCCTATCGTCATTTAAGGCCTGGATAGACACAGGCACGAAGGAGAATTCATACCTGTTACCTTTTGGCCCCTGGAACCTTTAGGCGAAGGCCGGAAGGAAGCAGCCTGTACTCAGAGCTGAGGGGATGGGAGTTGTCCGTACAAATGGACTTGGCATTCTTAAGCAGCTGGTTTTTAAAGACATGATCCAGGCTACTATCCGCAATATCCTTGAGGCCGTTCTCACAATGTCTGAGTCCCGTTCATGACGACACCCCCCCCCCCCCCCCCCCCATATCTCCCTCTTTCCTGTCAATCTTCACCTATCTATCAATAAAGGCAAAACAAATCTTTAAAAACAAGAAATGATCTCACAGTGATATTTGTCAGGTGAAAGAAGCGCTGTCTCCGTTGTGTTCTCCCCTCCATATTAGTATGATTATTGCGTGTGTATGTTTGTGCTTGGTGCCCTGACGCATGTCCAGGAGGTCCGCAGAAAACGTATTGATAATATTATCAGTTCGGTTTAACCACCTAAACCCTATAAGACCTACCACCAGACCTCTCAAAAAAAATCCAATCTACAAACTCACAACCCATCACTCTGTGTGTGTGAGTCGTGGCGCGTTGAGAGCTTGTAGATCTGCTATTTCTGGTGAATGTTTTGTTTCCCCGGCCTAAGGGGTAGGGAATATAGGCCATGCTGGTGTTCAAGGGTGAAGTTCAATCTGTCATAATGGAAAATATAGGCTCTCAACCACTTAAACCCTCTCAAGTTTTCCTCGTGACACATTCAGGGGGAAAGATTTACATATTTACGTACTGTAATACAGTATATGTCATGAATGTAATTTAAGGTTCTAACTTAATCTATTGTATTGTAACAATCTAGCGGCATATGGTTAATTCAGGGATACCTTGAAACGGTACAGTGGTAACACAGACATGTGGGAAGGTAATAAAAGTGGCATCATGACAACTAAACTGTGGAGGAAAGATGATGTAAAAAATATGGCTTACTAATTAGTTAAACTAAACTAAAAAGTTAAAAATATAAGTCAACACCACAACTAAAAAAACACAGTGGTGGATATCTTCATTGGGATCTCTTTCAGAGCAAAGAGAGAATTATAAAAGCAGCTAGATTTTCAAGATTTGGGTCACAAGGTGGCAGTAATGCACCAAAAACCTGGTTGCCATGGTTGCCATCTGCCGTAAAACAAAAAGAAGAAGCTGCTATTGCGCATGCGTTGGTTAAACCACGTTAACTTGTTGTGCATGCGTGTTGTTTTTCATGGCGGCGAGGATAATCAGCGTGGTGAAAAATGTCTTACAAACGAGGTAAAATGCGTCAAACGGAGTCTCTAAGACTAAAGCTGTCGATAAATGAACACCTGACGTCGGTGGGAGAGGAGATATTGGGTGTTTTGGAAAAACAGCAGAGTGATGTTGGTCAGCAGAAGCTTGTCAGAGTGTTTGTGTTGGAGCGCCTCAGCACTGCTGCAGGATTCATGTTTAGCCTCTTCCAGAGAGAGATGGAGACACTAGAAACTCTGCTGGGGAGACAAGACAAACTTCTGGACGTCCTTTTACAGCCACAAGTCATATTATACAGACCAGGTTTGTTAAAGCGCAAATAATATGCATTTTAAAACAGCTTTTAATATTTAATATCGTATTGTCCCTCAAAGTTATTTCTAATGAGCCTCAATCACCACTCTGATATATTAAACAAGTCCTTGTCATTTTTTTCTGGACTTTGAAAGCAGTTTTAGCTGCAGTACCACAATGTCCTGAGGTGGTGGCTGGTGGGGGTGCTCACATGCAGATTATTTAATATTTTAGTCATTATTATACTGATGCTAGATACAACCAGGCTTGTTTCCATTCCATGCCAGCTTGGACAATCAACAATGGTGAAGATTGTAAACAAAGTGGAAATGCAAATTTGGAACTGAAGACTGAAGAAGAGGAGCAATTATACAAAGTAGTGACATTGATGACATCACAATGAGGACAAAATCAGTTGAGCTGTTCCTAAGAGCAATTTCCATTAAAACACCTATATGATATGAAAGCCTGATTGTTCAAAATTGGGTTATTTGTGGGGATAGAAAACACATTATAGGAGCCCCAAAAACACAAAAGGAAAAAGTAGAATTTTATGTTATAGGTGCTTTAAGCTGACAGATCAACATATAGGAGAATAAATGTCATACCTTTACAAAAGCACTTTGAGTTGTTGTGCTGATAGTGCTAGCTCTTCTCTCTGTGTTATTTGTAAAGAGGGTTCCCCTGAACATGAGGAGAGGAGCTCCAGTCTCGTCCAGGAGGAACCACAACCTCCACACATTAAAGAGGAGAACATGGAAGAGGAGGCTGAAGTGTCAACATTGACATTACTACGTGGGAAGACAAGGTGCCATTCTCTCCAAGGTAAAAAATAATAAGCCTCACTACTTTAATACGAGTCTAAAAGTCATACTATAGCAGCCCATACATGCTTCTAGGTGACATGGGGGTGGGTTCAGACTTCAGAAACAAAACTAAATGTTTTGGAGTGAGTGAGTGGCAAAGTGAGTTTAATGTCATTTAATGCAATCTGTTTGTCAGCTTAAGTTCCTTGCCTTATATTACACCCTCATTGACTACGGCAGCCTTCAGTACAAGAATGCACACACATAATCTGTATTAAAATAAAGCATGACCACTGAATTATTTTAAAAGAAATACAATATTTGTCACCTGGATATTTTTAACATGGAAGAACAGCACAGCAGCCAGCTATCAGCAGGTAACTTCACAGGACGTCATCTAGGAGTGGTAGAACTCGTGACATGCAATCCACATTGCTTTCTTGGCAAACAATTTGCAATAGAGGCGTGTGACATCATCCTCATACCCGGAACCTACAGTATGCGGGAATGCCTAGTGAGTGGCAAAAACTACTTTCTGGACTTGACAGTCCATACATCCAAACAGAAAAGTCCTATCTGCTTGCATTAAATGTCTTCACTCACTTTGCCACTCGATCTGCCTTTCACTTTTTGCACTCTATGGCCTGCTTTCAATGGCCTGCATCTCCAAATGAATGTCGTTTCTGGTGAAAACAAGGTTTTTCAACGGCCGACAGCAGGGGCTGTGATACTTGCGGTCGGATTTTTTCACCACCGACCGAAAGAACAACCGGTGAAGACACCACCGGCAGCACTTTGTCATTGTAACATCCGGTTACGGATATTTGTCACATGGTACTATTTTTGTGGTCGGTATCACTACACCGCTTAGAGTGCAGCAGCTTCACAGTCGTAGATATTATAAAAAATATATGCCTCACTGGCCGTTGCAGTTCATTGGAGTAGGAGTGAGCGATATGGACAAAAGTATTATCACGATATTTTTTTCAAGCCGTATCACGATAAACAATATTATTACGATGATTTTTCAAGCCGTATCATGATAAACGATATCACAATATTCTTTCGTGTGTTTTTGAGGGGCGCTAGCCCCTCCTATATACGGGTTTAATGTTTGTTTTAATTGTATGTTTGTTTTAAAAATGCCATTGACAATAACAAATATTTAATGTTTGTTTTGACACTGTTTGTTTTACATCACATCATAGCAATCAGAACGCCCCTCACTTCACACAAGTGTGATTTTTTTATGGTTATTTTCAAGTTACAACGTAACAAAAAACTAAAAAATACCATTTAGTAGACCCTCCTGAAAAACATGGGCAAAATATTATTATTTAATATTGACTATGCAGTGGAATATGCAGTGCTTTAGCAGCAAAATATGATATAATCACTTTAAAAAAAGTTATTAACCTACACCCTATGGTATTTGTTCTCAAAGTGGGGTCCAGGGGGTCCCCAGCTAAATGTATGTATATCATAAATATCTATTTAACCACTTTAATCATACACGTTGGCTATTTGAAAATAGCCGATCTACAAGCTGCACACCCACACACACACACACACACACACACACAATATTTTTTCAGATAGAAAACACATTATAGGAGCCCCAAAAACACAAAAGAAATGGAAAAAGTAGAATTTTATGTTGTAGGTCCTTTAAGCTGACAGATCAACATATAGGAGAATAAATGTCATACATTTACAAAAGCACTTTGAGTTGTGCTGATGCCAACTAGCTCTTCTCTCTGTGTAGTTTGTAAAGAGGGTTCCCCTGAACATGAGGAGAGGAGCTCCAGTCTGGTCCAGGAGGAACCACAACCTCCACACATTAAAGAGGAGAACATGGAAGAGGAGGCTGATGTGTCAACATTGACATTACTACATGGGAAGACAAGGTGCCATTCTCTCCCAGGTAAAAAAAATAAGCCTCACTACTTTAATACGAGTCTAAAAGTCATACTATAGCAGCCCATACATGCTTCTAGGTGACATGGGGGTGGGTTCAGACTTCAGAAACAAAACAAAATGTTTTGGAGTGAGTGAGTGGCAAAGTGAGTTTAATGTCATTTAATGCAATCAGTTTGTCAGCTTAAGTTCCTTGCCTTATATTACACCCTCATTGACTACGGCAGCCTTCAGTACAAGAATGCACACACATAATCTGTATTAAAATAAAGCATGACCACTGAATTATTTTAAAAGAAATACAATATTGTCACCTGGATATTTTTAACATGGAAGAACAGCACAGCAGCCAGCTATCAGCAGGTAACTTCACAGGACGTCATCTAGGAGTGGTAGAACTCGTGACGTGCAATCCACATTGCTTTCTTGGCAAACAATTTGCAATAGAGGCGTGTGACATCATCATCATACCCGGAACCTATGCGGGAATGCCTAGTGAGTGGCAAAAACTACTTTCTGGACTTGACAGTCCATACATCCAAACAGAAAAGTCCTATCTGCTTGCATTAAATGTCTTCACTCACTTTGCCACTCGATCTGCCTTTCACTTTTTGCACTCTATGGCCTGCTTTCAATGGCCTGCATCTCCAAATGAATGTCGTTTCTGGTGAAAACAAGGTTTTTCAACGGCCGACAGCAGGGGCTGTGATACTTGCGGTCAGAGTTTTTCACCACCGACCGAAAGAACAACTGGTGAAGACACCACCGACAGCATTTTGTCATTGTAACATCCGGTTACGGATATTTGTCACATGGTACTATTTTTGTGGTCTGTATCACTACACCGCATAGAGTGCAGCAGCTTCACAGTCATAGATATTGTAAAAAATATATGCCTCACTGGCCGTTGCAGTTCATTGGAGTAGGGGTGAGCCGTTTTCAAGCCGTATCACGATAAACAATATTATTACGATATTTTTTTCAAGCCGTATCACGATAAACGATATCACGATATTCTTTTGTGTGTTTTTGAGGGCCCCTCCTATATACAGGTTTAATGTTTGTTTTTAATTGTATGTTTGTTTTAAAAATGCCATTGACAATAACAAATATTTAATGTTTGTTTTGACACCGTTTGTTTTACATCATTACATCACATCATAGCAATCAGAGCGCCCCTCACTTCACACAAGTGTGATTCTTTATGGTTATTTTCAAGTTACAATGTAACAAAAAACAAAAAAAATACCATTTAGTAGACCCTCCAGAAAAACATGGGCAAAATATTATTATTTAATATTGATTATGCGATGGAATATGCAGTGCTTTAGCAGCAAAATATGATATAATCACTTTAAAAAAAGTTATTAACCTACACCCTATGGTATTTGTTCTCAAAGTGGGGTCCAGGGGGTCCCCAGCTAAATGTATATCATAAATATCTATTTTACCACTTTAATCATACACGTACGTTGGCTATTTGAAAATAGCCGATCTACAAGCTCACACACACACACACACACAATATTTTTTCAGATTGGGGTCACATGCAGATTATTTAATATTTTAGTCATTATTATACTGATGCTAGATAAAACCAGGCTTGTTTCCATTCCATGCCAGCTTGGAAAATCAACAATGGTGAAGATTGTAAACAAAGTGGAAATGCAAATTTGGAACTCAAGACTGAAGAAGAGGAGGAATTATACAAAGTAGTGACATTGATGACATGACAATGAGGACAAAATCAGTTGAGCTGTTCCTAAGAGCAATTTCCATTAAAGCACCTATATGATATGAAAGCCTGATTGTCTAAAATTGGGTTATTTGTGGCGATAGAAAACACATTATAGGAGCCCCAAAAACACAAAATAAATGGGAAAGTTGAATTTTATGTTATAGGTGCTTAAAGCTGACAGATCAACATATAGGAGAATAAATGTCATACATTTACAAAAGCACTTTCAGTTGTTGTGTTGATGCCAACTAGCTCTTCTCTCTGTGTAATTTGTAAAGAGGGTTCCCCTGAACATGAGGAGAGGAGCTCCAGTCTGGTCCAGGAGGAACCACAACCTCCACACATTAAAGAGGAGAACATGGAAGAGGAGGCTGATGTGTCAACCTTGACATTACTACATGGGAAGACAAGGTGCCATTCTCTCCAAGGTAAAAAAATAAGCCTCACTACTTTAATACGAGTCTAAGAGTCATACTATAGCAGCCCATACGTGCTTCTAGGTGACATAAGGGTGGGTTCAGACTTCAGAAACAAAATGTTTTGGTGTGAGTGAGTGGCAAAGTGAGTTTAATGTTGATTAATGCAATTGGAATTTACAAATACAATATTGTCACCTGGAAACAATTTGCAATAGAGGGTAGGGTATGCGTGTGACATCATCATCATACCCGGAATTTATGCGCCAATGCCTAGTGAGTGGCAAAAACTAGAAAAGTCCTATCTGATTGCATTAAAACAACTTTAAATTCACTTTGTCACTCACTTTGCCACTCGATCTGCCTTTCACTTCATGCATGCGAACTGCGAATTGAACTGTGAACAGAAGCTGCACTTTGATCGTGGCTCTGTCAACATTATAAGGGATAATATCTGGTTAGGTGGTCATTGCCGGGAGATAATTCACCGACAGGGAGTTTTACCACAAGGCGAAGCCTCACCCTGAAGGTGAGTATTCCATAAGTTCGCGCTGGCTGCATCGCGTCGGTATACCTGCCTCTCGTTAGAATAGCAGTCAAAGTGGGACAGTGGCCGCTGCCATTTTGAAGATGCGCGCGCATCCACTTGCACTCTATGGCCTGCTTTCAATGGCCTGCATCTCCAAATGAATGTCGTTTCTGGTGAAAACAAGGTCTTTCAACGGCCGACAGCAGGGGCTGTGATACTTGCGGTCGGATTTTTTCACCACCGACCGAGAGAACAAAAACCGGTCAAGACACCACCCATAGCATTTTGTCATTGTAACATCCGGTTACGGATATTTGTCACATGGTACTTTTTTGTGGTCAGTATCACTACGCCGCATAGAGTGCAGCAGCTTCACAGCCATAGATATTATAAAATCACACCCCTGTGAACTGAGTTGTGCAACTCCCCTCTCTCTCCCCCCTCCTCTCCTCTCTCTCTCTCATTAGCAGGCAACAGTGCAGCACTAATACTATCTCTCTCTCTGTTTCTGGCAAACATCTCCCCTACTGGTACTAATAGTCATATTCTGGTGCTCATGGCCGCATAGGTACATAGGTGAACAAACACGGACATTGCTGTTCCTTGGAGTGGTTGCACCACTAAAAAAATAGATGCCTCACTGGCCGTTGCAGTTCATTGGAGTAGGGGTGGGCGATATGGACAAGTATTATCACGATATTTTTTTCAAGCCGTATCACGATAAACGTTATCACGATATTTTTTCGCGTTTTTTAGATACGGTTTTTAATTCAATGTTTGTTTTAAAATTGCCATTGACAATGAACAGAAATTAATTAAATCCCATTTACATCATTACATCACATCATAGCAATCAGAGCGCCCCTCACTTCACACAAGTGTGATTTTGTATGGTTATTTTCAAGTTACTTAACAGTAGAACGTAACAAAACAAAAAAATACCATTTAGTAGACTTTCCAGAAAAACTAAAAAATAAAATTATTATTTAATATCGATTATGCGATGGAATATACAGTGCTTTAACGATAACTCTAAAAAGCCGTATCGTGCAATATTGTGACACGCGCCTCAGAGCCGGAAAGGGCATCTACGCTTATATGTCTGTGTTCGCAGCAGCATACTCTATCAAAGCTCGGTGCGCTTCACCGTCCCCGGGCAGCTGTTTCGAGCGTTGCTACGAGGTTTCAAAGCGATGGCGCTTGAAAACATTTACTTACTCTTTCAAACTATATCTAAACATTGTCAGACAAACCAGATAGACATCCGTCCTTCCATCTTCAACCGCTTATCTGTAGTCAGGTCGCAGAGGCAACAGCTCCACCAGAGGGCTCCAGACTTCCCTCTCCAGAGCCACATTAGTGACTTCCTCTTGGGGGATCCCGAGGCGTTCCAAGGCCAGTGAGTCGATGTGTTTCCTCCAACTGCGCCTTGGTCTGCCCCCGGGAGTCTCCTCCCAGTAGGACGTGCGTCGAGGACCTCCCTAGGGAGACGCCCGAGAGTCATCCTAAAAAGATGCCCGAACCACCTAAGCTGGCTCCTTTCCAAGCGAAGAAGCAGTGGTTCTACTCCGATTCTCTCTCGTGTGACTGAACACGTCTATCTCTCTCTTTCTCCCGTTGAAGCCTTGGATTTTTCTATGGTTGGATCACTGTAGTGTTGCACTGTTCTGATTTGATATATGAAATAGCCTATCATACATTTTATTTTGATTTCATTATTTGCATCTGAACTTGTCAGTAGCCTAAAGGCCTTTACATATATTTGAATGTTAAATAAATCGGACAGATTAAAAAGCAGGTGGCTAGCACACATCCGTAAGTACAGTGAAGAGAAGAGAGTCCACACACAGGTTTGCTCCAATGGTGTTTTAAATAAAAGAAAACGCAATTGGAAAAAAATAATTTGAGCTCTTAAACAGGTTTGCTCCAATGGTGTTTTCTTTTAAGATCTCAAATTATTTTTTTAATGTTGTTCCTATCTGCTACAGAGGCTGCATTCTTCCCTTGACAGATACTAGTGGGGGTGGTTTGGGTGATTAGTGAGTCATTATGGGTGGAGTTAAGTACCTATTGTCCCTTCCATTGGCACACCCACTTCTAGCCAGCTCTGGTGTTGGAATGTAGTGAACATTCAAAGGGGCTGTTCTCAGCTTTGGGGAAAACGGTACAATCACTGGTCATATCTCCTTCAAATATTTTCCAATTTCATTGAATGATACATCATATGAAAGCTTATATTCTGTACTTCAATAATCTGTAAAGAACTGAAAAATGTCTCTGGTCGAGATGAAGGCCTATTTGCCAGACCCGGTTCTGAAGCATCTTCCATAAAATCTGTAATAGTCTCGGTCAGATATCTCATACAGTATGAAGGCAAAGGTTTAAAACGTCATTCTGATTTCATGCACCTGGTTGACAGCTGTGTGTGTGTGTGTGTGTGTGTGTGTGTGTGTGTGTGTGTGTGTGTGTGTGTGTGATAGCAAAAGATGTTAATTCAACGTTGACTTTTGGTCAGATTGGTTATTTTTGGTTGAGGTTGAAATACCTATGTTGATTCATTGTCTAATTACAGTTAACCATTTCAACGTTTGAAAAGCTGTTGTTGAATCAATGTATTATAGATGCTGATTTTTCAATGTTGAAATGCCCTACAATTAATTGACATTGTTTCAATCCTATGGTTTCAATTGTGATGGGGGGGGGGGGAGGGGGGGGGACCTAGGTTGAAAAACCTATGTTGATTCAATGTCTAATTACAGTTATCATTTCAACGTTTGATTGATTCAATTGAATCAATGTATTATATATGGTGATTTTTCAATGTTGAAATGCCTTACAATGAATTGACATTGTTTCAATCCTATGGTTTCAATTACAAGCACGAAATATTGAGAACCACTGATACAGAAACATGAGGTTTTTCATTTTCACTTTTCATTTTTCAAAAATAGCAGACCTACAAGCTCGAAATATTGAGAACCACTGAGGTTTTTATCATTAAAAAAAAAATGAAGACCTGCAAGCTCGTAGTGCCATGCTACGAGCTTGCAGTAGGTATGCTCTCGTCTCCTCTCCTCTCCTCCAGAAACTGTGAAGACACAAAACAGACCTTTAAAACATTTTTTTAATGTTATTCTTTCGTACACAAGACGTATTCTTCATATTTAGAGCATGCCGAATCCAATGGCGCACACAGACTTCCCCGTAGACCCACATATGCCCAAGTAGCTAGACCACCCTTCACCAACAGATACCCCCCTATACCTCTATCTTCCCATACCCCTACTACACGCCCCCATCACCCTGTACCTAACAGCCAGCCCCCCCTTGGTCACCCTCCCGATGAAGCCACCAGGCAGACAGCCAAACTTTATTTTAAAATAATCCAAGCTGTACACCATGGAGAGGTGGCTGACAGGGCTCTCCGGACAGGGTCCTTCCCTGTTGGGATGATGAGACAGGTGAACAAACTCACCACCTTCATCAAGCCCGCCTGCCCCACTGAGACCACCACCACGCAGGTGGCCCACAACACACATAACTGGATGAACACAAACATGCACATATTACAAACACACTACACAGACACCATAGACACACTCACACCAGACATACACCCACATAACCCTATGGCCTATACCATAGCCATAGGTTGGGCACATAAAAGATACACCCAGAGACTGACTACTGCAACCCTAACCCGGGTTAGCAACATACTACAGATACAGACACGCACACAACACACACAGCCAACCACACAACACACACAGCCAACCACACAACACACACAACACGCACAGCCAACCACACAACACACACAACACACACAGCCTACCACACAACACACACAGCCAACCACACGACACACACAGCCAACCACACAACACACACAACACAGACAGCCAACACAACACACACAACACACACAACACAGACAACATACACAGCAACATTTCACACATACCAACCGCTACAACATACATACACGAGCGAACACACACACAGCAACACACACCGCCCCCCCTCCACCTCACTCGAGACCTCCCAATAGCTCTGCTAGTGCTCGGCCTGGCCTGCTCCCACACCCTAGGACCCCAGCCCAAGTGTTCCCCCCTCCTCTGGGCAGGAACACTTCCCCACCAGCCTTACTCCCCACGCCTTCCATCCCACCCCTTCTCACCTTCCCTATAACCAGGCGGCCTACCATCCCACCCCTCCTCATAACCCCCACAGACCAGCGACCCGTCCTCCCTAGTGCCCCCCGCCCACCACCCAGACCCATTTGCTCTCTGTCGCTGGGGAGACGTCCGGAGGCCTTTGCTCTGGCGCCCCCCCAGCCACAGAGAGTAAAACCCCAGAGGACCAGCTCCCGGTTGCCCCCCACAACCCCCCTCCCCCCTGTCCCGGAGGACTCAACACTGCCTGCCTCCTCTTCACCCGGACCCCCTAGCGGTGTTCGGGAGGTGGAGGTGGCGGGCATCTCACCCTATCCCCTTCCTTCTGCCTCCTCGACACCCAAGTCCACCCACACCACCACTGGAACCTCCCCCCGTTTCCAACCCAGAGGGTGCTCCACCTGTGAGGAGTCCACAGCCCCAAGTCCACTCCAACCCACCTCACTAGTCCTTCCCACCACACCCACCACTCCCCAGCACACCACAGCATCATTCCATGATTTAAACTCCATTTCCCTTTCCCCCACAGGAGTCTGTTCGTGATGAGCCTTATATCTCTGCGATCGCGGAGACGAGACGATCGTCGTGATAGTCTCGGTTTTTTTCTGCAACCTTTGGAACCTCAAATCTAACCCTAGGCCCATTTCTTTAGGCCCCAAAGGTCACTGTTGCAGTCTTTTGGCTGAACTTTGACCTTTGCAAACGTCGTGGAAAGTCCAGACCGGCGCCATTGGATTCGGCATGCTCTAAATATGAAGAATACGTCTTGTGTACGAAAGAATAACATTAAAAAAAAGTTTAAAGGTCTGTTTTGTGTCTTCACAGTTTCTGGAGGAGAGGAGAGGAGAGGGGAGGAGAGGTGAGGAGAGGGGAGGGAGAGGAGAGGAGAGGGGAGGAGAGGGGAGGGAGAGGAGAGGAGAGGAGAGGAGAGGAGAGGAGAGGAGAGCAGAGCAGAGCAGTGTGGCACTACAAGCTTGTAGGTCTGCTATTTTTTTATTGAAAATGAAAAACCTCATGTTTCTGTATCAGTGGTTCTCAATATTTGCTCAAAATGCATTACAAAAAGTCAATAATAATTATGTTTATTAAAATACAATACCATACATGTATAAAATGCACGACAGAAGCGATATCAGCTTGGATCATTTCATAAAGTTGATTCATTTTTATTGAAGAGGGGAAGTCACGTGACTCCTATAGGTTTTCACATCGCATGGCCCACATTACATTATCAAATAATTAAATATGTATTAATTCAATACGGTGCTCTTGTCATTTTGGTCGGCACAAAATAATACATGAATGAATAAATAAATACATATTTACATAAAAATCACTGGAGGAAGATAAAATTAAATAAACTATAAACATCGCTTTAAAATACTGAATCACGTGACCATCCGGCAGGTCGTCAACGAGACCATGCGAGATCTCACGGGACTTATTGAGTCAGTTCAAATTTTGCTGGCGGGCGGCCGTTTGCAGCTTAGAGTATAACTAACTATAAGGTTTGCAGTAGCACTGGAACTTTTGGAAACGTGGCTGAACGGCGTGTGAAATAAACAAGAAACAAACTGGTAAGTCGTTATGGAATATCATTTATTATCCCATTCAGATACCACCACTTGTTTTCCACTGTTTACGTTTGTATATTATCATGCCGTAAAGTCTGAGGTTTTATGCTGGCTAATAATGTCTAATTGTTGAGCCATGCTACTATTGTTTTATCCCGTTCCGATGCCATCATGTGGCTGTTATCGTTTAAATGCATGTTAACTTTTTGTAATTATCCCTGGACCCCGTGCCGTGGAAAGTTAGTCCGGAGTCGGTTGCACTTGCTTGTAGGTCTACTGTGCAACTGTGCATCCAAGCTAGCATGCTAGTTATTCATGTTATCGCCGCCATTTTGCTAACGACTCTCGCGATTAAAACGTATTTAATTTGTTTATATGTGCATATACGCGTATATATTATTAGCGTTTTTAATTGTTACATAAGCATTGATGTAACCAGCACCACGGTGAAGCACTTCTTCATTTATTTATGAACAAAGCTGCGGTACCTCCTAGCCCCATATGTGCCCTCTCCCTACGCTCATTCTGTATCTCGGAGCTACAGAATGAGCGTAGGGAGAGGGCACATATGGGGCTATTTACTATAGTGAGCTTGTAGATCTCTTTTTTTAAGAACTACTTCTAAACAATGGTTCTTTCTGAAAAGCTTATAAATGGTGAATTGATATATTGTGTGGGTATAAAAATAAATGTTATTAAGACACTATACAAATAATTGTTTGTGCAGTCATAGGACAGTCATAGGACAGGCTGGTTTTTAATCGTCTCAACAGGTCTCAGACTGCAAGTCAAGTTTCATAACTATGTATGATGTTGCTATAATGAGGCTCTGAGCTTGTAGATTGTAGATTACTTTTAAACCATGGTTCTTTAAAAAAAAAAGCTTATAAATGCTGCATTTATATATATTGTAATTTGGCTGTGTGTCTGTGTGCAGTCACAGCCAGGACACTACGGGCGCTGGTGTTGGATCGGCACAGGACACTAGGGGTTGGATCGTCTCTGTGTAAGTCAAGTTTATAAATGGTGCATTTATATATTGCACACACACACACACACGCAATATTTTATTCTTTGTTTCCCTATTTGTTTTCAGGGTCGTGGTAAAAGAGGACTACAAGCAATACACAAGGCCAAGTAAATTAATAGCAGCACCACCTCACTTTACCAACAGAAACAAAGATGGCCTCTTATTGGGCCAAAAGACGTAGAGTAGTGAAAACTGTAAGGGACATAGAGCGAGAGATCCTTCATGAATATGAGGAAATCTCACACATTTCCCAACTACCGGTAGATGCACCACCAGATTCCCATTTACACTTTGAAAATAACCTTATAGATGGCAGTGTAGCTGAAAATGACCCTATAGATGTAGCTTGCTACGATGTAGTTGATACTAATTATGTACAAATGGAAGATTCTCATATTGATAGCAGTTTAGCTGACTATAATGAAGTTGAATCAGATCATGAGCAAATGGAAAATGATCATACAGATAGTGTAGCTGGAAGTGATGGAGATGATCTGAGTGATGGAGATGATTTGATTCATCGCCACTCTGACAGTGATGATCATCAACCTAGTCAGGATCTGCTTATAAAGAGCCTAAGATATTGGGCATCCTCTTACTCTATCAGTCTGGTTGCTTTGTCTGCTCTGCTGTCCATCTTAAAGATATTTCACCCTAGGCTCCCTAAAGATGGAAGAACTCTGCTTAGAACGCAATCCAAGGTTGCAACCACTCAAATGCAAGGTGGCGAGTACTATCATTTTGGATTGGTGCGAGGAATACTTTCACGATTGAAATGTCTGAGATTACCAGTGAACCTCAAAACTCTTACTTTACAGTTCAACATGGATGGTCTCCCCCTCTTTAAGAGTTCAAGACTTCAATTCTGGCCTATACTTGCAATGCTGAAATGTGATTACACAAAGTCTCCATTTATTGTCGGTATATTTTGTGGTTTGACCAAGCCAAAGTGTGTTGTTGAGTATCTGCAGCAATTTGTTAGCGACCTTAAAAATGTACTGGCTAATGGAATTATTCATAATGGTAAGCATTTGAATGCAGAGGTTTCCGCATTTGTGTGTGATGCTCCCGCCAGAGCCTACATTAAGAATATTAAGTCACATAATGGGTATTCCGGATGCGACAAGTGTGATCAAGAGGGTGTGTGGAGGAACAAAATGACGTATCCGGAAACAAATGTCAGGCTGAGGACTGACTTGAGTTTTAGTGATATGATTGATGAGCAACATCACTTAAAACAGACACTCAGTCCTTTAACAGGGATTGTAAAGATGGTATCTTCATTTCCAATAGATTATATGCACCTCTGTTGTCTTGGGTTGATGAGAAAACTGTTGAATATCTGGTTAAAGGGCAATCTAGCCACTAGACTTCCTTCACACGTGGTTAACAGTATGACAAGCAAACTGTTGGTGTTGCATTCCCACACCCCTGTTGAATTAAATCGCAAGCCAAGAGGTTTGAACGAGCTTGATCGTTGGAAAGCTACTGAGTTCCGATCCTTTATGTTATACTGGGGTCCTGTAGTTCTGAAGGATTGCCTTCCCAGTGAGTTGTATGACAATTTCATGTTGTTTTCAGTGGCCATGTATTTGTTTTTGTCACCTGAAATTACTGGCCAAATGGTTGAATTTGCCCATAAATTGACCATTTCTTTTGTGGAACACTTTGGAAAACTCTATGGTAGAGATCAGATTGTGTTCAGTGTTCACCAGCTTATACATTTAGCAGAGGAATACAAACGATTTGGACCCTTGGATAATGTTTCTGGATTCCCTTTTGAGAATTATCTTGGCCAAATAAAGCATCTGTTACGCAAGCCAAACCAACCTCTACAGCAGGTAGTCAAAAGATTATCAGAAAAGCCACAGGTTGAGTTTCCACTAGCAACAGATGAACCAGTATTACAGAACATCCATACTGATGGTCCACTTCCTCGGCATTTCAGTGCTGCTCTACAGTACAAAAAGGTCTCCAATAGTCGTTTCACCTTGTCTACAAAGCAAGGGGATAATTGTTTTCAGGTGGGAGATACTATTGCAGTAGTACAGAATATAGTCCAGGAACAAAATGAGGTCTATGTAATATACAGAACCTTCAGACAGCGTGAATCATATTACACTTATCCCTGTGAGTCCTCATGCATAGGCACATATAAGGTCAGAGAGTTGTGTGACAATATTGGGGTTGGTAAACTTAGCTGTATTAAACGCAAATGTGTTCTGTGTCCAGAGGCTGAGGGAGATGGCCTCATAGCCATTCCAATAGCTCATATGCAGTAGCATTCATATATGTAAAAAATTAACTAAAACTAACTTTACCAACCCCAATATCATAATATTTATATTCTAATGTCATTTATTGTACAGAATGGAAAAGGAGGTGGTGCTGTGGGCCGTGGTACTATTTCCTACTGGAGGAACTGCTACAGTTCCTTCCAGTTGGTTCAATCCAAAGGATAGTACCTTGTTCTGGCCCCCAAAAAACATCAACTTTTCTAAGGCCCTCAAAGAAAAAATGATGCCTCAAAACGGATGGACCATGCATGAATATGTTCGGCTCTTAATTTCTTGTGGTAAGTAGACGTGGTAAGTGGTGCATTTATATAGCGGTTTTATCCGAGGACACTTTGACACAAATTCAGGGGGACCCCGGGATCAAACTGCACTTTCTGATTCCCAACCGGCAACTCTACCCCTGAGCCACAGCCAAGTGTTGGTAGTTGCCTCATTTGGCAGATGGTATTCTGGTTGCCATTTTCAAAATCCTGTTTATATTGCATTGTTTAAGTATTAGTCACACTTCTTTAAATGGCATACTGTATTTCCGACTTGTTTTACAGACTCACTTGAAAAGGCCAAGCAACATGAAGACAAGTATATAACTACTGGATGTCCAACCACTGATTTAGAATCTGAGGAGGAAACGGATGCACGGCGTAAAAGACGAATAAGGTACATGCAGTGCCCACACTGAGATTAGGAGGCCAGGGTTTCCATCTCTGGCCGAGTCAGAGAGACTAATCCGTTCCTCACTGCTTGGAACTCTGCCTCGAGGGTTGGATTGGATGTCTGTCCTGTGATGGACTAGTGTCATGTCTATGTGTGCTTGTACGTCAAGCTGTCTCATTTTACAGAAAAGGGCGATGGGCTCCTGGCCCGAGAACAGTGCATCTCAAGGCTTGCTCATTTATTGTAATTATACTGATAAATGTTTATTTAAGGCCAAATACTGTGTACATGGAGTCAGATGAGGAGCCAGAAACCATCAGCGCTAAGAGAAGATTTGCCAAGCCACCTGCTGTTCTTTTTCCAGGTACAGTGGCACTGTCAGTTATGACACTAATGGCTACCCATTTAAGTATTTGCATGTATAATTATTTCTACTTTGTTAATCCAGTGCTGCTCGACTCCAATGTACCAACACCCAACCAGTACCTACCTGCACCAATACCAGTGCGGCAAACCAACCAGTCTGTACCAACCCCTAGTGAAATCAGTGGTATGTTATTACAATTTTAATTTGCAAGCATGTAGTTCCTCGGTCAATACATGCAAACATATCAGTCATGTGATATGTGTTAAAGTTTCTGTCTTGTGTTCCCTTTTAGCCTCTGAAGGAAGGTGCTTGGAGGACGTGCAGACATTTGACCAGCCTGATAATGGTAACCAGTCTAACCACTTCGCATTACTACTAGGGTATGTGCTTTGTCAGAGTTATAACTTTCATAGTTCATGTTTTATGTTTTCATTTTAGGCTTTTGTGGAAGCTTCTTGGCAGAGCTAGAGTCAAGAGACCACTTTAATGATGGTAAGTACTAATGGGCTACATATATGTGATGCCCTGATTGGCCACTCTTATTGTGTCTAAAGTCCGTTTAGATGGGAGGCGGTATTGGGGGATTAATACTACTACTTACAGGAGAAGACCTTTTTGACTTGAAATGTTAATTCAATTTAAAATGTTTAGTTGATAATACAGTAGCTTATTCAGTGACTCACTATTTGCAAGGAGCTGTTTGCGTTGGCATGATATCATATGACTTCATAAGAATTATTTTACCTTGACTAATTATATTTATTTGTATTCATTTCAGGAGGGCACCATGATGGACAAGCAAGAAATGGTATGTCCGTTGTCTGTTATAACTTTGTTTACAGTTGCTGTGCTATTGCACCATGACATACAGTAACTAACTTATTAGACTGAAATATTTCAACTTCTTTACTCCCAAGTTAAATCTCCTTGAATAATTTGATTGTTCTCTTTTTTTTAGTTCACCCTCCCCAAGGCTATCCCCAAGATTATCAAGGTGAGTTGACTAACAATTTGTGCCACGGACAGTATTACCAGAAACAAAATACCCTTTATCGCCTGAATGACGATAAAAGGTCTGTAACTGAGTGTTCAAATGGTCTTGTAAGGGTCCATTTGGTTCCATTTGTACACTGAGTTAAGGGGGTAGTAGTGGGGATCTATTCTTCAACTATTCACTTGGTAGTCAATTGTGTTCATCCCACATCTTCTAAAACTGGAAATTGATGGTGCTCATTCATAACAATAAAAGATTGATATTAGTTTTATTTCTCCAGGAATGCCAATGTATACCAGCCCCTACCACACTGTGCCATCAGAGCAAGCAAGGAACAGTATGTATTTCTCATCCCATTCAGGACAGGAACCCCTGTTGGTGTTTTAAGCATTGTTATACTTTAGCTTTTGAAAAATAGCAGATGTCCGAGCTTGTAGATCTGCTATTTTTGAAATATTGTGAAAGTGTGGGGCAAATCTTTGAATATATTTTAGAGCAGACGTTTTAACTCAAGCCTTGCTTCTGGGGGGTCCCTGGAACAGCATATTTTCAGATGGGGATCGGTGGCCAAATACAGATAATTCTGGGGGTCCTTGACATGAAAACATTTGAGAACCACTGACATAGAAACACAGGTTTATCAGGTCTAAATGGGTTAAATGTTGTTTTTGAAATATTCCATAAATCATGTTCAATGATGTGTCCTTTCTTTTAGCCTTCAGTCCCAGCTATGCAAATGGCACCAGATCAGCTGGATTCAGGACGCCTGACCAGGGTGCAAATGGCACCAGATCATCTGGATTCAGGACACCTGACCAGGGTGCAAATGGCACCAGATCATCTGGATTCAGGACTCCTGACCAGGGTAAAGATACCTATATTACCATCCCTCCCCCCCCCCCCCCACACACACACACACACGGAATTACACAATGACCTATGTGCAATGCCATGTCTGATCCCATGTTGTCTGTTTCTTAAAGCGTCAACGCCAGAAACACCACAGAGAAGAGTGCATGGAGGGGAACCCAGCCAGATGTTGCAAGGCAAGTATCATTTTCTGATCAACGTCTTAATCTTTCTGATGACATCTGAATTGACAAACATGTCCCTTCGTCTTTACTGTCTTTGTTAAGCATTTAATGGTTACTATAAGCGAGGGGTGCAGACATTAGCGAGTTGGTGTCATTTGATTGAAAATGGTCAATAATCCTTGAAATTTAATGTCAAATTGTTTTTCTTCCAAGACCTTTCTTCCCAGAAAAACACTAAAATGCTGGCAGAGATACTTATGGAGGTGAGGCAGATGGGGAGGGACATTCAATTCATCAAAACTGAAATGGCAAAGTCCACATTGAATGTCCGAGGAGTTCCTGAATCCCAGCGAGAGGAGCCCTTCCCCATCAATCTGCCTCTCTCCAACGAGGAGGAGTTTGATCAGGCGGAAACTGCACTGAGGGAGGAGCGAGTGCGTCACAAGATGGTGAGCCTTAGAACGCCTTGTGATGGGTGCAATTATTCTTTCTTGGACAATATTTGACTTTCTTTTGCCAATTTTTTCCATTGTTTCATATTTGAAACTAATGCTCTTATGTAATAGAAATCTTAATGCACTACTTTGTCCATTTGACATGGCACGTTGTACACTAACTATTTTATCTCTCTGTTAAGATTGCACGCCTGGCATTAGTCGGAGGGACCAATAGTGAGAACATGATCCGGCGAATGGTTGGCGCCACCCTGACAAACAACCTGGCATGCGTTTTCAACTGGGCTGGCAAGGGAGAGAAGAGGGCCTTCAAAGACACCCTACTTCAGGACTGCATTTTTGGTGAGTCTGCACATCAAAATACTTGGAGTTGTTGTTGAGGCATTCAATTTGACTCTGTAGATTGGCTATTTTCACTTTCTCCTATCGGACCATAGGCCTGATTGACACCGAAGGAGTGATTGATTTGGCCAATGTTTGACCAGTTTTATAGTATAGATTGACTTTTCTAATGGTATTACTTTTTAATTTCTGAGGTATTCATTATTCTTCACTGTCATCTGGGGACACCCCATATTCATGTGGGGGTCCCGACCCACAGGCTGATAACTACTGCTCTAATGCTCACAATTGGACTGCACAAATGTGTCTACTCGCTCTGCATCTCAGGTGTTCTGTGCCTGTGTACAGTTAAGAATGTCACTGGTAGGCAAGTTTCAGAACTGTCCACTGTCCTCCTCTGAGACAGAGTAGACAAACTGTGACATTTATTTAATGAACAGTAGTGTGGCTCAATTGTATGTAGGTTCCCGTCTGAACCTAGTACACAATGGACATTTATGTCACTTTGAATGGAACTGCAGCTTTATTTTAATTTTAATTTTAAATTTTTTAATTTTTAACGCCTGTTTTCTTTTTTTCAGCGGCTGCTCGTCAAATTTGACCGCAAGTTGACCGAATTGCAGTACAAGGATGCTCTGCAGAAGTGGCTGCGTTATGCACCCGACAGGAGTGGCGGGGTACCCAGGAAAGACAAGGTTCCCACACCCACAGGTCCTTAAAGTCTTAACCCATTTAGGCCTGACGTAAAACATGTAAAAATCTCTTCTAAAGCAGCCAGTGGGTTTGATGGATCATTGGACTGTTTGTTTCGTTCATGTTGAACTGGGGTCCGATTGGTTCTGAAGGACTGCCTGATTTCTTTGTCCCCTGGAGTTTCAGGACAAATGGATGGACGGTTAATGTGGTGTTCATGTTGAACTGGGGAGGAAGATTTTAATTGTGTCCACTGGATTTTCAGGGCTGTTTTTGGTTCATGTTGAACTGGGGTCGTTCAAGGAGTAATCTTTTGAAAATTGCAGCTCTACAAGCTCACAATGTGACTCATTGAGCTGTGTATAGGACTGAAGTGGTTACTGTATGTTTTGTAATAATCAAAATTCAAATTCAGTGTAGCAAAATAAATGCTGGGAATTGGATGTGCACTTATCCATGTGCTTGAATCTAATAAATAAGTAAATGAATAATGGTCTGTTTTGTTTTTGTTCATAGAGAATGTTGTAAAGCAGCTGTTCTCAAACCTTGGTTTCTTTAATTGTTTTGGAAATGGCCAATCCAGAGGCTCAAAATATGACAATGTGGGGTCTTTGTATTAAAAGGTTGAGAACCACTGCAGTATAGCATACTTAATGGACCATTTCAGCATTTTCTATGCATCATTTAAAAAATAATCATTTTACTCTTCTGCGGTGGTAGCTCCAAACTTGTCTATTAGTGATATCACTGACTAGACTACTTTGGTGTGTTCCTTGTTGAACTATACCATTAATTTTGTAATTTTTTACATTTTTTTTTTTAATTTGACATATTAATTTTGTAATTTATATTCTTTTTTTAATTTGACATATTAGGCATACAGAAGAAGGTTGAAATGGCCCTTTAATAATAGCATTGTTTCAATGTATGATGGATGGATGGATGTATAGTTGAATCAATGTTAATGGATGGATAGATTCATAGTTGAATCAATGTTGATGCAATTCTACGTTCTTTCAATGTTGATTATATCATAGTTGAATCAAGGTTGATTCATTGTCACAATTGGTTGGAAGTGCAACATTATTTCAATGTGGATCATAGCGAGCACTTTCAACATCTTCTCAATACCTGGCATCAATGTTGATTGCAACCATCATGGCTGACTAATATCACAACGTTGATTCACTCATCTTTTGTTATCTGGCTTATTGATACAATCAGTTGACTGACAGCTGATTGTGCTTCTTTCACTGTACATTTGCTAGTTTAAAAACATCTGCAGTGAATTGATGTTATATAAATAACTGTAGTCTCACAGAGAAGCTAGGTCAGGTTTTGTATTTTGCATTGATGCATTTGCATTGACTTTCAAAAAAATAAATAAAAAGGATATGGCTCTATGATATCACTATACAAAAACATCAACACAATAAAAAACTAAGGTGCTAAAAAGAAAGCATGCTTTTGTAAACAATAAATTCAAATAGGAATAAACATGCACCGGGGGTGAGAACTTTAGAAATCTGAACGTTCATGTACATGTTAGCTTTGTAAATTTAGCAAGGCACTCAAAACATTGGGAAGGTCTGCCATCATGCTCGTTAAGAACGAGCGTCACCATGGCAAACATTTCCCTGCATTTTTAGGATTCGAGGATTTCCTGATAGACTGATAGAGTGGAAGTTTCTCCATCCAACTGTTGTACCCTGTGGTAGTTGGAAGAAATGTTTGTCTGGAGTGTTTACTTCCTTGTAGTTCAACAGAGGAAACACTGCATGGGAAATGTTAAGTTCAACATTTAATGGATTTCTTTCATGTTATCTTTTGCCTAAAGAAGAGCTTTCCCCAGAACATCAGGAGAGGAGGTCCAGTCTGGTCCAGGAGGAAACAGAGTTTTTACAGATTAAACAGAAGCTACTTCAAAGACCAGTGGAGGATGACGGGTCAACATTGACATTACTTGCAGTGAAAAGTGAAGATGATGATGATGAAGGCAGACAGACAGAGCCTCTAGCCAGCACTTCAACTCAACACATGAATACACAGGCTGATGTAGAGGACTGTGGGACATCACAGCCAGCTAGTGATAACCAGCCCCTCGCTTTACACTCTTCTCAATCGCACAATGAATCTGACACTGAAGACAGTGCTGAGCAGGAGGAGACCAGGGAGGGTCCATCAGATTTAAACACGCTGACGTCACACAAGACACAAAATGTGAAAGGTCAAGCCTGGTCGTTGAGCAACAAGCTGTCCCAGGACCTAAAAACACCAAAACAAACTGATTCCACGAGGAGTCACACAGGGAAGAAAAGGTTTAGTTGTACAGAGTGTGGCAAAATGTGTAATACAAAGGCACATCTTAACCAGCACATGAGGACTCATACAGGGGAAAAACCCTTTACATGTGAAGTTTGTAGTAAAGGGTTTAGTCGTAAGGGAACTCTAACTTCCCACATGAGGATTCATACAGGAGAAAAGCCTGTTACTTGTAAAGTTTGTAGCAAAGGCTTTAGAGCAAAGGGTAATCTAACTATGCACATGAGGACTCATACAGGGGAAAAGCCCTTTACTTGTAAAGTTTGTAGCAAAGGCTTTAGAGCAAAGGGTAATCTAACTATGCACATGAGGACTCATACAGGGGAAAAGCCCTTTACTTGTAAAGTTTGTAGCAAAGGCTTTAGTCAAAAGGGTACTCTAACTTACCACATGAGGACTCATACAGGGGAAAAGCCCTTTACTTGTAAAGTTTGTAACAAAAGCTTTCCTTTAGTATGTACTCTTAGGACACACATGACGACGCATACAGGGGAACAACCACTTTAGTTAGAGCTTCTGGCAAATGCATTGGTCAATTTCAGCTCTGATACGAGGATTCATACAGGGGAGACGGTAATAATGTTGTATTTTTTTAACACTTAAAACGTTGCCAAAAACCTCAACCATGTTTATTGAAATAAACTGTCATACATTTACATCGATTTCTCCATCACCTCTCCTCTGCTGTGTAGTGTGATGATGGCATGCTTTGAATGAAGAAATGACACTAATTCCATATGTCATAATAACCATATTAAAACTGTTTTAGAATAACACAAATTGCTCAAGCCTTTCCACTGCTGATCATGTCCAGCGCATGTAAGAAGCAATTAAGCTATCTGCAAGTTAGCTGACGTACGACGGGGTGTTCTTTTTTTTAATGTTTGACACATGCTGCATAGATGCGTCGTCACCATGGGAACCAAAAAGCTATGGGACGGCTGTTTGCTTAACGATTTGCTTAACGATTTGACAGCTACGGCAATTGCGGCATAGCTGCCGTACTTCCACCTAGCGGACCGGTCCTGAAAACCGTCGTTGCTTAAAGACCCTTTTTTATCATTTTTATCCCACAATTTTGCAACCCATTTTTTCACCCAGTGTCAATTATCTAATGTAATCCTGGGCGCTACACTTCCTCTGCCAACCTGGGGGGGGCAACGGACTGACCTCATGCTTCCGTAGCGCGTGGAAGGAACACGTTATTCCGACCAGTTCCATTCCCCTCCATCAGGCTCCCTGGCCAGCCGGGGAGGTAGTTTAGAGACCAGGATTACTGTTTTTTTGTGTGGGTACCTACTAGGGATGCACCGAAAGGGAAATTCTAATGAGATGACCATTAACCCTGACCATTAAACACAGGCAGACGCAACGATACAGTCTATCAGTCATTGTTAAAGCTCCAAATTATATTCCCATTCGTCTTTGTGTCTGCTCGTGTAAACGCAGCAGCGAGTGTGTAACTCGTGTGTAACGTTAGCTCCCATGCTAGCTACTAGCTAGTAGCTTCCTCGTCAGACAACAGAACACCACCACAGATCGGGTGGAAGCTGCACTGATATCACTGCTTGTGCCCGTGGATGGGAAATAAGATTTAAAAGGCTATGGAAGCGTGGATGAAAGCACAGATGTGTGCAATAAAGTTGTGTCGGATCTGTCTGTGCATTCCGTCTGCTGACTGCTGCTCGTGTGTAGTGACTCGTAGTGACTCGCAGCCAGCATCGCTGGCTGCTGATGCATAGTTAAGGAGCGTCATAAGCATGCGCCCTTCCTGCGCTGGAAGTAGCAGATCTACAAGTTATCTACCCGTCACAATGCACAGCGCTTTGGGCTTGTACATCTGTGTTTTTCCTGCAGTTTAGTTGAATTATATCGATTCACAACTTTATGACCTCACTACTACTATTCAGTGATATTTTTCGTCTTATTTGAGCCGAAACCGAATAGGCCGAAAATCCATTTTTAGCCATTTTTAGCCTAATATTTTCGGTGGCCGAATTTTCGGTGCATCCCTAGTACCTACCCTAGGGGACACTGGGAGAACATGCAAACTCCACACAGAAAGGCCCTTTCGCCAACCCCACCTCGGGTAAGGGCACTGATGACGCGGAGGAGGGAACACGCCCCCCAGTGCCCACAGCGTCCCCAGCGGGAATCAAACCCAGGACCTTCTAGCTGTCAGGCGACAGCACTACCGACTGCCACCTGTTGCTTAAAGTCCCTATTGTGCGAGTTGGTGCAGGCTGCAGAAAGAGGCCTAGTACTTTGGTCCTATGAATACCGGTAGAATGATCAATCAATCACCAATTAAATTAATTCATTTTTTACATTACTAGGGCCTTACCCGTTATTATAACAGGAACTGATGTACAGTGTGGATAATGAGTTATAATTAGGGATTTCCCACTATTTTCGCTTCGCATCCGATCCTGATACCTACATTTCTGTGTTAGATACCAGTGTTGTGATTTCATGTTGTGTTTATAGCTATCTAGCTATATATCTCGTGTTGTGTTTATAGCTAGACTCCTCACTCAAATGTGCACTTGCAGTTTGGGCAACTCCAAAGCAAACTCCACATGTCTCAACATTTTATTTACCTGCCATAGTGTAAACCCCTTAGCCCTGTGTCAGATCTGTGGTTAGACTGGCATATTCACCGATACCGATATGACCCGATATGACAAATAAGGGCCGATCCGATACAGTATCGGGACATCTCTAGTTCTAATAGATCACATTGAGTGGGAGGGAATTGTTAACGGATGATCTTGGGAAGTTGGGTTGAACTTGGGCACGAAATTAATGTTATTATATAAGCTAGATGGATGGGTTGTCATGGATAGATAGATATCTGTCATTAACTGTCACAGTAATGTAGCTTTGGGAGTGTATAGCCAAATTCCATGTTGTGGTCTCAAAACAGTGCATGTGTTGGCGCAAACACTGGTCTTGAAACACTAAACAGCGCATGACAGCAGTGCATGTTAGTGCTGCCAGAATTGGCCAAAAATTATATTTGAATATTCCTTTTAAAACCACATGTATTCGAACAATTTTCGAATGTCAAATGTACATGATTTTAATATGAATATGATATGAATATTGCAGAATAATATACTGTAAAACTTTGTCTTTCTTTATCTATATGGTCCGGTCCTGTATGGGCTGCGGTTGGTGCTGAGAAATGTACTCTCTTAAGTTTTGCGAGATCAAATGAATGATTCATAATTATCTTAGTAGCCTAATTTTTGTACAATGTTTTAATTTACGTGGCAGTCTCGCCAGAACTCACACAGCAATGTTATTGTTATTTTTTTAATTCGAATCGGAGTGGGGAAATATAACCTGACGCTGCCAGATCCAAAAAGCTTGCTACACAAATTTGTTTCACAGCTTATTGGGATCTGGGATCGCGGAAGCAAATTCGATGACGGGGCTTTTCTTTTTTTTCAAGATACATGGTAGATGATTGGATGGGAGCGTCTGTCTATCACCGTGTGGGCGTGCAAACACAACCAATCATATTGACGTGTCTATATAGCTTCACATCCGGTTTCGCCCTTAGCTCACGCTGATTGGTTCGGTACGAAGCAGATCTGACTCAGGGCTCAACTCCGTCAGAGATCCCAGATGAGTGTTGTGTTGGGGAATATGTTTGCCCAATACCGCCCTCATCTGGCAGCGTCAGGTTAGGGGAAATAGGCAGAAACAATAGAAGAGAGATAGACAGGGAAAGAGATACAGGCAAATACAAGTAGTAGCAATAATAATGAATGAATGCAGTCCACGGTCATACTTCTGGTGGGCTCTGTGTGTGTGTGTGTGTGTGTGTGTGTGTGTGTGTGTGTGTGTGTGTGTGTGTGAGAGAGAGAACACTGCACTCAATGAGGACGACTACAAGTCCTTCCCACCAGACTCAATCTTTCCATCTGGTTCCCCACCACTCAGGTCCCTCATTGCTTGCACGGTACAGAACAGATCACTGAAACACTGCCACACATCTTGAATGGATGTTATGCATGTTATGCATACACCAGATAGTGTTGTCATGTTGTGGTTGATGAAGAGTCCAGAGAAGTGTCGGTATTAGAGATAGCCTGCACCTTTGACCATAGCTTAGAGGAAGCCTTTATGACCAAGGTCATAAAATACTTCTACATACCATCTCAGAGCTGGGCTCTAGGTGCAGTCTATTTGTCTTTCTATTTGGCAGCTTAGGGCATGCGCACAGACTGGTTGTTGGAGTGTTCCAACAACTTGGGATGCCCAAAAAGGAGGCAAAAAGGCTGGCTAGGTATTGTGGTGTCTCTGCTATAATTGGCAGCCGTCATGGCGGAGACGCTGTTACTTATACTGTATATCCATAGAGTACTGAGTGACATGCCTATTGTATCTTGAAAACACATGCCATGATTTTGCAGATGTAACTCTAATGCACCTATAATATATGTGTCCTTGTATGCATATCCGATGTGTGGACATAAATATATGGTTAAAATGTGTGTGCGTGCAATTATAAATGATCTGCAGCTACATGTTTGTTTGTTTTATTCTTTGTGCTGTCTGGTGATGCGTACACATACATATGCTCGGGTACCAGAATATGGGGTGCTAAGATTATTATAAATTATCTGCAGCTATTCTTATCACACCATAGCACAAGATGACACTATTATACAATCATAGGCTATTTCTCAGGCGTTCCACGTTTCATATTTTCGGCACAATTGTTGAATGTCTTTATATGTTTACGTTCTTCACTTCGATTCCTTCATTCCAGGCCAGTGTGTGGAGTCCAGCCTGCAGGTCAACATGAGTTCTCCACAACCAGCCTGCACTGGACAGGAACAGCAACCTAATCGGGAATCGTAATCATAAATAATAATATTTTGTTAAGAGAAATGTTCTATAGTTTAATTTATATGAATTTATTAGTGAATTAAATTTTCCCCATTGACATGAATGGGAAAATGCAAAAAATCACATTCAAGTATTTTTTCCTCGGAGACTGTAAGCACTATAGTTACAAAACTTGGAGGATAAATTCATAATTATCACTAAAATGTATTAACTTATAATTTTATCGGTCGGCCTCATGGTGGCCCTATAACAGCCCACTTTATGTTTTGGCTTATAACTCTTGAACCATAGGTCGTAAAAAGGTTAAAAATGTAAAAACATGACGTGATAACTTTCTGAGGCAGAACAAAGTTCCCTATCTGTCAGTAGCTACACTGGACCATGATTGATTGATTGATTGATGCATGATTTCATTGTATGGCATTGCACACAGGTGGTGCAAACATTTTTGTTTCACTCACTCGGATTCTGGTCTAACTAAGGAGGCTCTGTACACTTGCAGTTAGTGTTACATCGCACTGCCAAAGTTATTTAAACACGTCTGAATGCCAAGGACAGACGGTCAAAGACATTCTAAAGGGTGGTTACATACAGTACTTGTATGCAACTCAAGAGGAATGAAGAACCTCTTTTACACAACATGTTTTGTACTTTTGTATTTTAATTTGTTTGATCAATATTATGTACTGTGATGTAATTTGTTGATTATCGTTTATTATTTTGTGTGAACATACAGTTGGCATGGTGGAACAACTGAGGGATGAGAAGAATGTCCGTTTATAAAGAACCCGATGTGTCGTCAATGTTGTGAGAAGAGGTACAGGACTGTTATTTTCTCCTTGTATTGCCGTTTGTCCAGCACCCATTGGCTATAGAGCAGAGGTTAGTACGCGTCGTACGAAGCCAACTCTTGTCGTGACAAATCATGACAACACACACAATATTTTGGACCAAACAAATAATTACAAAGAAGAAAAACAACAAAAAAAGTGTTGTAACCTGCCGTTGTGCAATGTTGTTTAGACAGATAGGTTCATTGTTTACCTTGTATGATATCCAAAGGTCCAAATACAACATGTTTAGATAGCATAGGCAGAGAGGCCAATAGTTCTTATAAGAACAGTGAGTCAACAGTCTGTCTTGAGAGACTAGTATAGATATATAGGCATGCATTGCCATTGCAGGACACATTGAGAGAGAGAGAGAGAGAGACACACACACACACACACACACACACACACACACACGCAGAGAGAGAGAGAGCAGTATAAGGCGACAAGAAGGGATACTGCTCTTGTCTTAAAGGTGAGATATTTTCCATTTAAAATTACACATCACAGGTTTACAGGAGTAAAGTTCTATCGCTTTAGTTAAGAGGAAGGGAGAGAGACCAATCAAAGACACAATGATGTACATCAGGGGTCTGCAACCTTTTTTAAATGAAGTGCCATGTTTGTATTTTCTAGATCGTCAGTGTGCCATATCAACATTAATTAATTTGACAGCACGTCAAAAAGTCCAACATGTTTTGCTTGTCCACAAATATAAAGTTTTTCCTTATTTTTAAATATTTTCTTTCACGTTGTTATAATGATCATTATACTCGGGGCAATAACATAGTTCATTTTTAATGAATGTGGAACGCAGGATGTAATTTATGTGATTTGACTCATTTTTTTAAATAGTTTATTTAAAACCAAAAATACTCTCTCACACACTTGCCAGTGTGCCAGTGATCACCCTCCTTTGTGCCAATGTTGGCACTGGTGCCTAAGGTTGCCTACCCCTGATGTACATAATTACACATAGTAGATAAATGTGTTACTCTGTTTAATAATAAATAATAATTATTATCATTATAGACTATAGAGTATGATTTGTTATTCTGCCTCATTCTGGCATAGACGCCTGTTTGATTTGTAGGCCAGTCAATCTAAGCTAAACACTTCAAAAGAAACCGCAATAGTAATTGTTCAAGGTTTTTTATGATCCTTATAGGGTCATCCAAATAACATTAAAAATGGCATATTGAAAACGGCCACATAGCCATCTTCACAAATGTGATGAGGATGAGGTCATGTTGGGCAAGTGGCTATATGGCCGAATTTAGCTCAAGGATTGTTTTCCGTGCAAAATGAATGCTTGCAATGGATTCAGAATCATGAATATTGACATGTGACATTATGGCACAATTCAATTGGCTTTATCGACATGAGAAAACATGCTTTCCACAAAGCAATACAATCAAAATCAATTGATTTGAAATGGTCAGAATATTCCATATATCTGTTTCTATGTACCGAGGTCACTCTGTGCAGAATACATACAATGATTAGTATAGTCTTTATTGTTCCATTTGATATCCTAACACAGCATCTAGCATGTACGTACCTCAACCTCACTAATCTTGGCTACTTTGCGCTCTGTTGTGTACGCACGCACGCACGCACGCACGCACACACACACACACGCACGCACGCACGCACACGCACACACGCAGAGTTACTTCTTACTTGTGTTTTTGAGTGGTGCAGCCACTCCAATGTCCGTATCGATGTCCCTGTATGTATAGTATGTTTAGGTTTACCAACAGTGGCGCTTTCGAGCTTCACACTGTGCATAGGTGCATGATGGGAAGCTGAGTTTTAGTGTAACAGTACAGAACAGACTACCAGACGCAATAGCATTTGTAAGAGCCAAAGTGGTTAAAATGTGCAATTCATATTTTTCTTGTTTTCATCTTATGATTATTGTTTTCAATGCTTATATAACTGTTTCGCAGTTGTTGGTAAAGAGCGCCCCCTAAAGTTTCATTTAATGCTTTATGATGCGCAGCTGAGGAGGGGAATTAGTTTGTTATGCAAGATGAGGAAAAGAGGGATTTGGAGATGCTAGTTTGACTCGTGGAACTCGACAGTTTTGACCGCAATTATCGGGTGTTTTTCTCTTGTAATTTGGAACCTGTATCGTCAGACAACATTACAAAAGACATTTCTGTGTTTGTGCAAGCAAAGGACTACTTTTTATTTCGTTTTTGTGTGCATTTCCTGTACTGCAATTTCTTTCACTAAACTCCACTGCCAACATAATCGCTGCCTCGGAGTCTGTGGCTGCGTCCGAAATCATTCCCTATGCCCCATATAGTGCACTACTTTGAGGTTCCGCCATTTTGTTATAGTGTCCGAATATGTAGTGAGCATTTTTGCACCCTAACGTAGTGGACTGAAGTATCCCACAATGCACATGGAATTGTAGGGAGCATCCGATGGTCACTACAAAAACACAGCGAAGCAAATCTGCCCCATAATGCATTGCGCAAGCTCGCTCTTGAGCGCACATGCACGCGTTTGCGCACGTGCGCTGCTTCTGCATGCATGCGCTCATTGCGCTCCAACTCAGAAGAGGCAGAAGTTGAACCAGCGAAAGAAATCAACACAAATGTACTTTTTAAACTTTCGTTTTCCCCTCTTTTCTTCCCTGGCGGATCTCGAAGCTACAGATCTCGAGACAAATGATCTGTGCATTTATTTGAAATTGTTTTATTTTATTTATAATAAATCTACTCGTTTGCAATAGTATTACTAATCTGATTAATTGTATCACCCAGGCCCAGCGCATGACGTTAGGAGAGCAATCAGTTGCTTGCTGTAGAATATATTTGTGAGATTCTTTATCACAAACGTAGGCTAAATACATGCATGTGAGACACATATTAATTGTGTCCGAACATATGTTTTATTAATATTCATTCATTCCTGCCATGAATATGCTATCTAACATTATTTCATTGAATTGCAATAAATTGCAACTTCATTGTGTAGGCAGTCATTTATTGGACTGCTGTTTCTGTTAACACCAAACGTCCGTATTGTGAGAAGAGCTTGTAGATCGGCTACTTTTGGTAATTCTTTACCAAAAGTACCCAAGTAAAAGTATACAAGCTCACAACACGGACGTCGCGCGTTGCTTAGATCGGCTATTTTTGCCGTATCCCCCCCGCCCCAGGATTAGCGGGGGTTCATGTGGTTAAGATTAAATCATGCTGCTGATATTTTCATATATTGTCAAGGTTGTGCACTGTTTTCCCATAACAATGGGCCTATGATTATTATCAATAAATTAATATTAGACTATATCCATTATCCTAAATAACCTTTTTATCATAGATATATAGGCCTAAATGCCTGCAAACATATTTTCATTAACCTATTTTTTCCTTTATTCATTCATGAATTTAAAAATAACAAATAAAAAGTACATGAACCCGCGGAACTACAGCGCCCTCTATCGATATTGACGTCAGAGTCGGTGCTCCCCATACAGGGAGTATTGTCCCAAATCATCACTATAGAGTCCACTAGAATCTGGATCCCCGTATGGGGGATAGGGAGTAGGGAACAACCCTAGCAATTCGGACGCAGCCTGTGTCTGTGTCTGTGAGTACTGTGGTCCAGTTTCTGCCCTTGGATATATACAAATACAGTGTGCCCCACCTGTGCATTACGTGTCATCTCAAAACCTGTGTCAAACTGGCGAATGTGGCTATTAGAAATCATGGAACATTATTGTTTGGAAACAGCATTTGTTCACCACCAAGGGTCCCTGTTGCACAACTCACTTCAGACAGGTATTTTAATATGATAGGCCTACATGATGTGTGTACGTGTGTGTGTGTGTGTGTGTGTGTGTGTGTGTGTGTGTGTGTGTGTGTGTGCTTGTGTATATGTGTGTGCACTGTGCAGCTGCGCAGCAGACAGGATGAAGATGGCTCTGTGGCTGGTTGGGACCTCCCTGCTGCTTTTCTCTGCACCTCTCTGTGCTCTCCACACAACTGGTAATCAAAAAAATCACACTGATGTGAAGTGAGCGGTGTCTTTGATGAGTTGAGGGGTGGGGGGGGGGATGCCACATGACGTCACAGGGTGGGTTAGACATAGACAACTCCACACTTTGGAGCGGATAGCACCGCTCAAAAACTAATATTGTAGATTGTTCTCTTCTAATCGAAGTGATATTACTTCATAACTGTTTATGCTATTGTCTGTGTACAGAGTCTGATGATGTCAGGTTGGTGGGAGGCGCCAGCCGCTGTACTGGTTTAGTGGAGGTGAGACATGTCGACAACACGACACAGAGAGAATGGAGACCAGTGGTTCCTTTCTCTGACTGGACCCATGCGTCGTCTTCTGTCGTGTGTAGACAACTGGGCTGTGGCTCTGCCGTTTACACAGAAGAGAGACGTGGGTCTGCAGGTGAATCCGTATGGTGGATCACGTCTCTCTGTGTCGGATCTGAATCTTCACTGAGGGAGTGTGGACCAATACGGCCTTACTGGAGTTCTCCTACCTCCCTCAGACTGGGGCTGATCTGTTCAGGTAACAATCGATGACTTCAACAATGACACTAATCCTAATCTATATTGCCTGCCTGCCTGCCTGCCTGCCTGCCTGCCTGCCCGCCCATCCCTCCCTCCCTCCTGCGTGAGTGCATGTCAGTCAGTCCCGCGTGAGTGTGTGGTGTTTCTATCTTTTCTTTGCTTTTCTGTCTTGTGTTTTTGGCCAATGTTTGACCAGTTTGTTGATTACTTTTGATGAAGCAATAGATTATTTTCTTTTGTATTAAGAGGTCTAAAAGTCCGTACATGTTCTCTCTCTCTCTCTCTCTCTCTCTCTCTCTTCCTCCCTCCCCAGAGTCATTGAGGTTGGTGAATGGGCGTGGTTTGTGTTCAGGCAGAGTGGAGGTAAAGTCTGATCAGTCGTGGGTCTCGGTGTGTCAAGGTAGTTTTGACCAACAGGATGCAGAAGTAGTCTGTAGGGAGCTTGGCTGTGGGGCTTCAGTCCTCCCGGGGGCGTTCTATGGTGAAGTGAAGGCTCCAATGTGGACCAAAGAGTTCCAGTGTGAAGGCAACGAGTCTGCTCTCCTGGACTGTAGAACCTCAGACTCAACCAGAAACATCACCTGCTCACCTGACAAGACTGTTGGACTCACCTGCTCAGGTAAAAGACAACCTACACTATAGGTTTGATTATCAGTTTACAGTCAAAGTGATTTGACCTTTTTAAGCACTTAAGTTAAATCCTATATTTATTTCACTGTATTCCCAAGGGTTCTATACTGTAAGGAACACTACAGTTCTTAATGCTTACTCTATTGTCTGTGTACAGAGCCTGGTGATGTCAGGTTGGTGGGGGGAGCCAGCCAATGTACTGGTAGACTGGAGATGAAACACCAGAGAGAATGGAGACCAGTGAATCCTTTTTCTACCTGGAACCACGAGGCATCATCTGTCGCATGCAGACAACTAGACTGTGGCTCTGCTGTTTCTACAAAAACGAATAGACGTGGTCCTACGGATCGACCGACATGGTTTATTAAATCTAACTGCGTTGGATCTGAATCTTTACTGAAGGAGTGTGGACCAATGTGGACTGTTACTTCCTCCTACAGTATGGCGCTGATCTGTTCAGGTAACGCACACTGTCTGTCTGTCTGTCTCTGTCTGTCTGTCTCAATGCACATTGAATGAATGAACATTCGATACATGAATGTGAATTCAATCACCTGAACATGGTCTCATGTAAACACGCAGGATTTAGCTAGAAGCTCATTTCCATCCGTTTCCCCAACACACAAAAAACACCACAATAACAACATGACGAAAACACAGTGACCATAAAAGTGTTCTAGTTTAAAACTAAAAACCTGCGTACCTTCCAATTAAAGTTTAATACCTAAACGAGTATACCCTACCTAGTTTAAACCCAACTGAAACCTTACATACCTATACCTATCCTAAGTCTAGTGTTTCCAGACGGAATAATTACACATAAGTGAGTCAGGAAATAAGACAACAAAACACTTCTGAGGTGCCCACATTTCCCTAGTGCCCACCATGTTGTGTGCGTGCGTGCAGTTCACGTATTGTCCACAGTATCATAGTTTGAGAGAATTTATGTTATTCATGAGGAGGCCTAGTGTCCAGTATTTTATTACTTTGACCAAATCTGGTGTAATGTTTAACGGCACATTATTCAAAGCAATACACTCTCACCTCCAATTATAAATCCTGCACGTCAGTCACGTTAGTGTACGACATATACAGTACGTCTTTACGCCTCCACAGGCCACCCCTCGCTATCAGCCAATCCACCAGGAGAAGTTGTCGAGGGCAGCAAAGTGACTCTGACCTGCAGCAGGGACGTCGCCAACTCACCGGTAGACACCTACACCTGGTACAAAGACGGCGGACCTATCTCTACTGGTCCTCAGCTGGTGAAGGACAATGTGTCCCCGGCAGACATTGGCTGGTACTACTGTCAGGGGACCAACAGACATGGATCACGCAGATCATCAGCACACCAGCTACAGGTTCAGTGTAAGTGTAACTTAAAGGAGAATTTCGGGCTAGAAGGCTTCCCTACCTTTATTTGTAGTCGTTACGTCCCCACCAAAGTGGTCCTGCAGGTGTTGTTTTGTGCAAAAAAACACAATATTGGCTATTTCCCCTATACCATAAGCCCTCAATTGGGCGTCGGGTTTTAGTGCCAATTCGCTTATTTCCATCGCTTAAAAATATTTGTGTTTGTATATATCCTCTCTTCATAATGTAAATAGTATCCCAAGCGGCACACTTTACTACTTATTTCGATGGAAATGAGCGAATTGGCACTAAAACCCAACGCCCCAATGAGAGCTTATGATATAGTGGAAATAGCCAATAATGTAATTGTATAATGTATGGGGACCTAACAACTACAAATACAGGTAAGAAAGCCTTCTAGCCCAAAATTCTCCTTTAACTTGTTAGGTTATTTGTTTTCTCCGTTTTTGAGCCCCTCCTATATGCGCAGCTTTGTGTGTCTGTGTGTCCGTAGTAGTTCTAAATTGCAGTATTGGTACTTTTACTTAAGTAAAACTATTGAGTACTCTTTCCACCACTGAAAGTGACATGCATCGTGCGTGTTTCTCCAACAGACGGTCCCAAGGATGTCCTTTTGGACGTACATCCACCAGCAGCTCGTGTTTCCAACGGAGGCTCGGTCACTTTCCGCTGCCGCAGCAGTGGGTCACCAGCGCAGAGTTACGTCATTTATAAAGACAAAACTATAGTGGCAGAGAGTCAGTATTTTACCATCTCTAACGTCCAGCCCAGTGACAGTGGGACGTACTACTGTCAGGCAAAGAACAACATCGCCACAGCCAGTTCACCGGGAGTCACTGTTGATGCACACTGTGAGTTTTTAGTTTCATTGAGTTTTTAATTGTATTATTAATTCATATAGTTTACACAGTGGTTCCAAAACTTTTTCATGTCAAGGACCCCCAAAATGATTGGCGGACCCCCCATTAGAAAATAATTATGCCAAGGACCCCCATAAGAGAAGTTTTTTATGGTTCTAAAAGGGGCCATAGCCTAAATCAGGTCAAACCGGGGGTCCCTGAGATAGAAATGCCATTAACTAAGGCTTAGTTAATGGCATTTCTATCTCAGGGACCCTAATACATATTGTAAAATCAAACTTAATTGAACTCTGAGAGTGTACAAATGGAACCAAATAGACCCGTTAGGGTCCATTTGGTTCCATTTGTACACTCTCTGAGTTACAGACCCATCCTAACTATCATTTAGCTGGGGACCCTCCTGGAACTCCCTCAAGGACCCCTAGGGGTCCCCGGACCCCACTTTGGGAACCACTGGTTTACAAACTGTTCAGGTCTTGGCCCAAAAAAGAGACGTTTGCAGATCTACAAGCGCCGTGTTGCGAGCTTGGAGATCAGCTTTTTCACTACTTCTTAATGGGATATTTCACTATCAAAAATATATTTTGGTCATATTATCATCTACTCTGGCTTATGTGAACACCCCGGAACGTTTTTAAAGTCGATTCACAAATGTAACTTTTAAGCGAACGTGACGGTGAAAATAGCAGATCTACAAGCTCGTAGATGCTATTCTATTCACTATCTTACACCAGTTTGGGTCCCGCGGGGAGACATGACACTTCTCTTTTGGGTCACGTGCTAAAAGGTTTGGAAACCACTGGTGTAACTGCAGTAGAGCATCTAGAAACCTTCTGCAAAAAAAACACTCCTCACATCATGTTGTCAATAAGTTGTGTGTCATACTGTTTCGTTGCTTATCTCTTGCGTTGCAGTGTTGAGTACTGCGGAGAAGCCTATCAGCATAACGGGCCATGTTGGGGGCAAAGTGTATTTCCGGTGCGCAAACTGGGATGTCTGGACCAACACTATGGACTCTCCAAAGTACCTCTGTAGAAGTCCATGTGGTAAAGAAGACACTATCAAGGCAGAGTCTGGTGAAACTGTAGTAAGCGATAGAATCAGTTTGAGAAACGCAGGAAAATCATTGTTATTGGTATCCATCACTGAACTCAGGAGGTCAGACTCTGGAACCTACATATGTGGACTGGAGAGAGAGAGTATCTGGCTGGCTGATTCATACATAGAAGTGCATCTTCATGTTCAAGATGGTAAGTCTCTGCTTCAATATATGAATGAACTGTGCATCATGTTTCCACTGCAAGTTACACTATTGCCTAACTACTGTTCTGTTTTACATTCTCTTGAAAGGACTACATTGTCAAAAATGGGGATAGTTGACCCACACAATGGACTTTGTTACTCATCCCATAGAGACACAAAGAGTCTCCTTTGTGTCTCCATAGGGAACCACCGCTGGTCATTAAATGATTGGCTTAGGAAACCGACAAAAATATTTCCACCGGCTTTTAATTAATTTTAAAAATCTGCTATTTTCACTATTTCTAAACTTATTTGAACATTTCCCATGTTGGTATTTATGCTGGAAGTGGTTTGTGGTTCAACATAAAAACATGCCTTGATCATTCCTCCTTTGGTCTCAAACATGCTTCCACGTACTAGCTGTTGCACTCAACCTCATTAATCTGATCATTGTTCCCTTCAGCTCTCCAGGTTCAACCAACACTCCACACAGCAGGTAGTCAAACATGAACAAACAACTACACATCATTGTAAGCTAAAACAACAATTTCTTCTCATCAAAGTAATATTACATGTTTTATTACGTATGCTATTGTCTCTGTACAGAGCCTGGCGATGTCAGGTTGGTGGGAGGAAGCAGTAACTGTGCTGGTCAAGTGGAAATGAAACACCAGGGCGATTGGAGACCAGCGGCTGATTTGACATCTAGCTGGAACCTGACGTCGTCATCTGTGGTGTGTAAACAGCTGGGCTGTGGCTCTGCTCTTCACACAACGTGGAGGTCCAGTTCTGGACGTCAACCTGTATGGTGGATTACATCTTCCTGCGTTGGATCTGAATCTGCACTGGAGAAGTGTGTAACGATGCAGGCCGGTAGCTCTGGGGACAGACTGGAGGTGATCTGTTCAGGTAAAAATAACAACACAACACACTGAGACCGATAGGCTATATACTGTCTACTGTAATTTTGTCTGTCTGTCTGTCTGTCTGTCTGTCTGTCTGTCTGTCTGTCCTATATCTTTCCATGGATTGTCACCTTGTAGTTGTGGAAAGGCTTGTGTGTTCCAATGAACCTGAGGGTGATGCCGGTAGGGTCACCCATGGTGTTACGGTTGAAGGGGAGGTCCAAGACTATAAGCCTGATCCAAACACTGTGCCTGGGGGCACACAGGCTCTGAAAGGTATCCGGATTTAGTGCATTTTAGTTTTTACTTCACCTTCAGTACTTGCGCAAGCAGAGCGCGCAAGTACTAGTTTCGCCCAGAACTATGTTCGATGCATATGCACCGTCCGAGCAAATGACGTAATGACTACTTGTGCCTGATACGGCAGTGGTGCCAGATTACTGTATACATGGGAGCAATACCTTTAATCCTCCCGACACTAAAACATAATATCGTCATTACGTCACCATCGAAAACCAATTACACTCTGGCATTGGGTACTTTAATCCACATCTTTATTACGTCATCATTGAGAGCTAGTTATACCAGTTATAGCCTGACGTCATATGCTGGGACGGTGCATACGCATCAAAAGTGGTGCAAAGTAACCACAGTATACCGCTAATCAACTTACAAATTACATATACACAGAGGCATTTAGTATTAATATCGCTATAGTCCAAGATTAAGTCAATTTAAAGCAATACATAATTAAATAATTATACTGTATACGTGATAACATATTTTATTTCAGTTTATATACTTTTCTTTTCATCGGATATCGATGATTTATTTTTCTTTGGTAGAAACTTGTACCATACTTCATAATAGGCCTACTACTTTTTTTACATGCATAAAGTAGGTAAGTAGCAAATAGCTAAACCTAATAATTCAACATTTCAAACGTTCCTTCACAGAGAAGCGGAGATTTGACAGTTTGTAGCGGTCGACAGTACTTGCGCGCTCTGCTTGCACAACAAGCAAGTAGGCACTCGACTAGAGTGCAGTTCTAGTTTAAATTGCATTGAATTGAGAGAGAGAAACACTTATACGTCCGTATAGGTGCCCTTTGAGAGCGGTAACCAGCTGTTTGAAAACCAGGAAGAGACGCCTGCTCTAGACGCCTCTTGCCACGACAGTGTGCCTCCATGCACCCTTTGACAAATATAACCTTCTTGCAAGTTCTTGGTTCTTAAATCACCTGTCTTGTTACAGATCAGCTGTTTCAGCCAAACACCTGTCTTGTTACAGATCAGCCATTTCAGCCAATCACCTGTCTTGTTACAGATCAGCTGTTTCAGCCAACCACCTGTCTTAGTTGTTACAGATCCGCTGTTTCAGCCAACCACCTGTCTCGTTACAGATCTGTTTAAGCCAGTCATCAGCCTCTCCCCTTCCACGAAGGGGGTTTCCGAGGGCCAGCAGCAGGGGCAGCAGCAGGTGATGGAGGGTTCCAGCTTCACCATCAGCTGCTCCGTCCAGCCACAGCACCCCGGAGGCTCCTTCCAGCTCACTGGACCCAACCACACCCAGCCAGCCGTCAATCACTCTGCCAACTTCCTGTTTTCTGCAGCAGACCACACCCACCAAGGGACCTACAGCTGTGTTTATCACGTCAATGTTTTGGATCGTAACGTCTCCTCTGAGAGCGACTTCCTCCATCTCACTGTCACAGGTGAGGTGACCTGAATGAAACTCTTCACACTGTCCAACTCATGAAAGTGACACCACCATGACAACCACCATGTTTGTTTTTGAGGGGCACTAGCCCCTCCTACATCCAGCTTTTGGTTACCGTCCACAAATTTAGTCTTAAACAAACTTGACAATGAATGGAGAATTTTACGTCATAGTGTCAAGTGTCTGAGCATTGAGCAAATCAACTTTCGATGTTAAGGGCACGATTCGATACGATTTTTGATACGATTCAATGGATATTTTTTAAAACCTCCTATTTTCAGCACAGAGTGCTGTATGATCATTAATTTAAGCTAATGTTTTGAATTGTAAAGAAAAACACATTATTGTTAAGCTCAACTCTAAGTAACTAAATAAAATAAAAAGTAAATAATATGACTGGGACTCGATTAAAAATTATAATCTAATTAGAGGCCTTATAATTAATTAATCTCAATTAATCACATTTTAATCGCATATCAATATGCAATATAACTGTGAGATTTTCTTTTCCAAAGGTATTCCAGTGAATCAATGAATAGCGACTGCAAAAGATTAAGCAATACAACGTTGTTTTTGAGGAGCGGCTGGGCACTATAGCCACTAGATTTTGTCTATGCCTCTAGTTGTTTTTGAGGGGCGCTAGCTAGTAACTCCTATACTAGCCATGACTTGTTCAGTCCTGTTTCAGGGCTACTCCTGTACTTGGAGTCGGTACTTAGGACTAACATTATAGCCCGACTAAAGGAGCTCACTCCGGCGCTCTAATGTAGCAACTTCACGCAGAGGTTCCATGGGCTGGACTGGCATTAGCCTCCACGCTCGGCTGCCTCATGTCTTGCACTGAACACAGCTTTGCACTGCGGTCCTCATCGCAATGCGACACATGTCGAAGCAGCCGTAGCGTGGAGACCAGCGCCAGTCCAGACTCCAGGCAGTCTCAGATATGGAACCTTTCACTCCGCTATTGTACACAACCATACTATATAAACACAACAGCGATATAAACGGCTTCTTCCTTTGGGTGAATTTGGGTGTGTTGTGCTCTGTGTGTTCTGTGTGTGTTCTCTGATGATGCCACCGCAATCAGGCAATGAGCTAGTACTGGCTGGGTTGTGCACCGGCATTATAAGTACGACAGGCCGAAACTGGTCCTGTGGGAAACGTTCCGGGGGGACTAAACGGACGGCCGTGCGCATGCGATGAAATATCGCGAGGCGGCTGGTGATTTCGATACACCGTATCGAACGTCAATTTTTATTTGATTTGTATATGAATCGAGAATCGTGACAGCCTTTTACGTCATGATGATGTACGATGATGGGAGCGCCCCTCACTTCACAAGGGTGTGATTTTGTGTTTGTTCACAGCAAACCCATTGCTTGTCGTGTGTTCAAATAATATCTCTTTAAAAGGTGTATTCTGTTGTCTCTGTACAGAGTCTGTTGTCAGGTTGGTGGAAGGAACCAGTCACTGTACTGGTAAACTTGAAGTGAAATACCAGGGAGACTGGAGACTGGCGGTTCCGCTGGCGCCTCTGGTTAGCTCTGGCTGGAACCAGAAGTCATCATCTGTGGTGTGTCAACAGCTAGGCTGTGGCTCTGCTGTTCACACAAAATGGGGTCCCCATGGTGGTTCTACACGTCAACCTGTATGGTGGATTACATCTTCCTGCGCTGGATCTGAATCTGCACTGGAGGAGTGCGCAACGATGCAGGCTGGTAGCTCTGGGGACAGACTGGAGTTGATCTGTTCAGGTAACAAAATAATGACTTCCACAATGACAGTAATCCATACCCTCTCATATAGCGTACCGTAAATTCCGGACTATAAGCCGTTACTTTTTTCCCATGCTTTGAACCCTGCGGCCTATACAACGGTGCGGCTAATCTATGGGGACCTTCTAAATATATCTCTATGGCCACCTGCGGCTTATAGTCCAGTGCGGCTTGTTATGTGCTTTATAGTCCGGAAATTCCACTCATCTAGACTGAGATTTGCACATGCTAAGTGTAAACAGGAACTGCGATGATGGAGTGTTCCAGCAGAGGTGCTAGAACAGAAAGCTCAAACCTTGTGATGTGAGATCCAGAACAGTTGAGAATTAAACAGCAGTCACCCTTCTATTTTCAAATGTTTTATATCATCCACAGCACTTGAATGAACAGTATATCCATGTTCCTTTGTCATTTCACACAAAAAAAAAAGTTTAGCACATCAAAGCGAGCATCAAAAGAACATGGAAATTCCACAAAAGAAAAATATACAAAAACATTCACATTTAGTAAATTGACTTGTCCTTTGTCTTTCAGTCTGTTATACACAACGTTTTTTTTCCACACAGTTATGAAATTGATATACTTTTTAAAATAAAAACAAAGTCAACATTATACTATTCTCTTAATTTTTATATCCTTTTTATTGTTTCAGTTCAGGGTCAGCAACTCTCATGCACCTCTAGCACCTCTGCTGGAATACTCCATCGCAGTTCCTGTTTACACTGAGCATGCGCAAACCTCCCGCAGGAGACCGGGCCACACCTCCGTGCACCTTCCTCTTTATTTTTCCTAGGTTTGTGCCTAGGAACATTAAGAAGGAACATGCACGGGGGAGTGTTCCAGCAGAGATGCTAGAGGTGCATGAAAGTTGCTGACCCTGAACTGAAATAATAAAAATAATATAAAAAAAGAGAATAGTACAATGTTGATTTGTTTTTATATTAAAAAGTATATACATTTCACAACATCAAAATGTGTGTGTATATAACAGACTGAAAGACAAGGACAAGTAAATTAACTAAATGTTAATGTTTTTGTATATTTTTCTTTTGGGATATTTTGGTCATATTATCATCTACTCTGGACCGTTTTTAAAGTCAATTCACAAATGTAACTTTTAAGCGAACGTGACGGTGAAAATAGCAGATCTACAAGCTCGTAGATGCTATTCTATTCACTATCTTACACCAGTTTGGGTCCCGCGGGGAGACATGACATTTCTCTTTTGGGTCACGTGCTAAAAGGTTTGGGAACCACTGGTGTAACTGCAGTAGAGCATCTAGAAACCTTCTGCAAAAAAAACACTCCTCACATCATGTTGTCAATAAGTTGTGTGTCATACTGTTTCGTTGCTTATCTCTTGCGTTGCAGTGTTGAGTACTGCGGAGAAGCCTATCAGCATAACGGGCCATGTTGGGGGAAAAGTGTCTTTCCGGTGCTCAAAATGGAAAGTCTTGACCGACACTATGTACTCTCCAAAGTACCTCTGTAGAAGTCCATGTGGCAACTATGAAGACATTGTCAAGGCAGAGTTCCGTGAAACTGTGGTAAGCGATAGAATCAGTTTGACCAACGCAGGAATATACTTATTGGCCTCCATCACCGAACTCAGGAGGTCCGACTCTGGAACCTACTTGTGTGGACTGGAGAGAGCATTGATGTTGGATTCATACATAGAAGTGCATCTTGATGTTCAAGATGGTAAGTCTCTGCTTTAATATACTGTTTACACTGAAAGTTAAAATATTGCCTAATTACTGTTCTGTATTCCATTCTCTTGAAAGGACTACATCGTTGATGTGTCAAAAATAGGGATTGACCCACAACATTTACTTCCCATAGGGGACACAAAGAGTCTCCTTTGTGTCTCCATAGGGAACCACCGCTGGTCATCAAATTATTGGCTTAGGAAACCGACAAAAATATAAATAAATGTCCATGAATTCAAGTTCCCATGGGCTGACTAATCAATAATAAGAAAGTCTGCTATTTTCACTATTTCTAAACTTATTTGAACATTTCCCATGTTGGTATTTATGCTGGAAGTGGTTTGTGGTTCAACATAAAAACATGCCTTGATCATTCCTCCTTTGGTCTCAAACATGCTTCCACGTACTAGCTGTTGCACTCAACCTCATTAATCTGATCATTGTTCCCTTCAGCTCTCCAGGTTCAACCAACACTCCACACAGCAGGTAGTCAAACATGAACAAACAACTACACATCATTGTAAGCTAAAACAACAATTTCTTCTCATCAAAGTAATATTACATGTTTTATTACGTATGCTATTGTCTCTGTACAGAGCCTGGCGATGTCAGGTTGGTGGGAGGAAGCAGTAACTGTGCTGGTCAAGTGGAAATGAAACACCAGGGCGATTGGAGACCAGCGGCTGATTTGACATCTAGCTGGAACCTGACGTCGTCATCTGTGGTGTGTAAACAGCTGGGCTGTGGCTCTGCTCTTCACACAACGTGGAGGTCCAGTTCTGGACGTCAACCTGTATGGTGGATTACATCTTCCTGCGTTGGATCTGAATCTGCACTGGAGAAGTGTGTAACGATGCAGGCTGGTAGCTCTGGGGACAGACTGGAGGTGATCTGTTCAGGTAAAAAAAACAATAACAACACAACACACTGAGACCGATAGGCTATATACTGTCTATACTGTAATTTTGTCTGTCTGTCTGTCTGTCTGTCTGTCTGTCTGTCTGTCTGTCTGTCTGTCTGTCTGTCTGTCTGTCTGTCTGTCTGTCCTATATCTTTCCATGGATTGTCACCTGGTAGTAGTGGAAAGGCTTGTATGTTCCAATGAACCTGAGAGTGATGCCGGTAGGGTCACCCATGGTGTTAAGGTTGAAGCGGAGGTCCAAGACTAAGGCCTCACTCACACTGTTGCAACATGCATACAACATTTGTCTTGTTTCTTGTCCGTGTTTAATGGCCGCCCCCAATGCATGTCCAATGGAAGTCACATGGTTTGACGGAACATTTTTGTTTGATGCGGGGGAGGGGAGCACAACACAGTCATCAAACAAATGTTTTGTCAAACCATGTGACTTCCATTGGAAATGCATTGGGGCGGTTATTAAACACGGACAAGACACGAGACAAATGTTGCATGCATGTTGCAACAGTGTGAGTGAGGCCTAAGCATGATAAAGAAATACGGGGCCTGGGAGCACACAAGCTCTGAAACATGGTGACACTGGCAGCCTCCTGCTGGCAGCCCCCTGTAACCAATGTGACACATGTAGATCGGCAATTTTCAAATGGCTGCTGAAATGTAAATTATATTAGGGCTGAAGTGGTTACTGTATGTTTTGTAATAATACAAACAAGACGCCCTAGACGCCTCTTGCCACGACAGTGTGCCTCCATGCACCCTTAGACAAATATAACCTTCTTGATTCGTGAATCACCTCTGTCTTGTTACAGATCTGCTGTTTCAGCCAATCACCTGTCTTGTTACAGATCCGCTGTTTCAGCCAATCACCTGTCTTGTTACAGATCCGCTGTTTCAGCCAACCACCTGTCTCGTTACAGATCTGTTTAAGCCAGTCATCAGCCTCTCCCCCTCCACGAAGGGGGTTTCCGAGGGGCAGCAGCAGGGGCAGCAGCAGGTGATGGAGGGTTCCAGCTTCACCATCAGCTGCTCCGTCCAGCCACAGCACCCCGGAGGCTCCTTCCAGCTCACTGGAGCCAACCGCACCCAGCCAGCCGTCAGTCACTCTGCCAACTTCCTGTTTGCTGCAGCAGACCACACCCACCAAGGGGCCTACAGCTGTGTTTATCACGTCAATGTTTTCGATCGTAACGTCTCCTCTGAGAGCGACTTCCTCCATCTCACTGTCACAGGTGAGGTGATGACCTGAATGAAACTCTTCACACTGTCCAACTCATGGAAGTGACATCACCATGACAACCACCATGTTTGTTTTTGAGGGGCACTAGCCCCTCCTACATCCAGCTTTTGGTTACCGTCCACAAATTTCGTCTTAAACACATATTAAATTCCCATTGACAATGAATGGAGAACTTTACTTCATAGTGTCTTAGTGTCTGAGCATTGAGCAAATAGGCATAGTGTCTATTTTACGTCATCATGATGTACGATGATAAGAGCGCCCCTCACTTCACACGGGTGTGATTTTGTGATTGTTCACAGCAAGCCATTGCTTGTCGTTCATGTGTAGTATGTGTGTTCAAATAATATTCCTTTAAAATGTTTATTCTGTTGTCTCTGTACAGAGTCTGTTGTTGTCAGGTTGGTGGAAGGAACCAGTCACTGTACTGGTAAACTTGAAGTGAAATACCAGGGAGACTGGAGACCAGTGGCGATTCGGCTGGCGCTTCTGGTTAGGTCTGGCTGGAACCAGAAGGCCTCATCTGTGGTGTGTCAACAGCTAGGCTGTGGCTCTGCTGTTTACACAAAATGGGGTCCTGGTGGTTCTACACGTCAACCTGTATGGTGGATTATATCTTCCTGCGCTGGATCTGAATCTGCACTGGAGGAGTGTGTAACGATGCAGGCTGGTAGCTCCGGGGACAGACTGGAGGTGATCTGTTCAGGTAAAAAAAAAGAAAAAAAAAAGACTTCAACAATGTTACCGTCTCATATAGAGTATGCACATGCGTCACTTGCCCCCCTCATCTAGACTGAGTGGCAAAACATTGGAGTTTGGATGTGCTCGTTGGAAATCACTCAGCGGTCCTGCGTAGCACCTGTGTCTAAATGGCACATAATGCAGGAAGCAGCAGGACGTCGCGCTCTGGAAAACAAGCGCTTCCAAACTCTTACACTTTTGAAAAGTAATTTCTCGACAGAAAGTAGCTCATAAAATGTACTGCGTTGGATTTTTATGGGCAAGTTTTTTATTCCTAAAAATATAGCTCAGGAAAGGAGCGCTCGTTTTACCCCGCCGAGCCCTGCCCTACTATTAGTAGCCACGGAAAGCGCCGCCATCCTTCTAATACAAACACAAAACCCCTTTCTGCCAGATGCCTCGCTAGCCTAGTGGACTACTATGCTGACTTGCAATCCATGCTTCACGTGTTCAAATCCCCCTTTTTCAACAACTGCTGGACAATATAATAGTTTTTGGATTATGGTTGCTGAGAGATACGACAATAGTTTTTGGATTGTGGTTGCTGAGGGATACGATAATAGTTTTTGGGGTAAGGTTGGTGAGGGATACGATAATAGTTGCTTGCGGTTATGTTTAGGTTAGAGTTAGAGATAGGGTTAGTACTAGAAAAGAAACTCAGGAACTGTGACGATAAGAGTGTTCCAGCAGAGGTTGCTAGAGGTGCATGAGAGTTGCTGACCCTGAAGTGAAATAATAAAAAGAATATATAATTGTACATAATATAATAATCACACGGTATGAGCTTTCTATCTAGCACCTCTGCTGTTCCGGCGGAGACCGTGCCATGCGCCCGTGCATGTTCCTTCTTAATAATAATATAACAATAATAAACTTTATTTATAAAGCGCTTTTTGAAAACAATGTTTACAAAGTGCTTTACAGTGTCAAGGGATAACCAACAGCAATCAAATGAAATGCATAACATTGACAGAATAAGACAATAATATAACCAAAAAGCATTATATACATACATGGACATGAGAAAATGAGCAACAAGATACATTTACGAAAAAGTAAAGTGTACAAATATGTTTTCAGATGTGACTTGAAAGTTGACACTGAGTTAGCTAGCCTTAAAGCCAGAGTCTCGGTGCCAGAGTCTTAATGTTCCTAGGTTTGTGCACTGAAGGTCTGTGTGACCAAATCACAAAATGCGAGCCAACCTGTTAATTTACAACAAGCTATTGCTCGCCAGCTATTTCCATTTCATGTTGGGCTCTTGAGATAGAAATTACTCAGCAGTTACTCATTCCCATCCTGGGGCAAATAATTAGCAGTGAAGAGGAGAAACGATCGAAGGACATGTTTCCCCTGTATTTCAACATATAAACCACAAATGCAACCAACCAGCTGTTGTTACACTGAAGCTCATGCAGTTTGTCATGTCTCTCCACAGGTCTCCAGGCACACGACACCACAGGTATGTCTGTCTGTCTGTTTGTCTGTCTGTCTGCCTGCCTGTCTGCCTGCCTGCCTGCCTGCACAGAGTTATTTGGAATGAGATAGTCTTGCTTTTGGCTTTGTGTATTTTTAAAAGTAAACCAACTCAAATGTAATGTCTCACCTTATCCAGAGGTGGAGCCCTTCCTCATCTTAGCCAACCAAAACAAGCTGATGATGAGCAGCCTGGACGGCTCCAGCTCCACAGTGTTGATAACCACAACCAACGGATTCTATGTAGGCCTAAATCCTATACCGTATTCTCCACTGCTTTTTGACATGCTGGAATGTATTCCAGTCTGAGACTAACACAACTGCTGTGGTGTGATAGGACTTTAAGATTGCAGAGTCTCTGGACTTTGACTATCAGCAGCAGATGATCTACTGGATAGGTGTGTCGACGCGGCATGACTGGTCGATCAGTGCCATGCACACCACCGGCAGTGACATCCAGGTCAGTGTGACATATTCTGGGGTCGGATAAAATGTTTGTGGTCGGCAACATCTGCAGCAACCTTGTCTGGGGCAACTTTTCTCTGCATTTAATTGCCGATTCTGCATTTGATGGCCGATAGACATTCATGGAAAGGCTTGAATGAGCAGTAAAGCTAATGTCGTCGCCATAACAGTGATAAGAGATACTGCTGGTTTTTATAGGTCCTGGTTGGTTTTTAGCTGGTTTTTATAGGTCCTACGGGAAGCAAATGGATATTAAATGAGTTGCTTTAGCAGACAGTTTGAGGGTCCAATGGAGTTAAGAGGTTTTGTCCGAAGCGCTTTTTACTACTTTCCATTGTTTTTTTGTTTTTCTTTAACCAACACACAGACGTAAAGGGTGTTCAATAGCACTCATGATGTATGCAAAAAAATGATTTAGTCGGTTTCCTCCCGACAGCAACCATTATGTAAGAATGAAGATATATATTCATGAGTGCATGTATGGTTCATTGACAGGTCATTTTCGACCACTCGGAGTCGCGTGGCATCTCGGGTCTGGCTGTTGACTGGGTGGGAGGTAACCTCTACCTGTGTGGCTTGGGTGTCATACGCGTGGCCAAACTAAACGGGTCGTACCTAAGAGTCCTGGTCAACACTCATGCCCTGCTCAACTCCAACCCATACGCCATAGCTGTGGATGTACGCCACGGGTAAGAACAAGATCATCATGAACCTCACACTGAATTCATCAAGCATCCTGTGAAACACCACGGACACAGGGAAACTGAATAAACACTGTTATTTCAATGGTAGTGGATGGAGAGAAAGGATTTTTGTCAAACCACACAACGGCAACCAATGGGTGCGAAGAGGGGCAGAACCAGGTTTGTTTCCCTGCCCAGATCCCTGTTTTTGAGTGGTGCAACCACTCCAAGGAACAGCAATGTCCGTGTTCACCTACCTATGTGTTGTTTCACCTACAGTATGTGTCCGCCAGTATGTGATGTTAATGAGCACCAGCATAGGCGGCGGGTGCGTTTTACCTTTTGGTAGGCTATAGAATTGCGTTGGGGGGGGGGACTCTCGCGGCCGAGCGAAGCGAGCCCGCATACTTTTACCAATGAATTAGCCTATACACAGACAACGACTTTTGGACGTCTTTTTCTCAAGTCTCCTGTCAGTCAGTGTAGATTACCCGGCGGTGTTGCTGCCCCTCCGGGAGTCGCGGCTCATGGCTCTTCACAGACGGCACAGAGACAGCAGTCACTCCGCTGAACGTGTCAGTGTTGCTGCAGTGGTGTGAACTGTGAACCGTGCGGGCACTGAGTTCTGACAGCCGACTCACAGCTTCTTCTTCTGAATTAGGCTACTTTATCTTTGCCTTGAAAAATACATTTTGCGTTTTGCTGTTTCCCAAAACAAACCAGCGCACGCTACTCTTTGCTACAAAGCGACTGGAAGGACGAGGTTTACAGACACCAATAGTAGTCATTCAATCATATGCTGATTAGGCCAGTTGCCGATCAGCGATCACCAGGGGGCAGCGACAACACACACACACACACACACACACACACAATAGCCTTCTATAATGCTGCGCACATATATTATATATATTTAAAAAAATACCCAGCATAATTTTTGGGAAGGCTAAGCCTTCCCTAGCCTTATGCACCCGCCGCCTATGAGCACCAGTATGACTATTAATACCAGTAGGGGTGCTGTTGTGCCAGAAACAGAGAGAGAGAGAGAGATAGTGCTGCACGTGCTGCACGTGCTGCACTGTTGCCTGCTAATGACAGAGAGAGAGGGAGGGGGGGGGGGGGGAGGGGAGTTGCACCACTCGGTTCACACGGGTGTGATTTTTTTCTACAGTGATAGAGTGATGGGGATTTCATTCATTCATTCATTCATTTTAGTTGGTATGAACTCTTCAATATTGTATGTCCACTATAGTCATTATTGTACATTAGTATGTATACATTAGTTGTGAATAGTGACCCCTGACACAGTGTCTCCCTGACAGATACTTGTACTGGTCAGACATAAACGACCACAACATAGGGAGGATGGGGATGGACGGCACCGACACGACGGTCATCGTGCAGGATAAGCTCTACTGGCCAGGCTCCCTGACGTTGGACTACGTCGACGACCGCATCTGCTGGACCAATCGCATCTACTGGGCGACCACTGGGAGGACACACATTGAGTGTGCCAACCTGGACGGAACCGACAGACACACAGGTCTGTCTTGCACCCACGCACGCACGCACACACAGCTAAAGGGATTGTGACATTAAAAAAAAGGTTTTGGAATTGTTCTTATTTTTTTTAGGTTTTCTAATCTCAATTGCACCCAAAAAACATGAACTTTTAACATTCAGTAGATTTTCTGTGATCTGGGGTTTTCTGGCTCAAACAGGTGCTCTGATTTGCCGGCAGTTTGTGATGTAAGATCCTGCAAATCCCATATATGTCAATGGGATTTGCCAGCAGATGTCACTGTTTTCACTGTTTTGCCTGTTTTCATTGTAGCTCAAAAAGGCTTCCAAACCCCAAAGAAAACTTCAGACCACAGAAAATCCACTGAATGTTCAAAGTTCAGGTTTTTTGGGTGTAATTGAGGTCATAAAACCTAAAACAAAAAACAAAAACAAAAATAAATGAAAATGAATGTCATAAAACCTTTAATACATCCTGTTACTGCATTTTACTGCACTGAGGTGAATCTTTTGGTTCTGTATGTGCGTCTGTATATATAGTTGTCGAGGGTCGGCACAACATCGTGGCTATTACCGTGTTTGAGGATCACATCTACTGGACACAGTGGGAGCCATCGACGTGGTCGAAGGTCGGCTCCATCAACAGAGCCAACAAGACTCATGGCACCGACAGGACCAGACTCCTCGACATCCACCAACCGTCCTTAACATTCGACATCCGCATCTACCACCCCAACAGACAACCCGAGGGTCTGTATACTACCGCCTGCTGTAACACTCTCATTATTACTCTATACGTGCTGTATTTAAAGGGGGTGTCAGTGATTTCAGTCAAAAACCCTTAGGTTTAGTTTTTGCCTTGGGGCACAAGCTTTCATCCAATCAGGATAGAGAACAAAAACGAAACCTAAGGTTTTTTGACCCCCCCCCAGGGGTTAACTGGGGACAAGGAGGAACTCCTTATATGGTCAGTACACTCTATAGCAGAGAGGATTATCACAACAAAACAAAAAAATAAGTGATATTTGAATTAAGTGAAATCACTGACTCTACCTTTAATGTAATATAATTGTATTATTTGATATGTTGATATGAAAAGTGTGGACGCCGCTTGCTTCCATTTTTAGGCCGCAATTCCCCACCGCGAAATAGCAGGTCTTAGGTCTAACATGTCACAATGTAACGTATACTGTGGTGAAGTTGTAGATCGGCTATATGCTATTTCAGCGCTGTGTTTTTCAACCCCACCCACCGAAATAATAATATATAAATACATAATTAATAATAATAATAATAATAATTCTGCCACAGTAATAGACAGCGCAAAACCCCATCCTTTGTCCGCCTTCTCCTACCAAACCACACCGTTTGTACACATCTCACCATGCACAACACCAACAGACATGCCTTTCCAGACATCAACCACTACTTTGCATCCATGCAACTGTCATATTTACATGAGTACAATACCCATTTATATGAAAACACATTCTTGCGCAAGACCACCAGCCTACGTCAAAATCGTCATCACTTTGCCGAGTTACGCCCAACTCCGTTCACTTCATGGGGCCAGTCCAATGGCGCATTGTAGTCTATACGGCCTTCACGCGTTACATGAACCACGCGACCGGGATGACTTCCGAATTCCGACCCCTCAATGTCCAACCTCGCTGCCTCTGCTCCACACCAGCTCAGTCTTTTTTTTTATCGGCTGTCATTATATTTTTGTGGCTTTCACACTAGACGATTGATCGCTGACCAGGGATCACACACTGCAAGAGTTCACCAAGATGTGATCCTTCCAGACCCGATACATATGTTTTTTTATTCCAATTCATTTTGACATGCACGTGCAGGATGCCGTGATACAAACGCGAGACCCACACAGGGAGCATCTCTCGCTCTCTCGCTCTCTCGCTCTCTCTCTCTCTCTCTCTCTCTCTCTCGCATCGCGGTGCCGGGGGGACTTGAATTGACAAGTGCGCGAGTGTGTGTGTGTGTGTGTGTCTACGATGGCCAGCCAGCCACACACACACACCACCTCTCATCTCATTTATTTCCCAGTCCCACCACGTATTCAAAGTAACCTGTGTGTGAGTGTGAATGTGTGCGCAACAACAGATAATAATAATGAATTAATAACCCATCCGTTTCTACACAATACTGGGTTTACAAACAAAGCTGCAACATGAAGTGTCTGTCAACTCCCGCAATTTCCTTCTGCCCATATTACGCTGCAACGTAACTGGGATGAGCCGAAATTCTATTAATAATAATAATAATAATAATAATAAGGAAAGAAAGACTGGTGTGCCTTATGATGTTGAGTCTTGATGTCTTGGGTTACAACAGGTTTAAAAAGCACTGTTGTAACATATTTGGTGTGTGTTCTCATTATTCCTTCCATGTGTGCATGTTTTCTTTACCCATGCAGTGTCTGGTCACCCATGTCAGACCAACAATGGAGGCTGCAGTCACCTGTGTCTGCTCTCACCTGGAGGGGGCTACAAGTGTTCCTGTCGCACAGACTCCTATTTGACAGCTGACAACAAGCAGTGCACGTCCGACTAACTGCACTGCCAGCCAGGTGATTCACCCGATCAGCCTCACTTGTGTTACGCTGTCTGACTTTATAGTCCGGGAGCTGTGGGGGTGAACGTGGTTTCGTCAGTAAATGTAAAGTGATTCTTGTAGCTTGAGGTCACCTATATGAATTCAAGAGGGTGCCCAATGATATACTGTATAGCCTAGTACTACTACTATGGCGAGAGCCTTGTCCAGTAGTGCATACCAGAGTACAATTTTGGGTAATGTCTCCCTTTACATGTTGTTTTGAACCCATACTGTATTTCAATGGGCCCTACACTGTAATGTTGAGTCACATCACATTTCTCATTCCTTCTATGGTCTCTGTAGGTGATCTGATGTTTAAGGACTGTGATGTTTAAGAACCCCAGTGCGAAAATCTACTAGTCCTCTTAATTCAATATCTTATTCTCTCTTGTAGCCATTTTGTTCACAGTTTGGGACACAATTGGTTGAGAGAGATATATATACACTCTGGCCCTGTTCGGCTTCCCTGCCAGTAGGTTTGTTTGGGACTTCCCAACGATAATGTCCTTTAAAAACCCAAAACCAAATGTAACAAAATGTAAAAAAAAAAAAAAAAAAAAGTAACCTATTTGTGTCCTGTACTGGACCCCCGATACTGATCTCTTAGAGTGTCGTGCGTATTAATTTGATCTATTTTGTAGGCCTATATCTTATTTGGGATTCATTATGCAAACTTGTTATGCGTGTGTATACTATTGCCTTGTGTTGGAGAAATGGTTACATGTTGATTGGTATGAGCTCAGGTGGTTCTAGTCACCGCTCATTAGCCTATCACAGAGGTCAGGTGGTTCTAGTCACCGCTCATTAGCCTATCGCAGTGGAAGCTGTATTATTCCTGAAGAAGATCCAACCAGGTTTTGAAGCAACACAACCAGATGAGCTGAGTAGAAACCAGTGTTGCAGACTGTAAGTGCTGTCATTAAAATGCTTGCTTACTATAAAATACTAAAATTCATGGTCATAAGTTCATAAAGCATAATTCATAATAATGTCATGATACACAATACACAAGTGGTTCATTATTGATTTCATATGAGGTTAAAAATGTAAAAACATGACGCGATAACTTTCTGAGGCAGAACAAAGTTCCCTCTCTGTCAGTAGCTACACTGGACCATGATTGATTGATTGATTGATTGATTGATGCATGATTGTATGGCATTGCACACAGGTGGTGCAAACATTTTTGTCTCACTCACTCGGATTCGAGGTCGATCTGTACACTTGCAGCTAGTGTTACATCGCACTGCCAAAGTTATTTAAACACGTCTGAATGCCAAGGACAGACGGTCAAAGACATTCTAAAGGGTGGTTACTGGTTACATACTTGTATGCAACTCAAGAGGAATGAAGAACCTCTTTTACACAACAAGCGGCCAACGAGGTATAGGCCTATATCTCTCTTTGTTGTGTGCATCGTGCATTTCTACATGTTTTGTACTTTCATTTGTTTGATCAATATACTGTGATGTAATTTGTTGATTATCGTTTATTATTTTGTGTGAACATACAGTTGGCATGGTGGAACAACTGAGGGATGAGAAGAATGCCCGAATAAATGTCAGTTTATAAAGAACCCGACCCATGTGTTGTGAGAAGAGGTACTGGACTCTATTTTCTCCTTGTATTGCCGTATGTCCAGCACCCATTGGCTATAGAGCAGGGGGGTTCTCAACCTGGGGGTCGCAACCCCGCGGGGGCCCCCAAAATTATTTGGGGGGGGGGTCCCCAAATAAATTAAAAAAAACAAAAAAAAATGTTTTTGTTTTTCAACTCAATGGCTGAAAAATGGCAATTTAAATTTTGATTCTTTGATTCTGTGTCCCAAAATAATTGAATATTTCATTATTTTTTGTTTGCGCTTTTCAAATATCTTTGGACACAGCTGATGTTATGCTGCATTCACATGGAATCAGGCAAGCGGTATAGACGGCACCCGGCAAAACCTGCCGGACGGCACGGCACGGTAAAAAGCCTAAATATTTTAACATTGATACCATCGCCGGTTCTGGCTGCCGTTCTGGCTCCCCGTCCACTAACATGAAGTCCGTTTTGCCGTTTACCGCTGGCCTGATTCCATGTGAACGCAGCATTATGGTCATGATTCAACCGGGAGCCCCTTAGGTTGGCTTCGTTCCATGCTTAAAATAATTTAGATCAATGTTTTCGGAAATCTGTATAATAGGCTAAAAGGAATGGCTCTTCTACCTGTGTTACCACCACAACATGCCCACCCCTGCTATGCCCTATATGTGGGTGGTACGAGATCATCATAGTCGCTCCCCCTGTTGGGTGTCGTGTCAGAAGGAGGCGGGGCTACAGTAGAAGGCCGGGGTGAGGTCCCACATAAAAAGGCCGGTGCGCTTGGAGAAGCACACTTCTTTCTACCTGCTGCATGCCGTCTGATCTACAACACCAAGTAAGATCTGTCTGTCTGTCTGTCTGTCTGTCTGTCTGATCTCTCCCTTTTCCCCTCCTCAAAGTATGCTGTTTCACATGCACAACTCTTATCTCCATATTTCACCTCATACTGTATGCTTGACAATTGATTGTTTCCTTTCCTGCGAATTAATGCCCTGCTTCGTCATACAAGAGTGTCACGTAAAAGTAGTGAAAATAGAAGATCTACAGTACTACTAAGCTCACAACGTGTCACATTAATGGAACAAGTTTCTTTTGGACATGCCAGATTTCCATCCAACATTGACACATGTCTTTCATTCAACCGCAAAAGAATGTGCAGTGGTAATGGTTCCCTGCATGCAGGCTGCTGCCGTTCAGAAAAAAAAAACTGGAAAAACGTAGAAAAGAAATCCCTAAAACCGCAGCGGTCTACGAGGAGTGTTTCGTTGAAGTGTGTACTGCGCAATACAAACATGGTGGTATAATGTGGCATGTACAGTATACAATACAGTACTTGCATATACATACATACCACAGGCTTACAAAAGATTAGCCGAAAGGCTTAAAGGTGTTTTCGGTGATTTCCTCTCAGAGTGTGTGTGTAATTGCTCGACATGTACAATTCTATTCATAGATTTGATTTACGCTACCCCAAGGCTACCAATTTCACTCCCTTTCAGAGGATAAGGCTGTGTGGGGTGTGTGGGTGTGGCTCAGGATCAACGTTGTTATATAATTTGTGCTGTTTCTAGGGCTTCTAGCTGTTACAGCCCCTATACCCTAAACCCACAATATTAGCTGGGTGCCTTTTCTAACTGTTGATTTGCGCTACAATCCAATTATGACTATATAACTGTGATTATCTCAGAAAATTGCGATTAGACGATTACTAATTGTGACCGACCTATGTCTTATACATAATAATAACGAATTATTTAAACAGGAGTTACCAAAGTCCCATTACAATGGCACAAAGAAAACGCCCAAAAGAGAATAGAAGGACCACATATAAAAGGGAGATGATAGAGGAACGCGTGTTATTTAAAAGAATACTGTCATCTGACTGAGGCAGCTTGATTCTGAACCTTTTCAAATCCTGCATTACTAAATGAATGGTCAGGGACCACATGCAATACCGGTACTTCCACGGTGGTCCATGGACCACCTGTTGAACCCCCCCGCCCCCCCCCCCCCCCACACACACACACACAAACACACACACTCGGACAAGCGTTGGAATTGTAGGAGTTGAGGCATTTCATTTTGTGTCACTCGGTTCTACAGAAACATTGTGAAAATAGCCGAACTACAAGCTCACCACGCCTCGCAATTGTGAGCTTGCAGATCGGTAATATTCGGTAATATTTGACAATTTGGCCAATATTTGACTTTTTTTTTATAGTAGGCCTACAGTATATAGTTTGGTTAACTTTTGACGTAGTCTGTATTTATTTACATTTTAGAGGTAGCCTATTAAAAAGGCGAGGAAAGCCCTTGACCTTTCACTTTTGAAATGTGCAGACGGTAGTCTACCTGCATGCACAAATACTGTAAATGTGAGTTCTGTTTACGAGTGGGACAACCATTGCTCTGAGGTACGTGTGTTTTCAACAAGTGATTCCAGAGATAAGATAACACATGGCTCATCTCCGGACGGTACGGTATTTCAGAACTGCAGGCATCATTCCAGAAAAGAAAAGAGAAGAAAAGTAGGGAGTGGCAAAAATGTGCGACTATGACAAAACAATTTATTGTGACTATCTCAAATAATTGACTTCAGTCTCTGTAGGAACCGTATAGCTTGTTCAGCGTGACTGATTAAATGGGTTAATATTATTCATTACATGGCAGCAGTTTTTATTGTAAGTCAGCGCTCAATGGGGATCGTTGGCATATATTTTCAAATGGTTGGGGGTCCACAGGCTAATGAGTATCATTTTGGGGGTCCCCATAAGACGTGTGTCTTATGTGTGAACGGGGCCTATAGAAGAAGTAGAACGTCCTTTTTAAAATGAGAAAGAATCAGATATTCTACCAGAGGTAATCTAATTACTACATTTTGTGGCAGTTCACCCTGCCACTGGCACTGACTTTTAACAAAATGGGGTTGAACTTTTGAATTACTCTTGTTTATTTGGCAGAGGATCACATTTATTTGACTTTCAGGACAGGTTCAGGTTCATTTATTTGTTTGTCCCCGAAGGGCGATTCTGTTTACAGCATAACAGGCAGACACATGAATCACATAAAACACAGTAAAAAAAAAAGAACATGAGATTGATGATTGATTGTCAATTGGCTCCAGGGCAACTGTGGTACTCTCACTTGCTTTCATATTTTTACAAACATTTAAGGAAGTAGGAAGGGCAAATGGGAAGTTTGCCATTCCATGTGCACAAATAAGCTTATTCTGAACATCTCTGCAGTCATGCAGTGCCTAACATCTAATGCACATATACTCATGCATCCTATGGGTGTTGTCGAGTAGGCCATAAGTCTTAGATCAATGTCATTGTAGTGCAATAGTAGTGTAGTATGCAATGCAAGACTGAATATCATCTCAAGAATCAGGAAGGGTTTTGGCACAGGGAAATGTCATCTTATTTACATTTATTTAAGTACTGTAGCCCACTAACAAATCTTATGGTCTGTTTATTCACTGTCTGCTTGGAAACATTTGTATAACTATTCATGTAGCACTCAATGGTTGCACTAGCGCACAAGTTACCTCAATAACAAAAGAACACGCCTGCACACTGCCACACTGCACAGTGCACGAGTCAGGGCAGTTATTCTTCAGGCATTCTTTTATAATTGATGTGCATTGTGCACTTGTCTACGCGCTCCTTCACTACGTTTTTTATTCTTGGCATGTGCACTGCATTTTGTCATCTCTGTGTTACAGTACTGTATGTATATGTGAGTGACAATATGACAGATTTTCTTGTGAACTGTTATTTTATTCTGCACTCGAGCTGGTGAAAGGTTACAGTTGAACTGAGTGAACCCCGCCACGCTGCTGCTTTTTCAAAGAGGAGTTGCCAAAGTGCTGTCCAAAGAATCTGAGCGATCACACAATGGCACAAAGAAAACGCCCAAGAGAGAATGTAGAAGGTGCACAGATAAGGAAAAGGAGATAATTAGATGGCTGTGGAACATGCTTGATTGAAGCGACAAGACACCCGATCTGTCATCAAGTTATAGCTGAGGTATTCTAGGTGTGTGTTCAACGGGTGATTTGTTTCAGAGCTAAAATAACATGCCTCATCTCTCCAGTATGGCATATCAGAGCTGAGACGTCATTCAATAGAACAAAAATGAAAAGTATACCCTATTTGAAAAGTAGCTTGTGGATGTGTGACGCTGTATAGTACAGTATGACCAAGTATAAGGGTGTATATTTTATGGGGGAATAAAGAATGAAGTTATGCAGGAATGCCTACTGAGTGGCTAAACACTACTTTCTGGCCTTGACAGCCCAGACATACAAACAGAAAAGTCATATCTAATTGCAGTAAACAACATTAAACAATGTTAAACTCACCTTGCCACTCGATTTGCCATTCACTTCATGCATGTGCATACCCTCTATACAGTATGTCGGCTATACAGTGAAAACGAGGGCCCTGCCATGCCCGTCAACTGTACTCCGAGTTGAAATAAAGGTTATATGAATCTGATGATAATGTTGATAATGAATGGGAAGTGAGGACGCTGGCGTCGACTGTTCGCCGCTTCACCTCCCAATGTATGAATGAATGAACCATTGTAAAGCGCTTTGAGCACTTGGAAAAGTGCTATAAAAATGCAATTCATTAATGATGATGCCTGACAACAATGCTATTCTGTTCCAGTTCAGGTGTTTAAATTTACAGTATTTATCACTGAGCTGTCACCTTGTTTACCTGCGGGCTGCGGCTCACCTGATCTGCCCCCCCTGTACCTACTCCAACCGGTCCGACCACACGTGTGTGTGCTTGCGTGCGTGAGTGCGTGCGTGCATGCGCGCGTGGTGGTATGTCTCTCATAGGCGTTTTATTTATTTATATATGCTTCCTATTCTTTCCAGGATCTGCATTGAGAAGACTAAGACATGTTCCAACACGTCCAAGGTAATTCACAAGATGTTGTTGCTTTGTCTGATTTATTCTTATATGCGTTTATTCATTAACTTTATGTATCACTTTAATTCACGAAATTATTTATCCTCAAAGGAAGAATCCATGTGAAACCGTAAATAAAATCTGAATTTTTTTATTCAGTGGATTATTTCTCCCCTTCAATAACACCATTGATATTGTATCTTATATATCATTGGAAAGCCTAGATTATAGTCATACCTTGACAACGAGGTACTGTACAACTTAAGTATAAAGGCTAAAGTAAGGCATGAACAACACAGCTAAACCGTGTGAAAATCCCCATATAATTCCTTTTGGCATTCACACTCGTTTGAAAGTGTCAGGTGCTGCCAGGTGTGTGCTGGTCACAGGTGACTGACAGTGTGACTGACTGCATGGCGCCTGAGCATGCAGGTCCTGCAACTTTGTTGAGTTTGTGTGTTTGGCTCCAAGAATTATTTGAAGGACCATTTTTCAACCTATCTATCTTCATTTAATTGGTCCTCTCACTAATGTTCATGATAAAATAGCACACTATTTTTTATCTTTACTACTGTGGGCAGTTCAGAAACCTGTCCGCCAGTGATATCATTGTTAGGCTTTTTTTTCTTCTTCTTTTTTTAGAAGGACGGCCTCCATTATCAAATTGCAACTTTTCAGGAATAGAAAGCCTGCTGTTTCTATTAGCTTGGATTCTCCATTGATTTTTTATTTTTTAGAAGGATGGCCTCCATTATCAAATTGCAACTTTTCAGGAATAAAAAAGCCTGCCGTTGCTATTAGCTAATCGATTCCCCATTGATGATGTCACTGTGGACGGGTTTCTGAACTGCCCACAGCCCACCTATCATCAGCATTTTATCATGAACATTGTGAGGACTATATAAAAATTATATGAAGATAGGTTGAAAAGTGCTGATGTGGTCATTTAACATGTCACGTTTGTCCCTTGGGGATAAAGGCCCGTGCAGTAGGACAACTGCCGGGGCCGATTGTGGCACATTGTCTTTCCGACGACACCAATTAGTATTATTGAAGGGGGAGCAAACATCGACCGAAATAAACTTTCAGATCTTAGTTTAGTAATAATAGCATTACCATTTGATGCATTATGGGCTGTACGGTGTAAAGTAACTAAGTACATTTACTTAAGTACATTACTTAAGTACAATTTTGAGGTATTTTTTTACATTACTCGAGTATTTCCAATTTCCAGTATACTGTTTCTTCGTAGTACTTATCACTTTTGGTACATTTTGATAGCAACAATACCTTTGTACATTTTTTTAATTCAGGACTTTATTGTAACGGCTAGCATTTCTACATTGCAGTATTGATACTTTTACGCGAGTACAAAACGTGACTATACTTCCCCTCCCCCCTCACTGACCATGGCTGAATCTTTCCTCAGGTCACCAGGACCCGGGTGGGGGAGGAGGGTACCCCGACCAGGGAGGGTGCCGTGACCGTGACCAGCCAGGAGGACGCCCGTCCTGCCCAACTCAGGACGGACGGGGCAGACGTCGGCACAGACACGGCCACAAGCATCGCAGTTGCCACAAGAAGGGACATGAAAGCCGTGGGGTAATTATTAATTAAGGCCTCACGTGGAATGCGTGTTCTGTGGGCAGAACACAGCCATGTGTTTGGTCAAACCATGCTGTGACTCCCATTGGAATTGCATTGTGTGGCGGCCATTAAACACAGACAGAACACGCGTTTGATATGGACCCCATACGCACTTCGGCCTCATACACACATTTAAAACGAACATTCTGTGTTCCGTCTGTGTTTCATGGCCGCCTCGATGCTTTTCCAATGCTGGAAGTCACGTGGTTTGGCCAAACACTTGTGTTTGATTGCCCCCCTCCCCCCCCCCCCCCCCCCATGAAACACAAGTGTTTGGTCAAACCACGTGACTTCCAGCATTGGAAAAGCATTAAACACATGAAACACAGACGGAACACAGAATGTTCGTTTGAAATGTGTGTATGAGACCTTAGGCGCATATCAAACGTGTGTGTGTGTGTGTGTGTGTGTGTGTGTGTGTGTGTGTGTGTGTTCAGTCTTCCAGCAGTTCTTGCAGCAGTGACCGATCGGACTCGGAAGGCGAGGGCCATGGGCACCGCGGGCGTGGACATGGGTCAGGGAGCAGGCATAGGCACAGACGCGGCCATAAGCATCGCAGTTGCCACAAGAAAGGACATGAAAGCCGTGGGGTAAGAGTCCCTGAATTCTTTATCATAGCCCGGTTCACACTATTAACCCATTCTGACCTGAGATCAGATTCATACGAGGTTTCCACTGGACACACACTGGTCTGATTGACCCATTCTGACCCGAGATCAGATTCTAAAAATGTCAGTCGTTCTTTGATTTTTCAAAAATAGCAGACCTACAAGCTCATAGCGCGCCACTCGGTGGCGCGCTATGAGCTTGTAGATCTGCTATTTTTCAATAGCTAAAGCATAACATGATGCTAACACCAAAATGGGTTCCCGGTCAGAATGGGTTAATCTGTGACAGTGTGGAGTTGACAAAAATGTTGTCCTAACAGGACAAAAGCAGTCATCGGTGCCCCAGATACAAACACATCAGAGTGCCATCGATCGGAATGAAACACGGAGATCAATCAGATGGAATGGAATAATGAAATACAGTAACAGCATCCAGAGTCATCAATCAATATTTGACAGTCCAATATCGCCCCAACACGTACGGTCCTCTTAGGAACTGCATTTATTCTCCCCCTCACCTTTTGAGAAAATGTTGAATTACGTTTAGTCCGATATAGGGCCCTATTCTTGCTGGTGCCGTAACCCTAATCCCTAAATTTATTTTACTGTTTTGAAAAACATTTTAAAATACTTCAAATAGCCGATCTACACTGACACGTTGTGAGCTTGTAGATTTGAAATATTTTAAAAATTGTAAAAAAAGAAATAATAATAATAAAAAAGGCAAAGAAGTTAAGGGTCGCCAGTGAAATTAGGGCGCCTATATAGTTTAAATAAAATTATTATTCAATTATTCTATTGTCATATTTTAGTCATCTGAAATGTCTGAATATAAGATTTTAGTAGACTAAATCTACAGTTGATACAATTCATGTTGGCAGGCCTTGATGCCTGCGGTGTTGTAAATTACTAGCCTGGCTAATAAGCCAGACCGAATCAGCCGTTGGCAAAAACTGCCTGATTTATTCTTAGCCGTTCTACAAGCTCAACTGTTTTGGTATAGTGAGTATTAGTTCTACTCTTCTTTTTAGTCACCATGGCTTAGGTTTTATTTTGTTTTTGTCAGTGGAAAAAAAAAGGTAGTTGTCCAACAATTTTCATCATACAATTTACAATGTAGGCAATTTAGCAGACACTCTTAATCCAGAACGATTTAAGCAGGAACAGTAAGCAGGAACAAAAGACATGGTAAAACATCAAATACATAAACATAGTCATCATGAAGCATACGTATGCTAATAACCTAACAGTGGAATATCTATATAATGAACTATGCATACCAGTAAGACACGCAAACGCGGGAAGCGAACGCAGCTGAGACCCTGCAGATCATGTCTGTCTGTCTGTCTGTCTGTGTGTCTGTCCCGCTGTTACTGTATATGTGGACCTGGCCCCTTTTGTGCAAATCACTGGCCCCTTTTGTGCCCATATATGGAGCTGAGTGGACCTGGCCCCTTTTGTGCCCATATATGGAGCTGAGTGATTGCTGATGCAACACACTCCATATTTGGATAGCGGGACAGACAGACAGACAGACAGACAGACAGACAGACAGACACACACACACACACACACACACACACACACACACACACACACACACACACACACACACACACACACACACACACAGACAGACAGACACACAAACATGATCTGCTAGGTCTCATAGTAAGTGCTCACTGCATTCGCAATAATGAACTATGCATACTAGTGCTATGTCTACATAAAATGCCACCTAAGTTACACAAGTTGAGCCTTTGCGTATGCCTGTAAGGTTGTCGGGAGAGGTGGGTTTTCAGACTACGGCAGAAGATTGGGAGTGAGTCTGCAGTTCTGATTGCAATGGGAAGTGCATTCCATAGTTTTGGAGCCAGAAGGGAAAAGAGTTTGAGACGTGTGGAGTGCTGTCCCGGTGTTTTTAGTGAAGGTACCTCCAGCTTCCCTGCGTCGATCGGCTGATCTGAGCGAGCGGGAGGGCTTGTATAGGGTTCGATCAGACCTAAGATATTCATACCTTTGGTTGCTTTGAATGCCAGCTTCAGAGTTTTGTAGTACTCTGTGCGGGCAGCGACCAGGAGCAGTCATATACAGTTTCATTGACGAAATTAACAATGGTGTGTGTGTTCAGTCTTCCAGCAGTTCTTGCAGCAGCTCCGATTACGACTCGGATGACGAAGGCCAAGGCCATGGTCATGGGCATGGTCACCGGCACAGGCATCGGCACAAACGCGGCCATAAGCATCGCCATTGCCACAAGAAAGGAAATGACAGCCATGGGGTAAGACTAAGAGTCTCTTCTTTATCAGTCCATTCCACGCTATAGTCTGTGACGATGTTGCCTGGTCTGAGGAAACTTTGGGCTTGTTTTCCTGTGAAGTTGCTTGTATACCAATATATTACTATTGGTATTTGGTATAGTTGTGGGTTGCTTTTTTTTGTTTCTAAAGTGTAGTGCTTATTTGTGCTTGTTCCTATAATGTTGTTTAAACCTGCAGGATTTCTCAAGCATTTTCATGTCCAGGACCCCCAAATGAATATGAATTTGTCTGCAAACTATTTAAAAAAAAATATGTTGTGCCCGTTGTAATGTGTTGTGTTGTGTTGTGTATCATATGACTGTAATCCTTCAATAAAAAACAATGCGACACGTCCAAACAAGCATACAATTACTTATAGTTACGGATGTACAGGATCTCTTCTTTTTGGTCATCATGCAGGCTTATGTTTAATTTCGTCTTTTATTTTGTTTTCGTCATTGAACAAAAGGTAGACCACCAACATTTTTCGTCATTGTTTTAGTCCACACAATTAACAATGGTGTGTGTGTGTGTGTGTGTGTGTGTGTGTGTGTGTGTGTGTGTGTGTGTGTGTGTGTGTGTGTGTGTGTGTTCGTTCAGTATTCCAGCAGTTCTTGCACCAGTGACTCCGACTCTGACTCCGACGACCAAGGCCATGGTCACGGTCATGGTCACGGTCACGGTCACGGGCACGGGCATGGTCACGGGCATGGTCACGGTCACGGTCATGGTCACGGGCACAGGCATCGGCACAAACGCGGCCACAAGCATCGCCATTGCCACAAGAAAGGAAATGACAGCCATGGGGTAAGAGTCCCTTCTTTATCAGTTCATTCCACGCTAGTCTGTCAAAGTCAAAGTCGTACGATTTGTCACACACGTCACCGCCGTGAAATTTGTTCTCCACATTTGACCCATCTCTCTTGGAGCGGTGAGCCGCAGCGTGCGCCGCGCTCTGGGATCATTAGTTGATTTGACCCCACCGATCCAACCCATTGGTGCCGAGTGCCAAGCAGGGGGGCATTGGGTCTTTTGGTATGACCCGGCCGGGGATCGAACCCCCAACCTCCCCAGTTTCAGCGTGGACACTCTATAACCACAAGGCCACTGTTGCCTGCAGGTCTGCTTATTATAAACTTGTCTTTTTGGCTTGTTTTCCTGTGAAGTTGTTATATATATAGTTGTAAATATTACTATTGGTAGTTTCTAAAGTGTAGTGCTTATTTGTGCATGTTCCTATAATGTTGTTTAAACCTGCATTTTCATGTCAAGGACCTCCAAATGAATATGTATTTGTCTGCAAACTATATAAAAAATATATGTTGTGTGTGTGTGTGTGTGTTCGTTTCCAGTATTCCAGCAGTTCTTGCAGCAGTGACTCCGACTCTGACTCCGACGACCAAGGCCATGGGCATGGACATGGACATGGGCACGGCCACCATGGGCATGGACATGGGCACGGGCACGGCGGGCACAGGCATCGGCACAAGCGCGGCCACAAGCATCGCCATTGCCACAAGAAAGGAAATGACAGCCATGGGGTAAGAGTCTCTTCTTTATCTTTATTTAGGTTTTCAAAGCCTCACGCAGGGATTTGTCGCTGAGGGCCAAAGAAAGTCAGCGACAGGACAGCATGATCGTGGCAAATATCTTGCAGTGTGTAGTAGTAGCCTTTAGTTCTACACAGGATCTCTTCTTTTTGGCCATCATGGCACATGTTATATTTCGTTTTTATTTTCGTCAGTGAAAGAAAAAGGTAGTCGACCAAAAAGTTACCAAAATGTTTCGTCATAGTTTTAGTCGACAAACTTAACAATGGTGTGTGTGTGTGTGTGTGTGTGTGTGTGTGTGTGTGTGTATGTGTGTGTGTGTTCAGTATTCCAGCAGTTCTTGCACCAGTGACTCCGACTCCGATTCCGACGGCCAAGGCCAAGGCCATGGGCATGGGCACGGACATGGGCATGGACATGGGCATGGGCACCGTGGGCGTGGCCGCGGGCATGGTCGTGGGCATGGACACGGGCACGGCGGGCACAGGCATCGGCACAAACACGGCCACAAGCATCGCAATTGCCACAAGAAAGGAAAGGACAGCCATGGAGTAAGAGAGTCTCTAATTCTTTATCAGCCAGTTCCACCACACTATAGTCTATATATGACAGGGTTGCCAGGTCTGCTTTATAGGCTCGTTGCGTTAAGTTGCTTGGTATAGTTTATGGGTTGCGTTTTTTGGGGCTTGTTTGTTTCTAAAGTGCTTATTTGGGCTTGCTTCCTAAATGTTGTATAAGGACGGGTATACTCGTCCAATTAGATAGATGCTCTAGACGAGTATCTTTACGGCGATTAATATCGATATAAGAAAGAATGCCTCGCTATTTTGCATTTTTGGAAGTGCTCCGGTTGCTAGGCCTCGCCTCGTTCAGTATCCCAGCAGTTCTTGCAGCAGTGACTCCGACTCTGACTCCGAAGAGTGTCTGACACATTGCAATACTAGAGCGACATTATATAGAAGACCCCTGTCATCCCAAACAGTTGTCAGCTGGCGCTGACAGTGATTTTCTGTACGCTAGCTTCAAAGCTGGAATTCCTCCCGGGTCAAAGCTCAGGGTTTGGGAGGTTTGAACTGTAGCTACGGCTTTCGCTGTCCAAGCGTGAAGACGCTAAGGAAAATCATTGAAGTTCATCTTTTGTGCTACACGCTTGCATGTTCAAATAAAGGTGATCAAGCCTTAACAAAAGAACCGAGACCTTTTGTCCCATAATAACAAGACAAACGCTGTGATTGGCGCCTCAGATTCATGGGCTCAAACACGTCAGAGCATCAGATTAAACAAGGAATGGAATAATGATGCAGTACATTAATAGTGTCCATACAGTCATTAATTTTTGACAGTCCCATATCGCCCCCACGTGGTTCTTTTAGGAACTGGATTTATTATCCCCTTTTGAGTGAACTGATGTTTTACTTTGCTTGTTTGTTTGTTTCAGCGTTACCTTTGACAGAAAATATTGTCCTTTGAATATAATTACTATAGTCAGTTATTAGTAGGCTATTAGTCATATTTGTGTCATCTGAAATGTTTTACTTTCAGTCTAGTTTTAGTTGACTAAATATTACTAAATCTAGTTGATTCTAGTTGATTTAGTAGCCTATGCATTAACTTTGACTAAATATTACTAAATCTATTGATTCTAGTTGATTTAGTAGCCTATGCATTAACTTTGACTAAATATTACTAAATCTATTGATTCTAGTTGATTTTAATAGTAGGCCTAACTAGTTGACTAAATATGACTAAATCTAGTTGATTCTAGTTGATTTTAATAGTAGGCCTAACTAGTTGACTAAATATTACTAAATCTATTGATTCTATAGTTGATTTTAATAGTAGGCCTAACTAGTTGACTAAATATTACTAAATCTATTGATTCTAGTTGATTTTAATAGTAGGCCTAACTAGTTGACTAAATATGACTAAATCTAGTTGATTCTAGTTGATTTAGTAGCCTATGCCTAACTTTGACTAAATATGACTAAATCTAGTTGATTCTAGTTGATTTTAATAGTAGGCCTAACTAGTTGACTAAATATGACTAAATCTAGTTGATTCTAGTTGATTTAGTAACTTGGCAGGCACCCCCAATGACATCGTCAATTAGGGATGGAGCTTGATAACCGAAAAAACCCCCAATAACAAGCTTATTGAGTACCCGTTATCAATAAGCTGTGGGCTTATCAAGCCTGTTATGGAGCATAGCGGCCCATGACGTCATGTTGAAACCATCAAGACAAGAGTCAATCAAGAAATAAATGTATAATCACCCATGCTGGCACAAACATGTCGGTCTAAAAGTGTATTGATACCTGCCAACCAGCGCTGCCCGGGTAAACAAATGCTTTTAAAGTGACGGTGCACATAGTAACCATGCAGTTAACAGTTTGTTTAATATTATTTTATATTGATAAAAAGGTCAATTGCCTTCCATCTGTTAGAAAATGCTGTATTTGGGCCCTATAGTAGTAAACGATACTCGTTCCGTTCAGAATTCATTGTCTCTCGTCTTTCCACAAAATAATAGAAAATGTCCGATGGTGGGCTCGATAAGAACACGGCTCGATAAGCCTGATTGACAAGGTACTCGTTATCAATAATAATGATCGATCTCCATCCCTAGTCGTATAATTATGCCCTATGTTTTATACGCAGGTTGTGTGCCGATCTGAGCTTGTAGATCAGCTATTTTCCCACGCGGAAAAGTGACCTTCTACTACTGGATCTCTTCTTTTTAGTCATCATGGCTTAGGTTATATTTAGTTTTTAATTCAGTTTTTGTCGGTGAAAAAAAGAAAGGTAGTCGACCACCATTTTCAGGGACGTACAGTAGCTGACCATTTGGTTGCCCGCGAAGACATTTGTTATTTTGAGGGTCGGCTTGGCACTTTTTGGCACATTTTCTTTCCCCCCCTCTGTGTGTTGCCCTACTCGCAGTGCGTATTGCACGTATGCCACAAAATTAACAATAGTGTGTGTGTGTGTGTGTGTGTGTGTGTGTGTGTCTGTTTTCAGTATTCCAGCAGTTCTTGCAGCAGTGACTCCGACTCCGATGACCAGGGTCACGGGCATGGCCACGGGCATGGTCACGGTCATGGGCGTGGGCGTGGGCGTGGACACGGTCACGGGCACGGAGGGAACAGGCATAGGCACAGAGGCGGCCACAAGCATCGCCATTGCCACAAGAAAGGAAAGGAAAGCCATGGGGTAAGAGTCCCTTTCTTTATCAGCCCCGATTGACTCATAAAATGTGTGTGTTTTGGTAGCAGGCCTATATGGTGGCACCGTCCGTGATGATGCCTGACAGAAAATAGCTGATCTACAAGCTCAGATCGGCTATTTCATGCTTGGTCACACGACCAAGCATGAAATGACTTGTCTTTTAGTCATTACGGGTTTTTTATTTAGTTTTCATCAGTTAAAAAGGTAGTTCACTTTAGACATCAAATTGATACATTGACATGTGTGTGTGTGTGTGTGTGTGTGTGTGTGTGTGTGTGTGTGCGTGTGCGTGCGTCTTCAGTCTTCCAGCAGTGCTTGCAGCAGTGACTCTGACTAGAACACACAGCATGATGGGGGTCAACATAAGGCTCCAGGGTCCAGGACTGGCCTGTTGGGTGGTCTCCATCCGGCCTGCTGTGTCCTCAAAGGAACAACAGATTTATGTTTTATTATTATTGCAAAACATACATTAATCACTTCACTTTTTTAACATTATAACAACAGCTTGTGAAATGGGGACATTCTGGGGTAATAGTGGTTTTACTTTTGATACTCAATTAAACAAGTCATATAGGCTTTCTTGGATAAATCCTTTTAGCAGAGCTTGTATTGTATACAGTACTTTCCTGTGCTTGTCGATGCAAACTGTTAATAAAGTATTTCAATCAAAGCCATACATTTTACTTGTAACTTTCTCCTTCATCAAGTTAAATTCACCCAGTAACTGTTTGATACAATGTGCTTTTCAAAAAGCACAAAGAAACAATAACGTAATACAGACGAGGAACTATTATCAAAACAATAAATATATATACAATATCAAATATAACACGATAGCGCAAGTATTTATTATGTACCGGTAATATTTGAACTGAATTATCTGCTGTGAGTGACACATTAAGTTCTGTCTGCATTGACCGTCATTGGTCCTGCCTCCTGTTGTACAACCCTTAAAGGGACACTTCACCCTTTTTGCAAAAAAATATATCTTAATGACGTTTAGAAGCTTTAGATCACTTTCCTGGGGGTATTTATGTGTGTAATACAGTATGTGGTTTTAGATATTTTAGATTGTAGCAGTGAGCCTGTTGTCTCTGATGTCATGGACACTGGTCTCACTACCTTCCTGGACTACAATTCCCATAATTCTTTGGTGTACTGCTCCTCCTTGTGGATAGGGGGGAGAGCTGTCTTACTGAGACAACATGTAGTCCAAACTTCAGTGTCTATACAAGCTAGTTAGTCACAGCAGTAATGATGTCATTTTCTGACTCAGTTGCTCTGCACATAAATGTATATCCATATAAATGTATGTACATATATTTACAATTTATACCGTGTATTCTCTGAATTTTCTTGGGAGTTGAACTTCCGGTGCCTAGGTTTGTAAATTGTAGCGAAATTCTAGAAATATTGGGACTCTTAGTCTTAGGGCTGTATTTTGCGTGTCTTAAGTACCAGGTCTTATTCCCTAACTTGAGTAAACTAAAGACCTGGAGGGTTGATCAATGCCATTTGGCTATTCTGAGTGGCCAAAGAGCATTGATCACGCCTCCAGGTCTTTAGTTTACTCAAGTTAGGGAATAAGACCTGGTACTTAAGACACGCAAAATACAGCCCTTAGTCTTCAGGCAGTTCATCAACTATACAGTACTGAACTCGGGATTTTAAAACACAACCAGTTCTATGCAGTATGCACCCTCAAAGGTTGTTTCAGAGTGGCCTGCATCAACACTGAGGCTTTGGAATAGAAGCCGTCAAGTTCATTGATCATGTATCAGAGATACAGAGAGCCGTCCTTTGCAGGTTTTGTGGGTGAAAAAGTTTGTCCAGTTAGTTTTTTCATACACTTATTTATTTTCACATAATTTACATTTTATTGTAAATAAAGGAAAAGGGCAATAGTCCCCCCCCCCAAAAAAAGTAGTATACACTCACAAAATATTATAGAATACTTAGAATTCAAATTATATTAGAATGATACTTACAAAAGCAATAGTAACAATAGTTTATACAGATGTGAATTACAATAGTTAACTTGATACAGTGGTACCATAATCTGAATGTAGAGTTTATTACTTAACGATCAAACATTTGTCTCGGTCGATTGGTGAAACTCTTTAAGTGCTGTTGCATTTTCATACATCATCTCTGTTCTCATATAGGGGTTCTTCAGGTCTTGACTTTGACTCCAGGAATTTATCATATAGGGGTTCTTCAGGTCTTGACTTTGACTCCAGGAAATTCAAGATGCATTGGTGCAGGAATGTATACTGAGACTGAAAGGAAGAATAGACCCGAGTTACTGGAATTCTTGTATAAGCTTCACCTGCGCATCAAGTGTATACATAGCTCATGGTATATGTTAATATATATATTACAAAAACGATATTTAGAACCAATAACTTAATATTGCTTGTAGATTAAGAATTGAAAAGCAGGTGCATATATTTTATTTATTACATGGATGAATTGTCAAATCATTAGGCTGATTAACCATTTAAACTACCGGTAGTTGTATATGTCATACAATGGTGGTGTACAAAGTAAAAAATAGCTGATCTACAAGTTCACAAGGCCACGGTGCGATGCATTAGGCCCATGAATTAGAGGATAAAGCTCACATGTTACCCAAATAGTTGAATACACAAAAGCTAAGGCACTGGTGTCGTACTTCTGGTTTACCGGAACGGGGTTCAACTCCCTGCAGTGCCCTGCTCAATGTGTTGTATTTACCGGAAAAATTTAGTGTTGCAGAGGATTAGAAACAATTTCCAATTTCCGCAATTTCCCCAATTTTCAATTTCCGCAATTTCCAATTTCCGCAATTTCCAATTTCCGCAATTTCCAATTTCCGCAATTTCCGCAATTTCCAAATTCCAACTTTCATTCCAAACTTGTAGATCTGCTATTTTCAATTAAATAATTCGTTAATTGTAATAGAGGGAAATTTAATTGTGATGAAGTCATTTCGCACAGCTCTGTTAACCACTTGAACTCCAGCTTCCTTTTTTTTTAAACAGGGATTGTGCACAATCAATGTAAATGAGCCAGAGAGAATTGCAAAAAAGCAAATTTGCATTTATAGTCCCTGAGCATGTGATCTATATAACTATCGAGACAGCTATTAACACAATCTTGGGGCACAGACACTTTTCGGCGACGGTAAGCGTGTTATGTCATTTTCAAGGTTTTACTATAAGCAAGGGTCGCTTACCTCTGTCTGCACCATGAGTGGCCGACTCAGTCTCATCTTGTGAACAAAGGAAGCTACACCCACTTTCCCCTCCTGCTCTAGCTGCTGGAGTAGCACATCCAGGGCAATGATGGTACCGGTCCTCCCCGCTCCAGAACTGACACAGAAACAGAATGATTTGTATTTGTTTAGCCAGAGCTTGGATCAGTTTACAAGGGTGGAAGCTTCTTCCACTCCTGACAAGACAAAAGATTATTTACTAGATTTTGCGAATATTGGGCTGGACTGAAAATGTATATAACATTTAGCATTACGAGAATGCCAAATTATACATTGGTACTGTTTTTCACACTTTGCATTTCCAGCATTTAAAATTAACTCACGCAAAATTAGATTTAGTTCATTTAGTTATATATATGTCCACTGTCCACACTCCAGAGGTTACATTTTGATTGGTGCAACCACTTCATTACGGAGCTATGTTTGTCCCTGCGGGTCCCTGTCTGGGTCCATCTGTCCGAGCATGAAAATCCCCCAAATAGTAACTGTCATTTCTCAACCGTTTCGGTGGCTCGCCGGAAGCAGCCCGACCCCCTGGGCACGTTCCTGCGGGGTCTGGATGTTCCGAGTAGTAGTACCCCCCCATGCTAACTGTAATTTCTCGACCGTTTCGGACGCGGAGCGGGTCTGGGTGTTCCGGGACCCCCCCACACGCTAACTGTCATTTCTCGAGCTGCCGGCACCATGCATGGGCTCGTTCCTGTGGGTCGAAGTTCCGGGGACCCCCACACGGTGTTGCACCACTCAACAGGAATATCAGTGTTGTATAGTCAATGTAGTGTAGTCAGTCTCTTGAATAGTTTATTTATAGTTTCAGTCACATTTTAGTCACCTGTAATGTTTTAGTGTTTAGTCTAGTTTCAGTCGACTAAATATAACATTTTAGGCGACTAAATCTACAGTTCATTTAGTCGACTAAAATGTGTTTTGGCGGGCCTTGATGCCGTTGTAATGACTTATTTTACACTTGCCGAAAATAGCTGATCCACAAGCTCGCGTCGCACTGAGACGCGTTGTGAGCTTGTAGATCAGCTAGATCAGCTACTGGATCTCTTGTCCACTAGTCCCTTGCTAACATTTTTCGTCTAGTTTTTATTTGTAGACGAAATTGTCAGTATATTTAGTCTTGATCAGCATATAGCTTAGTTTTCATTTAGTTTCCGTTTAGTTTTCGTCAGTGAAAAAAGGTAGTCGACGAACCTTTTTCGTCATATAGTTTCAGTCGACGAAAACAACACTGACCTGCAGTGAACCACGGTTGGTGCAGCCCTGGCCCCCTCGTTCTCTATGTGCTGCCTGACCAGCCCCCTGAACTGGACGAGAGCTTCTGTTCCCTCTGGGACTCCATGGTCTGGCCAGGCTGTGAAGTGGAATTGTTTCACTGTGCGTTCCTCTGAGCTTTCCATCTGTGATGAAGAATCCCACACACAAATTCACAAGTTCCTGTTTAATGCCATACCACAGCAGTAACGGCAGTATCCGATACCAGCGGAATAAAGTGTTGAAACAAATCCAAAGATTTTGACTATATGACGGTATAGATGTTTTCAACTTTCATTCATTCTCTTAATAATAGCATCTTTTTTGTGTCATAATGTCACCATCTGCTGTTTGAGATGTCTCTTACATGTTTCACTCCAAATTCTCTGATTGTCCAGTTGGTTCCCCTGTGCTCAAAATTGATGGTGACAATTAAGTCTCCGTATCGGCAAGGAGTGGAATCCAGTGGCCAGTACTGATCACACTTGACCTGGGAGAAGGAAATGTTGAAAACAGAATAAAATTGAAACTTTGATGTCCACTGTGGCTTCACTTGTAGGATTCAAAAAGCACAATGGAAAATATTGAATATGAATATTAACATAATGCTGACACTGTTGTTCAGCACTGTTAATATGCTGGTGGGCGAACAAACATAAAATTGTGATTAGCATGTTTAGTATGTATTCATTTGCAGATTTAGAATGATGCGTTCACACCACGTAACATAATTAAGTTGTTTTTGAAATTATTAGGAATATTATAACAAAGTGTGGAATAAAATGTGGCCAAGCAGCTATGAACTAAGCTATAGACTGATTTAAATGTCAAAATCTGGGTACCAACACTATAAAGGAACAGAACGATGGTATGGCATGTTTAGCCAATGCTATAGTGTTGAGTTAAAACTCAAAAAAGTGGAGCATAAACTCATAAATGGAGCATGAATCTTCAACAAGGCACCTCAGACAACTACATCTCCCAGAGTGCACCAGCAAGATGGCTGCTCGTTTGGCTGAGCTGGAACACCTGACAAGGTGGAGTGAGCATTCAAACAAACTATACACCAGAAACAAGAAGCAAGATCTACTCGGGATGTTCCAAGTCCAAAGACGGCAATGGTCGGTGATAATATTTTATATATAATATAATATTTTCTAGTTTTGTTCAGGCGGTATACCATAATTATTCCCTGTGCGACATGCGCACGTATAGGCTTATATACGCTCTCACATTGATGGATGAAACAGACGGTATATGCTTTTTTTTCACAGCATACTATGTATATAGCGTATAACGGTACAACACACCGCTGTGTTTAGCCCATTGACTGTAGTGTACAACTGATGGTATATACTTGACATTACTGGCAACCATTTCCCAAAGCTATAGTTGTGTTTCCATTTTTATTTTCAATGAAGCCATTAGATTCAATTAATTTCTATGTATGAAAATCAGCTTGGCTTGACTGAGATAGGTAAGGCCAGCCTACGACATTTCAGTGAGCTGTTATTTTTGTAATAAACCTTTACTGTATGTCCTATCTGAGATCTGAATCCCAGCTGCATGGCTACATTTCTACCACTGTGTGAACGAGTGTTCAGGGGAGATAATTGCATATATTAACTTCAGACAGTACTACTTTTCACCCAGTGTCCTATACCAACACCAGAGTCAAAATGTCTCAATGGAAGAGAAGGGAGACCACTGCAGATGTGTCAGAAGCTATAGTGTATTAAAATACCCTACATTACACTGCCTAGAGTAATGTATTCAATCAAATAAGTTCTGGATTTCAGCTCTAAAGTTAGGTAACGTATGTATGGTTATGTATTTTAAATTTGATTTTAAAAGCCAAGCAGAAAGTCTCGATTATTTGAAAAATGTAAAACATTCCATGTCAGCTGATACAACGTGAGCACCGATTATTTTCAATGGATTATTGAGTTTTTAATTTCTTTACTTTCTTGATATAAATGTGACAATATATATATATAGGACTATCTGACATTCCTTGAAAACTCACCCGTGTGACCCGTCCCCCCTCAGTGCAGTTGGTTGCCATGACCACGCCCTTCACCCCTTGCTCCCATATCATCCGCCAGAATCCATTGACTGTGGATGGTAGAGGATCCTGAGCAGCTATGTACTGTCTGGTACTGCCATAACCCTAAGAACAAAAAACATCAAAATATTATTATTATTATTATTATTATTGCTGTCGGGCAGAAATCTTGTAAACTGTTACTTTTCAGAAAAGGAAAAAGGAAAAATAAACTGCTCCAATGGAAGTAGTTATTTATGATTTAGTCACAAGCTCTAAAAACTCACATTTACGTATGTTCAGAAACATTGAAAATTGCATGCAGATCCTATAGAGCAGGGGTGTCCAAAGTGCGGCCCGCGGGCCAAATGCGGCCCTGGGATGAATTATATATTGCCCACAGCTTCATACCTGAATTGTATTATGAACGGCTACCCTATGGGCATTTCCCAGAGTATAACTTGTCAGTGTTCCTTGTTCCTTTTATTTGTTTTTTACCTTGCTTGTATGGTTACATTTGGTAATGTGACATATGGCTGAAAAAAACCATTGATATTAAATATTGATGACGATAGTTAAATATCGTCAAAATGTGATGCATATGTATATGTGACTTTGTTATAATCCGACGGTACATTATGTTAGGAGATGTAGTTGGCCCTTGGGTGTTTTAATATTTTCTAATATGGCCCCCTTTGAAAAAAGTTTGGACACCTCTGCTATAGAGGGTATGCGCATGCATATCAAGTTGGCAAGTGACTATCAAGTTGGCAAGTGAGTTTAACATTGTTTAACGTTGTTTAATGTAATCAGATATGACTTCTCTGTTTGGATGCATGGGCTGTCAAGGCCAGAAATTAGTTATGCAGTAGGCCTTCCACCATAGCTTCCGGGTTTGATGATGATGTCACGCGCATACCCTATATAAGCTCACAACGTAATGTGATGCAATGCATTGCAAGCTTGTAGATTGGTTATTTTCCCTTGCAATAAAGTTTCTGCCCGACAGCGATGATAATATCTAGAATGCGAGCATATACTATTATTGGTCATTTATTGACAACGGCAGTTGAACCTATAGCCACATTCACACAGTGGTCATTATGATCTTACTGGCAAACTGGCCGATAGTAAATGGACATTAAATTTAGCTCTCTTACAGATAAACTGGAAAAATAATAAATTGCCCAAGGACAATGCACTTTTAGAGAGTTTAAGCGAACAGATCAGATGTCAAGTTGCACCACCTACTGGCATATAACAAGCATTGACGTAGTCAGAGGTCTCATGTTGAATTGTAGATAACTTCACCCGAGACCAGTCATCTAGAATGAGAAACCAATAGTTTGGTTTAATCAAAAGCATTGTGGGACAAATGAAGAACCAGGCTAAGTAGGGTGCGTACAGTCAAATGGCATAATCCACAATTTGGTTACATAGTATGGAAGTCACTTTTAAAACCAGACAAAAACATTATAAGCCTTCATGTAGCTGCAGTGCTGATAGAATGAAGTAGCAAGCATTCATGTGACTGACTTACATGGCAGCACATTGGTGAAGCGATTCTTTGGCCTGTTCTCCGGGAGATCTGCTGTTTTATGTGTCTGCTCCGTTCCCACTGCAAAGAACCTCTGCATGAAAATAATAATTGAAATATATATTTAGCAATTAGCATTTAAATCTACAATCAACATACAAAAGACTGACCATACAGTTAGCAAACAGAGTCCCCTGGCTGTATTATATGGGTCCGCGTCAATATGCCGACGGTCCATTTGTCCGATCGACAACCTACCTCAAACCCTCACCCTAACCCTAACCTCCCCCGGGGCAGACACCTAAACCTAACCACCCACCCTCTCCCGACCCCCAGCGCACCTCGGACCAATGCTCCTTCGGATCATAGGGTGCTTCCCGTATTATATTACCAGTGTCCAGAACAGTACCTCGTATTCCTCGATGAATGCTCTGTCTTCATCCCTACTCATTTCATAGAAGTAATCCGGAAACTTCTCCACAGGAATATCACTGGAAAAACAATGGATGGATCATTTTTTTGTGAATTTGTATCCCTGACTTACCGTACATAGGCCTTTCCCTGCTTTAGTGTTTTCCACCACAAAGCGTTGGTTCTCATGCATACTTATACATACTTGAATTTGACACTAGATCGTTTGGAACTCATGCCCATGTGTGATGATTCCTTCCTGCGGAGGGAGAAGGAAACAATATGAATGAACCATTTAAATGTATTCTCTCAGAGTATATTTGAGGTGATTATTTTAATTATTATTATCTATGAAGAACTATTATTAACCTGAAAATATCTGGTTTCCGGCGCCAAATGAAGACAGCCAAACAAACCAGGAGACAGAATAGCAGCACGGCCATCACAGATCCTGCTATGACCCCTACAAGAAATGAAACTTGGTTTAGGCGTTGAGATTTGCATAAAACACTAAGTTGATGTACTATATTCATCTAATTTCAGAAATTATAAAAGATAAAGTGAGAGTGTGATTTTGGTCTAAACTGATGACAGAAAATAATGTAATGCAATATAGGTCTGTCTGTCACGCACCTCCTGCATAAGTGGAGCAAGTCGTCTCAGCAACTTTACTCTGCAACTTCCGCAAGATCCCAGACTCTGTGGACTGCACTGCGAACACTGCAGACACTTTGTAGGTCTTGGCAGGTTGTAACCCAGTAATAGTTGCTGTGAGCTCGTTGTTCTGTCCCACAGTGTAATGATCTCCGGTCACGTTCACCTCCACTCGGGTCCACCGCCCTTCCGGCACATCCCAGCTCAGAAAAATAGCATAAGCAGCAGCCCCTTGCTCACAGTGTACCTGAATATCTGGGGGAACTGAACAAAACAAGTCGACTGTCGTTAATAGGCTCATGTCAGTACTAACTTCTATAACAGCGTATAATGTGGACAAAATATTTTTTTAGAGTTAGACTCACTTATGGTTATGAATATGCTGTGTTCACACTGTAGATCCGCTCTGTACCACAGAGACACCTCATAGGTAGAGCCAGGGTACAAGCCAGTAAAGGACACATTGCTACCTCCTGGACTCATTATTGGCGTTCCTGATCCATTATTGGCGCTTCCATGTGAGAATACACCCTCAATCGTTGCTTTGATTGATGAGTTGTCAAAAATCCAATGTGATGCGGCACAGTCTATGACTATGAAGAGTGGTAAATAAATAAAAACATTTGTACGTGTAATAAGACTTGAACTGATGACCATCTACTGTGAACATGACACGAGACATTCAGAGTAATCCTTTCACGCCTAAACAAAACGCTATAGTCGCAACATAATCAATATCCTATATTATATACAAATAATTATGAGTACTATACCTGTGGCTGTGACATCTTCAAAGCCACTGCTGTTGACCTCTTTGAACACAGTGTAGAGAGTGTAATTATATTCTGTTCCAGGCTTGAGATGCTCGACTGTGTATGTCAGCTCACCACTGGTCACAACTGAGATCTGATTGTGTATAAGTATACTGCTCCCATTAATCTCTAGTATGTAAGTGGTGTTTTCATGGACCTTAATCCACTGCAGGGTCACATTGGTCAAAAAGCGTTTTGTGGAGACACGAGGCACATTTGAGGGAGCTGGTAGGAGAAGAAGGAAAGTCTGGAGTTATTAACTGAACTAAAGTAATCGCAAGCTTTCAATTCACTTTCATACGTATACGCCACGGAACATGTCTTCAAATAGGGGTTCAGTTCATGGCCAATTACATACGTATTGCTTTGGGTTCCTTGACAAGAAAATGAGAACCACATCGTACTTACGTACCTGTGACTGCTGATATGGTTTGCCCAGTGCTTCTAACATTGTTCAGCTCAGTGAAGACAGTGAATTCATATTCATTTGTAGCATGTAGAGGTGACACATTGTATGTAAATAGTTCACTTTCATCTTCTGCAGTGAGGTATGTCTCACTTCCATTAAAATAAAGTACATAGTCGCACTTGTTCACTTTTCTCCACTGTAGAGTGATACTGGTCTCATTTTGCCCAGCTGCTTTGAAATCATCTACCATGCGTGGAGCTATATAGAAGTAAAAAGGGAAATTAGGAAAAGGGTAGTATTATATTGTATTGCACACATGGCCAAAAGTCTGAGGTCTGTATTTAGAAATTATTGTGTGTGTGTGTGTGTGTGTGTGTGTGTGTGTGTCACAGGCACACACTAAAAGTTTCATTCAAAGCCAATTCATATAATAAAATGTCTGTATATATATATCGATCCAATTACTGTCAGAATATAGAGCTTTAACTTTCCACTTTCAATCTGAACCACAAAACATCACTTACAGCACTTTTAAAACGAATTATTACTAATAGTAATAATACTCACTGTGATACTAGAAATCGTGTAATATATAACTACTTATTAAGATATCTTACCAGTGGCTGCACTAATGTTTTCTCCACTGCTGTTGACGTTTTCAAACACAGTCAAGAGAGTGAAGTTATACAGAGTTCCATTCATGAGTGACGAGACAGGGAGTTCCACACTTTCACTTCCGCTTGATGCGTTGATGGCTATTTCATTTCCATTGAACTTAAGTACATATTTACTGATGTTGTTCACTTTGCTCCACTGCAGTGTTATGCTGGTCTCATTTTGGTCAACTGGTTTGAAATCCAGTGCATTGTTAGGAGCTGGAATGGAAACAGATGGTTAGTCAGTCTATTTGCGTTATAAGCAGCAAAATACAAATACAGCATGATAAGACAATAAGGTTAGGTTAGTCATATGTCACATGATTTATAACCCATAATAACCAAATGGACAGCTCAGAGTTATGGTGGTCCTTGTAATAAAAAGTTTTTGAGAACCACTGTTCTACTACATACATAGTAAGATAATTAGATGCTCCCCTACCTGTAACAGCTGTAAAGTTCAATCCAGAGCTGCTGACATTACCAGACACTGTGAAGAGGGTGAAGTGATATGTAGTCCCACTAGTGAGATTTGAGACCACATATTCAACTGATGTTTGTCCCGCTGATCCATTGGCGTCTTCCTCAGTGATGTTACCACTTTTAATGTATTGTATCCTGTATGTTAGAATGCTATCCACCTTACTCCATTCCAGAGTTATGCTGTTCTCAGTTTGCCCTGACACCGTCACATTAGAAGGAGCTGACAAAGAGAGAAGGGATTTTTTCTTTTAAAGGTAGAGTAAGTGATTTCACTTAATTCAAATATCACTTATTTTTTTGTTTTGTTGTGATAATCCTCTCTACTATAGAGTGTGCTGACCATATAAGGAGTTCCTCCCTGTCCCCAGTTAACCCCTGGGGGTCAAAAGACCTTAGGTTTCATTTTTGACTCTCTATCCTGATTGGACGAAGGCTTAGGTCCCACAGCCAAAAACTAAACCTAAGATTTTTTGAGTGAAATCACTTACTCTACCTTTAAGTCATCGTTATACAGTAGGCTAGCATATTTTAATTTGATGTTTGAAGCAAAATAAAAAAATAAAAATATGCAGTTATAAAATTACAGGCAGGAATTATAAATGTTTACGTGATTGTTTTCAATGGTGTGTTTTTGCCGAATTCATTGCAATGCTTTAAACATTTTACTTATATTTCTCATATTAAGATGGGAATTAATAAAAAGCAGTTAGTTCAATAAATACATGTATCTGATACGTATATAGTCCCCAATCTGTAACAAAATACTTCATACCTCTAACATTTTCACGTAACACCATCACATCATGCACATTTTCAGTAGCTATAAGAAATTGGCAATCATTAATGGAGAGAAAACAAGTGGTGCATGACAAATAGGAAATAATTCTGATTGTAAATTTGGTATAAGTGCCATGCTGTAAAATTGAACATGTTCCTTAATAATCAAGTAAACAGACAATGTATACCACTCACTACCCACAGATTGACACAGATGCATGCTTACCAGGTTCTGCTTTTGTTGCGCTTGTCTCTGGATGTGGCAGAGATGTGTATGAGATGTCTGTCCAACTTTCATAAGCTTCGGTTTCACACTAAAGATCGAATCATACAGATTGTTAGGACACAAGAAAAACTATGTTTAAAGTTAAATGAACACTGGGGATATTGATGTGTAAATGTGGTTTGAAAAGAAAATGGCCCAGTGGTTTCACACTGACACAGGCAATCTTTTCGTACAGATACAGCAGTGTCATTTCTCCTTTTTTCTGTTAATCAGTTATCAGTTAATAATAGCTATACTAAACCATGCCACGTGACTTACCCTAACTGATAATTACCAACCATGCTTTATCCTTATTAATAATATTATTATTAACAGGCCTATCTCCAATCATTTTGTAGACTGATGCACACTGAATGAGTTACATAATTGATGAGCTATTAACCACAATTCTGAATAAAAATATCTTATCTGAAAGTCTTTTTTTGGGCTTTTTTTGTGTCTGCCTTAATCCTTCTCTTCGTGTGATCCTACTGACCTTAACCTCAACCTAATTTCACAAAGAAATAAAGTGAAATAACACTAACACTAAAGTGTAATTTATTACCGAGGCACTTTAATAAAAACCGGCATTGATGATGCCAAGAAACATCATCATTATAAACCTTGTTGTATAAAAATGTGCTTTATAAATAAAGTGGATTGGATTGGATTGGATAAAATGAAGTAATCTACACTCTACATTTTCCTTCAGATTCTACACACAACAAGGGCTTCTTGACCCCAAAATACTTTAAGTTAAAATAACTTTTATGGGCTATAGTACATCTTCTATTATTGCATTACATTAACAGATAAAGTCATTGAGCAGTACACATGTAGCAACACAATTACACACTATATCTACATTAGGGTATATGCACAGAATGGATTATTTGAGGCACATTTTCCTTTATCTTAAGAGTGGGTTGTTTCCTATGTTACTGCTGTAGTTTCCATGAGGAAGTTGTTGACAGCACATTACTGGAGACCACGTTAAGAATTTCTACGGGCTATAAGTCATATGATGGAAACAATCAACACTAGTCCACTACCTTTGCCCCGCCTGGTACTTCCTTAGTAACTTTGATAGCCTGCCACTCGTGAAATGTATCTCAGCCCAGTAAAATTATCATAAGAGTTGTGTCAACAAATGTATTGCGCTGTCAAAGTGCAAGCTTGTAAATTAGCTTTGTGACTAAAGAAAGATAAGCATTTTCGAACACCTGAACTATAAAGCTAAATTATATCATTTTATTATGACATCCCGTTAGCCATATACATATGCTTTGAGCCGAGGACCCACCGCAGGCTATAGAGAACAGTTAGGCTATGTGAATAATGTTTTAACTTTGATGTATATACAGTATGAGAGAGAGAGAGAGAGAGAGAGGCATTGCTGGAGCTACTTGCTGCTGGCTACATTTAGGACTTTCAATCAATCAGAATCAGAATTATTTTAATGATCATCTAGGTCTACTCAAAACTGAATGTTTCCCAATAGTTACAGTGGTGCACGGACAGTGATGCGTGATGAGGAACAGCGGACACACGGCCACACTGAGCCACTGGAACCAGAGGTTCAGTGTGTTAGAACACTGGCCACATGTTTGGGAGATGGTGAGTTCAAACCACACTCAAGTCTTTACTTTCACGACTAATTTCAGAAGAATAAAACAAACAAAAAAGCATTGTGAATTGTCTGGAACCAGTGTTCAGTGTGTTAGAACACTGGCCACATGTTTGGGAGATGGTGGGTTCAAACCCCACTCAAGTTCAAACAAAAAAATAAAGGGGCCAATCCCACCCCAGTCTTTACTGTGAGACTTTGCATTCCACACTAACATCAAGTGGCACAGAAAAGCTGTGTTGTAGTAACTAGCAGTTAGTTTAGTGTGATGAGTGGCTGTGCTTGTGATCCACAGGTCCAGGGTTCAAATCAAATCAAATTAAATTAGTCATGTGGCTCTGTGACTCTTTGCTTTGCACACTGACTTTCAGAAGGACAACTTTAAAGCAGCACAGAAATTCCCCATGATTGTGTGCCTCAGTGGCCCAACGGGTAAGTCAAATGTTATCCGTAGTATACCTAGTAGAAGTGTGCCGGTTCAAACCCGGTTCAAATCACAGACAGTGGATAATTGATATCCATAGATCACCGACACTGTCCATATCCATATCCTAGTAGAAGTATGCCGGCCACATACTCCTACAGTAGTAGGATGCTGAGTAGGTAGGAGTGTGTGCAGTTAAGAGCCCTGGTGGATAAATCAGATAATATCCATAGAAGAATACCTAGTAGAAGTCTGCCGGTTCAAACCCAACATAGTATGGTGCTGGTTCAAATCACCATCACCTAGAGTAGGTATGACTGTGTGGAAGAGCAAATAGACTATTTTCCTATGTATATACACAGGCTTGTTTGTTTTTAGTTCAATGTTTGTTTTAAAAACGCCATTGAGAATGAAGGTAGATTTTTCGTCATCTTGTCCCTAACAAACAAATGCCATTAACAATAAAGATAATTTAATGTTTGTTTTGTCACCGTTTGTTTCACATCACCATTACATCGCCTATATTCAGAGTTAGACTTTAATATATTAGCGCCCCTCACTTCACACGGGTGTGGTTTTTGTCCTACACAAAAATTCCCCTTGACAATGAATGGAGAATGTACGTCACGTATCTGACCAAATCGACATGTTACGTAACTTACGTCATGATGATGTACGATGATAAGAGCGCCCCTCACTTCACACGGGAGTGATTTGTTTCATGACCTACCAGATTCTGCCCATAATTTACATTTACAAGCACCTCTAGCAGCACCGTGTAACTCAACTACTAGAAGCAACATGAACAATACTGTTGAGAATTTCCCCCGACAATCCAAATGGCAGCCTCTGGTGGACACAACCCTTCACAACTCCCCTTCCACACCACCACTGACTGCACCAATCACCCACATGTGTCTGCCATCAGCACTCTGGGCTGATTGCCATTGTCAGCTCAGGTGTGCTCCCCTACAAACACTCACACTCACGCCACACACAGTTCACTGCACACAGCTCTCCACTCCAGAGTCCAGACCCAAGCCATGCGTCAATGACAAATGTAAGCTCATGTTTACAGTATTATTTGTTTCTATACTATGCTCTGAGTTGCTTGATGTACATAATTATGCTTTGATGTTTTTGAGCTAATTGATTATTGCATTTGTCTGATCGACGCTGCTAAATGCCATATACTGAGATGATCCCTTTTTTTTCTGTCTTTTTCATGTCAGAACCATGGTTTCTGGAATTATGGAGTCAATGTTCAATGGTCGTTCATTTGAACATTTTGGGTGGTCAGCAATGTCACATGAACAACGAACTTTTAAATAAATACAATTATAAGAAAAACGTAAATCTATCCCATGTTTCTCATTTTTACAATAGGTGTCACTGCAGAGCATTGCTTCTTTTGGCTTCAACAGAGGCTAAGTAAGGAAGTCAGTAAGAAAGGTATAGTGATTCATATAAAAATGTGCGGCATTGGGAGGTAAAGGGGGGGACACTTTATTGTGAAGGGACGACAGGATGAGGAGAGTTGGTTGCTGCGTATTTGTATCAATACGCCTGTATCAACAGAATGATTATGTCATAGGTATGGGGGCCTCGTATATGGCCTTGAAATGGGCCTCCAGATTCCTAAGGCCGCCCCTGGTCCACTCCCTAGGTGTTTCATGACATGTTTCTTAACCATGTACGCTTCCTTTCTTGAATTTTTAATCATTTTAATGAATGGCTTTTCCGTATGTATGCCACCAAAAATGGCTGCCACTGCTATTCCTTTCTCTACATCACGATTCACGATTCAGCTTAAGACCAGCTCTGTTTGGCCCAGTACCTGTTGCCCACCTCCGTCCTTGTACCTTGCGCCCACCTCATACCTTGACCTCACCACAACAAGACCCATAACTCTAAGGGGGCTGGCCACTGTCTGCCGGATAGCCACCGAAAGACAAGGCTGCACACGTCGAATGACTCAGTGTTTCAAAAGGACCAACACACCTTTATCTCCGCCATGCGCCACTTCAACTGTGACGTCATCGGAATGCTGTCCAATCGACGTGCAGCTGTGACGCGCCAACTTGTGAGTATTTTGGGGGATATAAATAGACGTGTCGGCGCTAGAGTTTAATTAGAGTTCAGACAGAGTGTTCTGTGTGTAGAGTTGAATGTTGAAGTGAGTGCTGAAGCACCCGAAGATCAGCTACAATGAAGTTTATGTTCAACCTGACCGAAATGATGAAATGGAACATCTCAGAGAAACACTCCACGTTTCACATTTGCCTCGCGGTGGTGCTATCGGTGATCGTAATCGGTTACCTGTTCGACTCGCACGTGTGCGGCATCGGAGTCGCCGTGGCGCTGTACTACATCCTGGAGGCCGTGGAGAGAGTGATCCGGAAGGACGACGAGAGGAAGACGAAGACCCTGGAGAAGGACACGCGAGACACGCATGACACTTTGCTTTGCACACTGACTGCCAGAAGGACAACTTTAAAGCAGCACAGAAATTCCCCATGATTGTGTGCCTCAGTGGCCCAACGGGTAAGTCAAATGTTATCCGTAGTATACCTAGTAGAAGTGTGCCGGTTCAAACCCGGTTCAAATCACAGACAGTGGATAATTGATATCCATAGATCACCGACACTGTCCATATCCATATCCTAGTAGAAGTATGCCGGCCACATACTCCTACAGTAGTAGGATGCTGAGTAGGTAGGAGTGTGTGCAGTTAAGAGCCCTGGTGGATAAATCAGATAATATCCATAGAAGAATACCTAGTAGAAGTCTGCCGGTTCAAACCCAACATAGTATGGTGCTGGTTCAAATCACCATCACCTAGAGTAGGTATGATTGTGTGGAAGAGCAAATAGACTATTTTCCTACGTATATACACAGGCTTGTTTGTTTTTAGTTCAATGTTTGTTTTAAAAACGCCATTGAGAATGAAGGTAGATTTTTCGTCATCTTGTCCCTAACAAACAAATGCCATTAACAATAAAGATAATTTAATGTTTGTTTTGTCACTGTTTGTTTCACATCACCATTACATCACCTATATTCATAGCAACATGAGTTAGACTTTAATATATTAGCGCCCCTCACTTCACACGGGTGTGATTTTTGTCCTACACAAAAATTCCCCTTGACAATGAATGGAGAATGTACGTCACGTATCTGACCAAATCGACATGTTGCGTAACTTACGTCATGATGATGTACGATGATATAAGAGCGCCCCTCACTTCACACGGGAGTGATTTGTTTCATGACCTACCAGATTCTGCCCATAATTTACAAGCACCTCTAGCAGCACTGTGTAACTCAATTACTGGAAGCAACATGAACAATACTGTTGAGAATTTCCCCAGACAATCCAAATGGCAGCCTCTGGTGGACACAACCCTTCACAACTCCCCTTCCACACCACCCACCACTGCACCAATCACCCACAGGTGTCTGCCATCAGCACTCTGGGCTGATTTTGCCATTGTCAGCTCAGGTGCGCTCCCCTACAAACACTAGCACTCACTCCACACACAGTTCACTCACACAGCTCTCCACTCCAGAGTCTCCAGACCCAAGCCATGCGTCAATGACAAATGTAAGCTCATGTTTACAGTATTATTTGTTTCTATACTATGCTCTGAGTTGCTTGATGTACATATGCTTTGATGTTTTTGAGCTAATTGATTATTGCATTTGTCTGATCGACGCTGCTAAATGCCATATACTGAGATGCTCCCTTTTTTTTCTGTCTTTTCCATGTCAGAACCATGGTTTCTGGAATTATGGAGAAATAAAATCAGTCAATGTCAATTTGTTTAATTTGAACATTTTGGGTGGTCAGCAATGTCACATGAACAACGAACTTTTAAATAAATACAATTATAAGAAAAACGTAAATCTATCCCATGTTTCTCATTTTTACAATTGGTGTCACTGCAGAGCATTGCTTCTTTTGGCTTCAACAGAGGCTAAGTAAGTAAGTCAGTAAGAAAGGTATAGTGATTCATATAAAAATGTGCGGCATTGGGAGGTAAAGGGGGGGGACACTTTATTGTGAAGGGACGACAGGATGAGGAGAGGTTGGTTGCTGCGTATTTGTATCAATACGCCTGTATCAACATAATTATTATGTCATAGGTATGGGGGCCTCGTATTTGGCCTTGAAATGGGCCTCCAGATTCCTAAGGCCGCCCCTGGGTGCAGGTCCACTCCCTAGGTGTTTCATGACATGTTTCTTAACCATGTACGCTTCCTTTCTTTCATTTTTAATCATTTTAATGAATGGCTTTTCTGTATGTATGCCACCAAAAAATGGCATGCCACTGCTATTCCTTTCTCTACATCACGATTCAGCTTAAGACCAGCTCTGTTTGGCCCAGTACCTGTTGCCCACCTCCGTCCTTGTACCTTGTGCCCACCTCATACCTTGACCTCACCACAACAAGACCCATAACTCCAAGGGGGCTGGCCACTGTCTGCCGGATAGCCACCGAAAGACAAGGCTGCACACGTCGAATGACTGAGCGTTTCAAAAGGACCAACACACTTTTATCTCCGCCATGCGCCCACTTCAATTGTGACGTCATCGAAATGCTGTCCAATCGACGTGCAGCTGTGACGCGCCAACTTGTGAGTATTTTGGGGGATATAAATAGACGTGTCGGCGCTAGAGTTTAATTAGAGTTCAGACAGAGTGTTCTGTGTGTAGAGTTGAATGTTGAAGTGAGTGCTGAAGCACCCGAAGATCAGCTACAATGAAGTTTATGTTCAACCTGACCGAAATGATGAAATGGAACATCTCAGAGAAACACTCCACGTTTCACATTTGCCTCGCAGTGGTGCTATCGGCGATCGTAATCGGTTACCTGTTCGACTCGCACGTGTGTGGCATCGGAGTCGCCGTAGCGCTGTACTACATCCTGGAGGCCGTGGAGAGAGTGATCCGGAAGGACGACGAGAGGAAGACGAAGGCCCTGGAGAAGGACACGCGAGAGCACGTCCGAGACGTCCTGTCGGACTTCGTGGGTCAGCCGCGCGGCGAGAGGAGCGGCGAGACTCACGCCGCGATGAAGCGCGTCGTGGAGGACTTCATCGAGATATACCAGCACGACGGCGGCAACGGGATGTCGAGCTACATGACCAAGGTGATCGACGAGCTCCACCTGGACGAGCGGGGAGACGACATGAGCTTCCTGACGGCCGCCGCCGAGACCCTCTTCAGCGCCTCCTCCCCCGCCACCTGGGAGCACGTGGCCACCCTGCTGTGCTTCGGCGTGCTCGTGTGCCAGGACCGGATGAGGGAGAGGGACGGGGAACAGTGCGTCGAGCTGGTGGGCCGGGAGATCTCCACCTATCTCCTTTCCAACCACCGGGACTGGCTGCTCCAGAACAACTCGTGGGGCGGTTTCGTGGATCACTTCCGCAACGTTACTTTGCCAAAAAAGTAAAGAGAGTCGGGTATGAAATAAAAAGAGCCAGTTTGTCACTCGTATATACGGACGCGAATAGTGACGTCGATGTCGCATATTCTGCACAACGCAGGGACAAGCGGGAAAGCGGAAGAACGGAACGGAAAAATTAAACGGGGACATTGCGACCATAGGGTTCAGGTTCGTTCACACACACACACACACACACCATCTGGTCAGACTTTTTTCATTTTATCCCAGGTTTGCCCAAGTATGAAAGTTATTTTTCCAATCATGGTGTTACAACTAGTGTTTTTTGTTATTATTTTATTGGATGGATGATCAGGCATGCATGTGCACACGTAGACATCAAAGGGGGCAGCCTTTTACCCAAGGGGCCAGCTAGGCACTCCGATGTTGAAGCGCTGGGCCCTAGTGGTAGGAGGAAGGACTGCAGGCGGACCCTTGGATTCATGACGAGGAAACCCCGTGCAACCGAGCGCTCAATGTTAAAGCCCAGCTGCACTTCCGCATTTGGGCACCAAAATTTGGTGCCCAAATGCTGAATCTGCGAAAAAATTCGGAAATATACGGTCCTTCCGCCAGCCTTCCGGGTGCTTCAAAACGCCACTGAGCAACTTCCACTGACATGAATAGCGGAGGCGGCGGAGCTTCGCGCCAGTTCAGTCTCTATCCTTTTAATACTCTATGCTTTTACCCCTCTGTAAAACAAGTAACTGCCCTCTCCGGACCATGAATGCATCATTTACTATGGTGAAAGAAATGCAAATGCCACTCCTTTTCCATGCCATACCGGAAGGCGCAGCGTTCAGGAGAATTGCTTTTTTTCCTCCCGAAGTCTCCTGATTGAACACAGTGTTTTGCGTTGAACTAATTTGTTTTCTAAATCCATGTCGTACACAGCATCTCCAGTAGATAGGTTGCGCCCCGACAATCTGAACGTTGAGAGCTAGCTATTTTCGCTATTTTTGTCCGAAAGGCCCTGCCTCTCTCACACTCTGTGTGGGGGAAGTGTCTGTGTGCCGTTTATGTAGCAGGTTGTTGGGACAATAACCTCCCGCTTGGCTGATCTATGAGGACGTCCACAATCGAGGAGATTCTCGATTCTCTCAACCCTCTCTCTGAGGAGACCAGATACCTCCCATCTCTCTCCTCTCCCAACACACGTTCACACTTCTGCTTGAATTGTGTGCAATCTGAAGTCATCTGTTATTGTTTTACTTTAGAGCCAGTATGGGTGGGTGAATTGCCATGTTTTGTTTGATTCTTTGGTTCTTGCGTTACGTTTACTAAGTTGTATTTTGGCCTCTTTTGGTTAGGGAAGGTTATCGATTACTTATACCCAGTTTAGATCTTTTGTTTGTTTGTATTGTTGCCTGTAATCCACACGTAAGATTACAACAAGCTCTGGACACGTCAATCTTTTGTTATAATCTTTACTTTCTTTACGCATAAAGGGCGACAGACAGCCATCCTCGTGTCCTGGCGGCTGCATCCCATGACTGACACAACCCAGCCTGGCAGAGATCTGCGCTCGGAGGCACTTTCCTATAGCTATGAGTTCATTCAGATGTATTTACACGCCTGCGGGATCAAATCCCGCCAGGATCTTATAGCCGTCCTACACCGTCTATACCAGAAACGAATAGTTTTCATAATCCTCACAGGGGCCCATGCCTGGTTTAGCCAGGGGAGGGCGGTGTATTGACTGTCTTCAGTGTGGTTGGGTTGCAATTCCCCCGAAAATCCTCATGGGGGCCCTGGCCCTCCGGCCCCCACAGACTCTACGTCACTGCCGTCGTCTACTCCGTCTCTTTTCTAGTCACCCTCTCTCAGCTTATACTGTCCGTCTCCCTATCGGCTTTTCTATTGTACAGTATGTCTCTTCTACAATGTCTTTCAGGCTTTCCTACACTCGGTTCCCTCCTTACGCTGTCTCCCTCACAGCGCTCCCATACTGTCTGTCTGACCTACACTGTCTCCATCACAACTTGACTACTGTCTGTCTCTCCTACACACCCAGCTTTCTATACAGGGTATGCACATGACATCATCATCAAACCCGGGAGTTATGAACTACTTTCTGGCCTTGGCCAGCCCATGCATTCATGGGCGGCTGTGGCTCAGGAGGTAGAGCAGTTCGTCCAATGATCCCTGGGTCGGCGGTTCGAAGTGTCCTTGGGCAAGACACTGAACCCTACATTGCCTCCAATGAGTCGGTCGGTGTGAGCTCGCCACCATTGGTGTGTGAATGTGGGAAGTGAGGACGCTGGCGTCGACTGTTCGCCGCTTCACCTCCCAATGTATGAATGAATGAACCGTTGTAAAGCGCTTTGAGCACTTGGAAAAGCGCTATAGAAATGCAATTCATTATAGAAATGCAATTCATTCAAACAGAAAAGTCCCACCTAACTGCGTTAAAGTCACTTTGCCACTCGATTTGCTATTCAATTTATGCACGCGCATATACTCTCTATTGTCTGTTTTGCTTTTCGCGTTGAGTTGTCTCTCCTATACCTACACCACCTCACTCTCATCCGTTCTATCAGCCTTCCAGATATATTGACGGACACGCACACTGCGGAAGTGAAGTCTGATTCTATAGCCCGTAGCAGACTAGAAAGGGCTCAGGAAATGAAGTGTCAGCTACATGCTTCGACTTAAGAATTCCACAATTTAAGGCTTGCCCCATGTGTAGGCGCCCATGCCACGTCAAACTATGACGTCTTCGCATCGCCGTCCAATCGGTGCACGGCCGAGGCGTGCCAACTTGGGAGAGTTTGGGGATACAAATAAATGCGCCAGCGTTTGTTTAGAGTTCAGAACTTAACGGAAGAAGTGTTTTCTGAATCATCTGCAGTCGGTGCTGAAGCACCGGAAGTAACTTAAACGATGCTTAACCTGAACGCGGTTCACATTAGCGTGGCCGCGATGGCATTGGCACTAATGACGTGTTACTTCGTTAACGTGAACGCGTTGGGCGTGGGCGTCGCGGCGGCACTGTGCGTCGCTCTGAAGGCTGCGGAGAGAACGCTGAGGCGGCGGGAGCACGAGAGGAAGACGATAGAGGTCCTGGAGAACGACACGCGGCGGCTGATCACCAATTTCCTGTTGGACTTTGTGGGCGTGTTTCACCGGAAGAAGAAGAGCGAAGCTCACTCGACGATGAAGAAGGTCGTGAGGGACTTCATCGAGATCGACCGGCACTACGGCAACGGCATGACGAGCTACGTCGTGACCAGCGAGCTCCGCCTGGACGAGCGGGGCGACGACATGAGCTTCGTGGCGGCCGCGGCGAGCACCCTCTTCGGCGCCTGCCCCACCACCACCTGGGAGCACGTGGCCACCCTGCTGTTCTTCGGGGCGCTCGTGTGCCAGGACCTGATGAGGGAGCGGGAGAGCGAGCGCTGCGTGGAGCTGGTCAGCCGGGAGATCTCCACCTATCTCCTGTCGCACCACCGCGACTGGCTGCTCCGGAACAACTCGTGGGACGGCTTCGTGGATCACTTTCAGAAGAGCTTCCGGTATGATTTCAAGAAGAATCAAGAGTCCTGTGTTTGTCACTGAGCAATACAGGTATATACACGCAGTGAAACGTCGGATGTGGCGTCATGCCATGCTCCACGAACGGGGGAGAAAAAGGAACCGAACAGAAAGGAGACATTGCGATGCGGTTGACACAGCTGCCGGCACACGGCATTTTCTTAATAAAGCCTTCGTTTTATCCAGGGTATAGGGTTTCTCTGAGAATGAATGTTCTTTTTATTGGATGGCTGCAGTAATATAGGCCAGGAGATGATTGGCGGGGCATGTTCCCTCTCCATTTGGGGGATTGGATGGCGCTATAATTATGAGCTTGTATATCTGCCATTTTTTAAATGTAAAAATGTGTGCAGATCTGTCATGTATATTTTTTACTCGGGAGATCCCTGCCACAACAATTTTTTTAGATGGGGGGGGTCCGGAGCCAAACACGTTTCTGGGGGTCCTTGGCTTGGTATACTTCCCTGTGTATCCCGGCTTATATGCTTGTTATGCTGACGTTAATGGACGATGACTACACAAGTGAGTGAGGGGTGATTATGAATCCCACCAACCTTATAGGTTATAGACCTGCCTTAACATGTGTCTGATTGGCTTTCCGGGGCATGGCATATAGTTTTACTGAGGTTTAGGCATAGTTTTATACTGAGGTTAGGTTTAGGCATATACTTTTATTGAGGTTACGTTTAGAAAAAAACAAGAACTGTGACTGTCAATCCTTTTCTCCGCTGTGAATACGATTCAGTTGTTTCCGTAAAGGTTAGTAGTGCAGAAGTGTGGTTTCTCTCCAATGTGAATATGAGCTGCACGACTGAAGCACTGTTTACAGCGATAAGGCACCGGTGTATACCTCTATAGGTCACGCCGGTGTATCTGTATAGGCCATCTAACACTCTGAAACGCTTTGTCGCACCGCATGTGTATACATTGGAACGTTTTTTCTCCGGTGTGAATACGCTGGTGTCTCCGCAGGTGAGCTGCGCGACCGAAGCTCTCGTCACATTGTTTACAGTGGAAAGGTTTCTCTCCGGTGTGACTATACGCTCGTGTCTCTTAAGAGTATACCTAAGTGACGGAATCTCTTGTCACACGTTGTACAGTACATATAAATTGGTCTTTCCTGTGTTAAGTCATAGGGGGGTATCTTTACTTCATGGCGGCTGAGTTCAGGTCTTGGGATGATGTGGGTTGGCCTGTGTGCTCTCCTCGTTACCGGCATGGCTATACAGAACTGGACATTTTTGAACCTCTGCTGGTTTGTTGTCAAAGCCGCCGTGATCCATGGACTGTGATGTGGACCGAATTATTTCTTCTCCTCGCTTCGCTTGTTGATTTGTCCTTCTACTGTATATATTCTCTCTCTTCTCACTCTTCTCTCTCTTTCTTGGTTATACAGTATATCTCAATACTGTCTTTCTCACCTGAACTATCATGTAGGGCCAGGCAGTAGGCTACAAAGATGAGAGCTCTGGGCTGATGTCACATACTTTAGTTTTAGTCATAGTCTTTTGAATATAAAAAAATAATAATATAGCCTTGCTTTAGTCATCTGAAATGTTTTAGTTTTAGTGTAGTTTCAGCCGGCTAAATACCCAATATTTAAGTTGACAAAATCTACGGTTGATTTTGGCAGGCCTTGATTGTGTCGTAATGGTGTTACTTTGTAAAACTACTCTTTTCAGAGTGCAAGTACGGCTATTATTATGTATTAAATCCATAATGGCCTATAAGCAGTATTATGGTTTAAACCGGTTAAACTGATTTGGACGCTATATTATCAAATGTAGCTGCGGACCCCCGTTGACCAAGTGTCCATGTTTCCCTGTCCTTCATAATGAACTATTATCCTCGCTATCTGTTGTGTGAGAAGTTGAACAATTAACCTTTGGAGTGAGAGACAGAGAGAGTGGATTCATGTTTATCTCTTCTTGAAACAACACAGAACAATGCAGAATATCACCCATGTCTCTCTCTTGCTCTCTCTTTCTCGGTCTCTCGCACGCACGCGCGCACACACACACACACACACACACACACACACACACACACACACACACACTGAAGGACTTTATTTGGAACTGCACAAAAGGCGCAATACATTAGATAGTTGCTCTCTCTTTCTCTCAAACACGGACACACACACACGCACGCACACGCGCACACACACACACACACACACACACACACACACACACACACACACACACACACACACACACACACACACACACACGCACACTCATACTGTCCTTGGTCTCTTCCTTATACGCATATGCAGCTATCTAGCATTATGACTGTGACCTTTCATTCAGGCCTATATCTCTTTTTCAATCAGAATTGTTAATCTTGGCAGTAAAACATTGCAACATTTGGACGGGACACACGCATTAAGCTCTCGCTTCACTTAGCTTGTTTCTGTCTGTCTCTCTGTGTGTGCAACTGTCTATACCTCTTTACCGGCTGTGGACGCATTGTTCACTATAACACCAGGTAGGTCACCTCTCATGACATTTTAATTGATTCAATGCGATTAGCGGTTTAATCTGTGTTTTTGACATTGAACATTGGAACGTATGAATTCAAAATAGAAATTTAAATTTGCATTCGGGCAGACATGGCAATTAACTCGAACATACAAGGAAATTATACTGACAATGACTAGTACCAATAAACCAAAATAATTAATGTACTATTGATATCAACATAATACTTAATAATTGTACACGTTTTTATTTCTTTCTAAATGTTCTCTTATTCGAGTCACTCGCATAACATAATTTTTGCGTCTGCAGCCTATAATGTTTATAAATGTGGGGGTCCTTGACATGAAAATGTTTCAGAACGGAACAGCTACCCTATAGCGGTCTGCAGGTCCTATGTCCTATATTTTCTTTTGTGTGTTTGTTGTTGTATTGTTATTTCTGTTTTCTGTGCAGTCTGTGTTTTTATTTTCTTTACTGCACAGCTGCCCCCCTTTGACAACTTGTAAATTGATGTAGGCCTACTGTTCTTTATGAACTTTTAATCTTTTAAACCAATGACCTCTTCCTTCAGGAAAGGATTCCATATAAGCCTTCTGGCTTCTTCCTTTCCTTGCATTGTATTTTTGTTTCATTGATATGTTATTGTCTATTTTTTGTACTATATGCTAAATAAATAAACCATAAACCTAATAGTCAAGCAGCAGAGTCAGCGGTCGGGTCAGGTCGTCAACCAAAACATTCAAGTGTTACAAAGAAACCATGACAGCATGAAGATAGACATCAAACCTACAGTAAATCTAATGTTTATACCACCTACTGTACTATAGTATAGGCTATACAGTCTATCAGCAATAACATTCCTACCTACTGCTTTCGCTGTAATGTGTACTACTGTAGTGTAACTTTTTGTATTTGACCCATGTGTGAAAAATAAATCTTCTTATAGTGGAAAATCCAGTGCAAAATGTAAACAACAAGAAAGATCTGCTTCGATTGCCCATGGCACATCATTTATACATGGCAAATAACAGTTCAACATGAACAAAATTAAAGGCCATCGACATGTAGTCTAATACAAATATGTACTCAGTCGTGTAAAGTATACTAAGAAGTACACATACTCAAGTACAGTATTTAAGTACAATTCTGAGGTATTTATTTGACCTTCTTCAGTATTTAAATTTTTTTAATTTTACTTCTACTGCACTACATCTCAGAGGCAAATATTTTACTTTTACGCCACTACAGCTATAGTTATACTAGTATACTACTTTGAAGATTTATATTAGTAATATATTACAAAACACACTAACCACTTATTCAGCCCTATTATTATACATTATTCGGACTTGTGAAAATAGAGGATCTACGAGCGCACAATGCGCATCACAATAGATTATCTATTTTCAGAAGAACTTTGTATATATACATTTTGAACTGCACACTGAGTGCTTCATCCATCACTGTGAGTGTGTGTGTGTGTGTGTGTGTGTGTGTGTGTGTGTGTGTGTGTGTGTGTGTGTTAGAGTTGTCTCGATGCCACTCTTTTCAGACTGAGTACAAGTACTTCATTTTTAGTAGGCCTATACTTGCCGATACCGAGTACCGATACAAGTACTTTATTTTTGTTGAGTAACCACTTATTTTACATCCTTTTCTCATAGCTAGCACATGGTCAGTTCTCATCTCAAAGTATCGGGGCCGGTTCCGAGTACCGAGTACGAGTACTTTAGGTTGGTATCGGGCTATCGGCCAGATTGACCGATACCAGTATGACTATCGGATGTGTGTGTGAGTGTGTGTGCGTGTGTGTGTGTGTGCGTGTGTGTGTGTGCGTGTGTGCGTGTGTGCGTGTGCGCGCGTTGCAGCAGCATGTCTCGGAAGCGAACGGCGTGTTGCGGTCGTCTGACCTCCCTAGAGGTCACCCTCGCCGTCCTCTTCATCGCCATGGCGACCGTCTCCGTGGGCCTCATCGTCGTCACGGTGACCAGACAGGATGCCCGGACAGGTCGGGAGTCACACACACACACACACACACACGCACACACACACGTACACACACACACACACATCGATATTTTACTATTGTGACATGGCATAAGTGTTCTATATAATTAACTCATTTATTGCGGCTAGCTGTTAGCATAAATCCCAGTTCCTGCAGGTATACCACAATACGCGTTCACTTAAAAAAGTCGGAAATATTGTCACGATTCTTTTTTTTTTTTTTTTTACTGAAAAAATATTTTCATTTTTTTTTTCAATTCATGAAATCTTTTGCCTTTTTTTTGGGAATGTTTGGGAAGAAAAACTTAAGGGACCCATAACAAGCATGGGGTCCCCGACCCACTGTTTGGGAACCAGTACCCTACATGCCAGAGTCATCTAATGTTTTTTTCTTTTTTTGCGGCTTTCGCCTTTATTTTATATTTTTTATAGAGGGACAGACAAAGGAAACAGTCAGCCTGTACTCTGTCTTACTCTATGGCTCTGGTACTTACATGCATATCAAGGTGTTGTGGTCAATGTGGGCGTGTCCTCACAAAGGCTTTCCAATCCATCACCAGCGGAGCCGGAGCCAACCACGCCCCCCAGCCCCGCCCCCCCACACAACCCCTACCTGATTGGAGCAGGACGGGCCGACTGCACCGGACCCCCTGCTGACATACCCCTGGTCAGAAACACACGCACGCACGCGCACACACACACACACACACACACACACACACACACACACACACATGACACACACACATGCTTGCTCTCATGCGTGTATTGTGTCCAAAAATGCAGCGATTTATCGATGAGGAAATTGAGGATATTATTGTCATCTTCACGGTAAAAGTAAGTCTCCAAGTGCTGCCAACCAAACTGAGTCTGGAACCCGATAAACTCTTACAGTCAGTATATACACAGTGTCAGGTCATATACTGTAGTTATAGTGTTCCATATATTTAACGGTTGTACAGTAATGTTTTGTACACATATTGGCCAGACATGACAGAAAGCAATGACCTCCATAATTATGTATTTGCAACTAAATACAACTGCAAATTGTATGTCATTGTTATTTATTGTTAGTTGCTTCAGTGATGCTTGCGGAACTCGACTTCGTCTCGTTCCTGACCGCATCACTGTCGTGGCAATAATCACGTTAAACAACACCCTCTCGTGTAACATTGCTTAATTCGTTCAAGCCATTATCTTCTGGCTATAACTGTGGCTTGCAAGAGGTATAGCCTTTTGCCTGCATGGAGGCGGAAATCAAACACAGGTGGAGGTTTCAACATGAAGTTCATGGGTTTATTAACCAAAATGGAGGGGTATAGGGAGATCCTTCCCGTCCGGGGTACAGAATCTTTTGTGGCGTCTTTCAGTTGTTTATTTGTAAAAGACAGAAGGTTATATAGCCCAGCTCACACAATTGCATTTAAATCCCAGAGATGTGCTCTCTTTGTCTCACCTGTGGCTGCACTCAGTGCTCCTGATGGGATACAGGTGTGTGTGTGTGTGTGTGATGATCACCAAAACCCGGAGCAATTATTTGGCCTGGTACGTATAGTACCTGCCCTCAGTCACTTGGCCACGCCGCGTGCTTCATCCTCTATCCATACCGGTACTTTCTTTATAAACTCTAAGTACTGAACCCTCATCTGGTTGACGTACAGACAGGTAGTGTGTGCCGGCTCGGTGGTGTGTGACAATCTGGTTGAAGTATACCTTTGGTACGGCGGCGGCGGCGGTCGACGGGTCCCGGAGAACAATAACGCGACACGAGACAGTATCACGCTAAAGGTTCACAGTATAGCTAACTATAAAGTATGCTATACAGTTCAGTCAGTACACACTACATTATCAAGTATACACTGTGCTCTTAAGTACACAGCCATGGGCGATCAGATTACAACAGTAACATGGCAGACTGAAGTGAACTAATGACCAGTGTTGTGAATAAGTGTGTTGTTACTTAATACACTCTGTTCAGTCTGAACTTGTTTGGAGACTGTGGGGCCCAAATTAGACATTACAGGGGACCCCTTCATGGCCCTCAGGGGGCCCTTCAGGGAGACTGGGAGACTGCGCCGTACTGGGTTTGAGGCCTCCTTGGCTGTTGATTGTGTTCAATTTAGGTCAAGATGATGGAAAAAAACTAAAACATCCAGTTTTTTTTTACGTGTGTGTGTGTGTGTGTGTGTGTGTGTGTGTGTGTGTGTGTGTGTGTGTGTGTGTGTGTGTGTGTGTGTGTGTGTGTGTGTGTGTGTGTGTGTGTGTGTGTGTGTGTGTGTGTGTGTGTGTGTGTGTGTGTGTGTGTGTGCGTGCAGATGGGTTATGCCAACCCTGATCAGACAGCGGCCGGCATCCACACTCGTCTGTACAGCAGGGCCTTCATCGTCGACGACGGCAGCAGGAGGGTGGTGTTCGTCACCATCGACGTAGGAATGGTGTCCCAGAGGCTGCGACTGGAGGTACGTGCACGCACACACGCACACGCACACACACACACACACACACACACACACACAAACGCCGCATGGTCCACGTGTGTCAGTTGAAGCAGGAGTTCTCCACAATAAGTGATATACCGGTAATCATAAATCACTGAATTCTCAAGACATTATTTTGCACACGTTTTGCCTGTCAAACATTCTAGACTTGTACTTGTGTTAGGATATAACACCTTATCTTATACCTTACCTAATATATCTCTGCTGTCGGAAAGAAAACGTTGTATTTTGAAAACAAGGTATTGCGACTTCATATATTGTCAATTACTTGCATGACAGGGGGAGAGGTAGTAGAGTTATAGTTGCTTCAGCAGACAGTTTGAGTATCCAATGGAGGTTTGGTCCAAAGCGTTTTTCTACTTCTTTCCATTGGTTCATTATGTTTAACCAACACAGACGTAAAAAGGGTGTTTAATAGCACTGAGCCACTGATTCATGCAAAAACTAAAAGATATTTTCGGGGCACAACCCAGCACTCTTTAGCTATTTTCTTTCACCATAGTAAATGCTGCATTTGTGGTCTGGAGAGGGCAGTTGTTTTACAGACGGGTAAAAGGGCATTGATGTCTATGTCAGCCAAATCTCCCTTGAAAAATTAAATGAGACGGTGTCCAAAATGCGTTCCTCCTCCAGTCCACTTGATGTGATTCCAACCAGTATTTTTAAAGATGCTTTTAACTCCTTAGGTCCACATGTATTGTCCATTGTAAATAGCTCCCTTAGTTCTGGTTGTGTCCCTGATTATTTTAAACATGCTGTTATCCAGCCACTTTTAAAAAAAACCAACCTTGACGCATCGCTCCCTGTTAACTACAGACCAATTTCAAAACTCCCTTTTATTGCCAAAATTTTAGAGAAGGTGGTCTGTGAACAATTACTTTTAACAGTTGAAAACAACAACATATTTGATAAGTTTCAATCTGGCTTTCGTCCGAAGCACAGCACCGAAACGGCACTCCTCAGGGTCTCAAATGATATCCTGATGCGTGCAGACTCTGGGGAGTGTTCGGTTCTGTTGCTATTGGACCTAAGTGCAGCCTTCGACACGATAGATCACACCATTCTGATAAATAGATTAGAGAAATGGGTAGGACTACGGGGGACTGCATTAAAATGGTTTGCCTCCTACCTGTCTAACAGGAGTGCTGCTGTGGCCATAAATGATCATGTCTCTTCCTCTGCACAGTTAAAACATGGCGTGCCCCAAGGTTCAATTCTTGGTCCCATTTTATTTTCTTTATACATGCTTCCACTTGGTGTTTTAATCAGTAATTTTAATCAAGTGTCTTACCACTGTTATGCTGACGACACCCAGCTGTATTTTTCTTTTAAACCCTCTGATCATAGCAAATTGTCTATTTTAAAAAATTGTCTGTCTTCCATTAAAGACTGGATGGCAGAAATTAAACCCGGACAAAACTGAAGTCCTTATCATAGGCCCAGATACCATATGCAATGACATAAAAAGCAGTCCCTGGGTCCTTCATCTGCACACTTCACAAAAGTGTCAAAAAACCTAGGAGTGTTATTTGACCAGCAAATGAATTTTGAGCCACATGTTAAAAAAGTGGTTCAAACCTGTTTCTTTCAGCTTAGAAACATTTCCAAAATCAAGTCGCTTTTAACCCCTCGAGATCTGGAACAACTTATTCATGCTTTTATTTCTTCCCGGCTGGACTATTGCAACTCATTATTCACTACCCTCAGTCGCTCTTCAACACATCGCCTCCAGTTGGTGCAGAATACAGCTGCCAGACTTTTAACGAACACTTTTAGAAGGTCTCATATCACCCCGGTCCTTGCTGCTTTACACTGGCTTCCAATTGACTGCAGAATTGTTTTTAAAATTTTATTAATCACTTTTAAAGCTCTCCATGGGCTGTCTCCCAGGTACATAACTGAACTTTTAGTCCCCATTTCAAATGTGAGAACTCTGAGGTCTTCAGATAAAGACCTGCTCAAAGTTCCCAAAACAAGACTGAGAACAAAAGGCGATAGAGCTTTTGAAGTTGTAGCCCCTTCCCTATGGAATGAATTACCCCTTTCCCTAAGGAGGGCAGAATCTGTCGAGGCGTTCAAAAAGCTGTTAAAAACCCATTTGTTTGAAAAGCACTTTTGTCTGTAATATTGTCTATATGGTACTGTATGTTTATATATATATATATTTGTATTATTACTCTGTCATTGTGTTTTCGTTTTATTGTTGATCTATGTGTTGCTCTTGTTTTATTTCATTTTATTTATTGTACAGCACCTTGTGACATTTGTTTTGAAAGGCGCTTTATAAATAAAATTTACCTTACCTTACCTTACCTATATGTGTGTGCACGTCCCTGCATGACGTCCATGGATGTGTGTGTGCGTGCGTGTTATTGTTGTATAATATCATTGTATATATAGGTGCTGAAGGCGCTGCGGGAGAAGTATGGGACGCTGTATCGCCGCGACAACGTGATGCTGAGCGGCACCCACACCCACGCAGGCCTGGCGGGGTACTTCCAGTACACGCTGTTCATGATCACCAGCAAGGGATACATCAAGGCCTCCACACAGGCCCTGGTGGACGGCGTGGTCAAGGTGTGTGTGTGTGTGTGCGTGTGTGTGTGTGTGTGTACGTGTGTGCATGAGTGCGCGTTCAGTCAATGTATTTTTTTTAACACATTGACTGTCAATGACGTGTTTTGACGTATTTCTTTCCCCATGGCGCTGGATGCCGCTGTTCACTATAACCTATGGGTCGCCATTGGTTTTGGCGGTTCCCCCGGGACACCATCACGTGACACGTCGATCACATGACCGAAGAACATACAAAATAAAAAATATATAAACCTTGTGTAGGAGCCGGGGCCGATTGTTGCGTATGGATCATGATTATATTTTCCGATTCTAGCACAGCCGTGCGCGTCATTTGGGTGGCCTAAACAAATTCCACCGTAAGACGGGGTCGTCGCATTAAAAAAGGTTTGAGAATCCCTGCATGAATATGGAAATGTGTCTCTCCAGAGCATAGACATAGCCCACTGTAACATCAAACCTCCAGAACATAGACATATAGCCCACCGTAACATAAAACCTCCAGAGCATAGACATAGCCCACTGTAACATCAAACCTCCAGAGCATAGACATAGCCCACCGTAACATCAAACATCCACAGCATAGACATAGCCCACCGTAACATCAAACCTCCAGAGCATAGACATAGTCCACCGTAACATCAAACATCCACAGCATAGACATAGCCCACCGTAACATCAAACCATGAATAACATGGAATTGTGTGTATTGTATCTCTCCGGAGCATAAACATAGCCCACCGAAGCATCGAACAATGTAGTAGTAATATGTATAGCCCACCGTAACATCAAACTATTTGGTAATAACATGGAACTGCATGTGTTTGTGTCTCTCCAGAGCATAGACATAGCCCACCGTAACATCAAACCAGTTGGTAATAACATGGAACTGCATGTGTTTGTGTCTCTCCAGAGCATATAGACATAGCCCACCGTAACATCAAACTATTTGGTAATAACATGGAACTGCATGTGTTCGTGTCTCTCCAGAGCATAGACATAGCCCACCGTAACATCAAACCATGTGGTAATAACATGGAACTGTGTGTGTGTCTCTCCAGAGCATAGACATAGCCTACCGTAACATCACACCATGTGGTAATAACATGGAACTGCGTGTGTGTGTGTGTGTGTCTCTCCAGAGCATAAACATAGCCCACCGTAACATCAAACCAGGGCGTGTCTTCGTGAATAAAGGCCAGTTGGAAGACAGCAGCCTCAACAGAAGTCCTCAGTCCTACGAGAACAACCCTCACGACGAGAGAGACAGGTATCTGTGCTGTTCTGTTCTATTCGTATATATACTGTACATATATATTATCCTTATTAGACAGTCATAGAAATACACCACCAAATACAAATTAATGCTGTAGTTTTTGCTCTTTGAAATTACATATTTTGCTGTTAAGCATAATGGTATTTAAAGCCGTGATCCCCCCCAGCTCCCGTCCGTCCATCTACTATTATGATCTAGTAGAAAGATTTGAAAATGATGTTTTTATGTGACCACACCACAACCACCAGTTCATTAAGTATGCTTGTTGAGTGATTTCTGGTAACGTGACGTGCTGCAATATGTGCTGCAGGTACTGTATATGTTCAACACAGACATGTACTGTGTCTGTATGTGTATACTGTGTGCTGCAGGACAGGTAGGCTATATGTTTAACACAGACATGTATACTGTGTCTGTATGTTATGTATACAGGTATGCGTTCAACACAGACAAACAGGTGGTGGTGCTGAAATTCACCGATCTGGACGGTGACGGGATCGGCATGCTGAGGTATATACGACTAAAAACACCGTGTCACTTAACGCATCTATCCAGGGACGTGCACGCATAGACATCAAAGGGGGGCTTCAGCCCCTGCCCAAAAGTGCCCCCCCCTTTAACGGGATTTCAGTCCCTGCCTCTCTCTAACACTCTCTGCACGGCCCTGATTCTCAGTGGTGGAAGAAGTACTCAGTTGTTTTACTTAAGTAAAAGTACCAACACTGCAATTTAGACCTATACTTCGTTACAAGTAAAAGTACGTAATTGAAAATGCACTTGAGTCTTGAGCTTGTACCTATATTTGTACCTATTTTCAAATGGACGAAATGTATAGTGTTGAAGTGGTTAGTTAATGTATGTTTTCTAATCATCAAAAGTAACTAGTAACTAAAGTTTTCAAATAATTGCAGTGAAGTTAAAAGTACACATTTTGGCTCCGAGATGTAGTGGAGTAGAAGTAAAAGTACAAATACCTCAAAATGGCACTTAAGTATACAGTACTTAAGTAAAAGCACATAGTTACTTTCTATAGTTACGATTCTAACACGTGTGTGTGTGTGTGTGTGTGTGTGTGTGTGTGTGTGTGTGTGTGTGTGTGTGTGTGTGTGTGTTCCCCTCGTCGCGCTGCTCCTGACCAGCTGGTTCGCCGTCCACGCCGTCAGCATGGACATGAGCAACAGGATGGTGAGCGCTGACAACATGGGCCTCTCCTCCTACCTGCTGGAGCAGGACAAGAACATTGGCTCTCTGCCCGGACAGGTTGGACACACTCATCTCATCTCAAACTGTATATAAATCTACAGTGGTGTCCCCTTCGCCTGTGCCAGGCTAAAACCTAGAGGTTTTCAAAGGTACCTTTCAATGTGAAAGGTACCTCTGGAAAAGCCACACCTCTGATGGGTGGGGGTTTAGTCTTAAGGGGTGTGTTTTTTTTCACCCACTGTGTGATACAATAAATGGACAAGTAGGTGGCAGTAGTAGTACAGTTTAGTTTTGTATCGCTGTAGTATGATCTCACTTTAATCTGCATCTCAGTTGCGGGTTTGATATCAGATATCATTTGTATATCATCTCTGTTAATCTAATCTCTGTGTTCCTCTCTCTTTAATGTGCAGACATGCTATTTTAAAGCAGTAAGGCCACAAGAGGTCTCAGCCAAGTTTACCGTGTTTTATACTGTGTTTTATACCGTGTTTTATAATGGCTGAGAATTCCATGCTAGAAGGCTTTTTTTTTTTTACCTTTCTCACCTTTCTTTGTAGTCGTTACGTCCCCACCAAAGAGGTCCAGGTGTGTTTTTTTGTGCAAAAACTCCTTATTGGCTATTTCCCCTACCATAAGCCCTCAATGAATTGCATTGAATTGAATGGGAAGTGTGCCGCTTGGGATATTATTTACATTATGAAGAGATGATATATATACAAAAACAAATCAATGCAATTCATTTAGGGCTTATGGTAGGGGAAATAGCCAATAAGGAGCTTTTGCACAAAATAACACCTACCTATAAAACTATTCCTAATTCACAAAAGTATAGCTACACTGCTGCGCCCACCAAAGCGAGCCACTTCCTTGGTTTTAACTCGGCCTGCAGTCGGGGGGGAATAGGAGGCGCTTGCTGTCTTTACGAGGCCGCCCGGAGCCACACATGCACAGTCATATATGAGTGCGGGCGGTGCTTAGACGTCCGCGCCGCGGCCAGGGTTTGTAAGGCAATCAAGCGCTCCCCTTCCCCAGTTCAGCTACAGAGCTGCGCGGGATCAATGAATGTGACGCACCTGGGAACGATATAAAGTGATTGAAGTAGGTAGATTATCGTGAGATTTACTAAGTGGTCATGAGAAACCAGCCAATGAGAATCAAGTATTGCGGGACTAACTGTTTTAGAGGCTTTGTTTGTCTATATGTCCATCCCTGCTGCTCTGTGACCCTGTGTGTGTGTGTGTGTGTGTGTGTGTGTGTGTGTGTGTGTGTGTGTGTGTGTGTGTGTGTGTGTGTGTGTGTGTGTGTGTGTGTGTGTGTGTGTGTGTGCGCGCGCGTGTCAGGGTCCGTTCGTTGCAGGTTTCTCCTCCAGCAACCTGGGCGATGTGACTCCCAACACCAGAGGTCCTGTCTGCCTGAACACAGGACTGCCCTGTGACTACCTCAACAGCTCCTGTCCTGTAGGCGGGGTCAGTACACTGTACACACACACACACGCACGCGCGCGCGCGCGCGCGCACACACACACACACACACACACACACACACACACACACACACTGCATTGAGACAGATAATAAATATTATTAATATTATCTACAGGCCTATATTGCACTTTACATTCGTTTGTTGTTTCTATGTCAGTCGTCCTTCGATTTTCCAAAAATAGAAGACCTACATGCTTGTAGCGCGGTGGCGCGCTATGAGCTTGTAGATCTGCTATTTTTCAATAGCTAAAGCATAGCATAATGCTAACACCAAAAGGGGCGTGTGGAGAGTTGTCCCGGCGTTTCTGAGCGCATGGGAGGGTTTGTACCAGGGTCCGACCAGACTTGCACGGTATGGGGGTGCCACATACCTTTGGTGGCTTTAATGCCATCATCAGAGTTTTGTACTGTGCGGGCAGCGACCGGGAGCCAATTGGAGGGAGCGGAGAAGAGGAGTGACATGTGAGAATTTTGGCTGGTTTGAAAACCAGGCGAGCTGCGGCATTTTGGATCAATTGGAGATAGGCTTGAAGTGTGCATGCCGGCCCGTATAGGCCAGTAAAGGAGGGAGTTACAATATTGTCAAGTTTTGACATGACTTCTGTGTGTGTGTGTCTGCAGACTCAGATGTGCAAGGCATCTGGACCAGGTGAGGACATGTTTGACAGCACCAGCATTATTGGACACAACATCTACAGGAAGGCAAAGGTACAATCTGCTCTTTGACCCATTCAGGACTGAGGCCAATTCTAAATGCTCTAAAATAAAAGATTTTTCTGGGGAAAAACGTCAAATATTTGTTAAAGATTCACACAACAGATGGTGGGTTCCCGTCTTGAGCTGTTGTGCAATGTATTATGCGATTAATCTCTTCAAATCAAGTTTCTTATATCATCATTATTATTGCTATATTCTGTTCCAATGATCTGTCTGTCTGTCTGTCTGTCTGTCTGTCTGTCTGTCTGTCTGTCTGTCTGTCTGTCTGTCTGTCTGTCTGTCTGTAGGAGTTGTATTCAACAGCAGTTGACGAGCTTTCTGGTTCCCTTCATTCTGCTCACCAGTGGGTCAACATGACGGACGTTACTGTTCATGTCAATGCTACACACACGGTTAGTGCGCTTACGCACGCACACTCGCACGCACAGTTAGTGAGCTAGTAAGTAGGGCTATTGACTAGAGGGGAAAAAAGGAGGGGGACCAAATATAGGCCCCCTGGGGTCAACCGCAACCAAATGCAACTCCTTGCAAATTCGACTGGGGATAATAGTTGGATAATGTGTTGCATTGGCGCGGTTTTGTTTGGGCTTATCTGAGACATGGCACACATGGCCACATTACAACCGGCCTGCAGGCCTCTCTCTCTCTCTCTCCTGCTTGTCTCTACGTGTTTATAATTGATGTTTAGACTTCACTGATAACGTTTTAAAGGCATACATGGTATAGGCTACTACAGTACATGGCTATACAGACGAGCCAGAACACGCAGCGAGCCTGCAGTCCTCAGTGACTCCTGGCTGTTGTTTTTTTTTAAACCAGAGGTGATATTGGACTTTCACTGTCAGGGCTCCTCAGCTGTAAAACTTCCCCCCAGTTCTCTCTCAGCCTATTTAAATCAGTATCGTCGTTTTAATCGCTTCTTCTTAACCCATTTAGACCTGAGGACGATTCTACAAAATGCCTTCTAATTCCTGACAGTTTTCTGAAAAACCTGTTTCTATGTCAGTCGTTCTCAAACATTTTCATGTCTAAAGGACCCCCAAAAATATATGTAATTGGCCACCGACCAACCATCTGCTATTTTTCGATAGCTAAAGTATAGCAGAATGATTAAAATACCAAAAGGGGTTCCCGTACACTCGTACAGAATGAGTAAAAAAAACCTAAAGTACCTTTTGTTTTATCATCCTTATGTTACGTCTGTCGTGTATTTACCACACCACATTAACTGATTAAACTACTAGAAAGTAGACTGAAAGAGCTCTCTAGTGACTAAATAGCAAACTGTAGAGGAGTACCAAGGCATCAAAGCCTCAAACGATCGGATGAAGAAGCACGCAGAGAGGTGAACTGAAGTGTTGAATCGACCATTTATTGCGACCGAGACCAAAAACAGCAGAGCTTCCCCGTGGCCATGCTGCCCACGGGAGCACACAACAGACTGACCGTGGTCAGCCTGCCAAGCAAGCAACTCTCCCCACATTGTATTTTATGAGACATATATATATACAGTTTACATCAAACAGTTGAATTCTGGGTGTGGTTGAGATTTAACATATAGGAATAGCAGATGCATATACAGAGTGATGTCTGAAACTTAATCAAGTGGTCTCTCGTTGAAACGTACAATAGTATGCTAATTAAATGTCTCCCACACCTGACCGAGCCATGAGTATACTTGACTCTGATTGCCTTCAGACCTGCAGACAGACTAGACAATCGACTTACTTCAGACCTAACATTTGGTCACGAACATGCATGATATAGTAGGCTATAGAATTATTGTCCAGATACGACACGTACACGTCTTTCATTTTATTTTATCGGCAGTTCATTTCCAGACACTTTGCCTCCGTTTTAATTGTCTTTTATTGTCCGTTTGTTTATTTCCCTGGCCTTTATATACCTTATCTTGGCAGCTCTCAATCCGTTTAACAGCACCTTATTGTGGTTATATAGCTGCGTTTTGGTGCCACGAGTTTTTTTATTGTATGGTTTTGACCAGCTGTTTGTGCCAATGCAATTAAGGAACACCAAAGTGCAAGTCCAAATCTCAAGGCAAACCTGTCAATCATATAGGCATGCAACATAGCCTCTATAAAACATCTTATCTCTCTTATCTCTCTGTAAGCTGTTTTTATTTACTGATGCAAAATAAAAACTTGAATCACAGCATTGTAGGTTGAAAAGTGGTCTCACAACAACCTCAGCCTGATGGCCTAAAAAGTCTTCCCAGGTTTGATCCCCATGTGTTGGGAAAATTGGGAAATTAGTAGCCTACTGCTATTGTAAATAAAGACATTCATAAACTTTGTACAGTTTCTACAGTACGCATACAGTATATTGCAATAGTACATACTGTATGTGTTTGTCACACAAAATCACACACCTGCACATCGTCCAGGAACCACTTTGAAAAGTTATTATAGTGTGTGTGTGTGTGTGTGTGTGTGTGTGTGTGTGTGCGTGTGCGTGTGCGTGTGTGCGTGCGCAGGTGAAGACATGTAAACCTGCTCTGGGTCACAGTTTCGCAGCAGGAACGACCGACGGAGGAGGAGATCTGAACTTCACACAAGGTCTAAAATGTCTTTGGTGCATGGGATTTAGCTTTTGGCTTAATCTTATTCTTAATCTATAGCGTAGCCGTAAGGGATATTTTTGTATAGGTTAAAGCCTTAAAAAAAAATCATAATCATTGCTATAGACTATAGAGTATAGACTAAAGAGTGCATGTGTTCAGTAACAAGGGATCTCTCTCTCCAGCTCTTTAATAAACAGAAAATGCCAATTTCATTCAGTCGGGAGAGAGTGCCCATTTTATCGGCATCTTGATGTTGTTTACCTGGCATATACTGGTTTCAAAGCTGGATTCTGACTGCAGCTTTAGCACCACTCTGAAGCATGCAAAACTGTTTTCTTTTATTCATTCATTCATTCATTTTGTTGACTATAGGGTTCATGGCATTTAGGCCATACTGTGATATCTTGCACAACACACTCGTGATAAGAGTGTCTGCTAAATGCCCGAATTGTACATTGTATCTTCAACTTGCTCTGACTGGCATGGTTACAACAGCAATTTGATCATATTCGCTTTACAATCATCCAGGTAAAAATGTGTCGCAAATGTGTGTGTGTGTGTGTGCGTGTGTGTGTGTGTGTGTGTGTGTGTGTGTGTGTGTAGGAAACACCGAAGGAGATCCGTTCTGGGACGGGATCAGAGACGCTCTGCTCGGAGAACCGTCCAATGAGACGCAAGCGTGTCACAGACCCAAACCTATCCTGTTTAACACCGGAGAGGTCTGTCGACTGTCCGTCCGTCCGTCCGTCTGTCTGTCTGTCTGTCTGTCCGGTCTGTCTGTCTGTCCGGTCTGTCTGTCTGTCCGGTCTGTCTGTCCGTCCGTCCGTCCGTCCGTCCGTCCGGTCTGTCCGTCCGTCCGGTCCGTCCGCCCAGTATCGCTAGTACTGCATTGTTCACCACAACAGTGTTACAAAGTGTATCGATACGTTTCTTTCTTTTGGCGTGTGTGTTTTCCTGTAGATGACTTGGCCTCTGCCCTGGCATCCTTCAATAGTAGACGTTCAGATCATCACCGTGGGCCCCGTGGCTATAGTCGCCGCACCTGGAGAAATGACGTGAGTATTTTGTGGCACAATTCACCCTTTTTGCAAAAAAAATCATATATATGTTAAAGGACCTATAACATAAAATTAAACTTTTTCCATTTCTTTTGTGTTTTTGGGGCTCCCATGTGTGTTTTCTATCCCCACAAATAACCAATTTTGAACAATCATATTATGGTGCTTTAATGGAAATATAGCTCTCAGGAACAGCTCAACTGTTTTTGTCCTCATGGTGATGTCATCAATGTCACCCTACTTTGTATAATTCCTCCTCTCCTTCACCTTCAGTCTTCAGTTCCAAATTTGCATTTCCACTTTGTTTACAATGTCCACCATTGTTGATTTTCCAAGCTGGCATGGAATGGAAACAAGCCTGGTTTTATTAGTAAACATTAGACTGCATTATTAGTAAACATTAGACTGCAGTATTAGTAAACATTAGACTGCAGTATTAGTAAACATTAGACTGCAGTATTAGTAAACATTAGACTGCAGTATTAGTAAACATTAGACTGCAGTATTAGTAAACATTAGACTGCAGAATTAGTAAACATTAGACTGCAGTATTAGTAAACATTAGACTGCAGTATTAGTAAACAAGTAGGCCTACAAAGGCAAGAATAGTAACAACAACTTCCTTTCTTGACTTAAGCAAATACAGAATATCAACCACATAAGCATTAAGGTCAAGCCAAATATCAGTCCAGTGGTTTGGACCTAATAATAATAATGAGTCAAAGCTCAAATTCAAAGGCAGAGGAGCGAGGCGTGACAAGTAACAACTTTGAGGGACATGGACAAACTATAAAAAAAACATTTTAAATTGCACGTTATTTCTGCTTTAATGATGTTTAGAAGATTTAGAACCCTTTCCTGGGGGTCTTTATGTGTGTAATATGTGGTTTTAGATATCTTAGATTGTAGCAGTGAGCCCAGTTTGTCTATGATGTCGTCGACACTGGGCTCACTTCCTTCCTGGACTATATACAACTCCCGTAATGCTTTGGTGCACTGCTCCTCCTTGTGAATATGGGGAGGGCTGTCTTACTGAGACAACATGTAGTCCTATAGGACAAATAAAGAGGATAGTGCACAGAGGCGCGGCCTATAGGCTCCTGCGGGAGGTTTGCACATGCTCAGTGTAAACAGGAACTGCGATGATGGAGTGTTCCAACAGAGGTGCATGAGAGTTGCTGACACTGAACTGAAATAATAAAAAGGATATCACAAAAAGAGAATAGTACAAAGTTGATTTTGTTTTTATTTTAAAAAGTACATCAATTTCATAACTGTGGAAAAAATGTTGTTTATAACAGACTGAAAGATAAAGGACAAGTACATTCACTAAATGTCAATGTTTTTGTGTCAAACTTTTATTTTTGTGAAATAACAAAGGAACATGGATACTGTTCATTCAAGTGCTGTGGACGATACAAAACATTTGAAAAGGGTGAGTGCTGTTTCATTCTCAACAGTTCCGGATCTCATTATTTACATCACAAGCTATGAGCTTTCTATTCTATAGCACCTCTGCTGGAACACTCCATCATCGCAGTTCCTGTTTACACTGAGCATGTGCAAACCTCCCGCAGGAGCCTATAGGCCGCGCCTCCGTGCACTATCCTCTTTATTTATGCTGTAGTCCAGGAAGTAAGTTCCACAGTTGGGAGGAGAGTTGGCCCGGGCGGTCAACCCATGATACATGCTAGAGTACACATTGCTAATATCAGACCACTGTCACTGTCTCATGTGTTTGACAGCACCATGTCAGGAAGAAGAATAAGGGAAGCAGTCAAGCAAGTATGAAACATGCACACACGTACGCACATGCACACACTTACTGTAAGTACACACAGTCTCACGCAGGCTCGCACGCACAGACACAACTTTCCGCACTTATTTATGGTTCTCAGTCACAAAACAGGACAACTTGTGTGCACACAAACAAATTCACAATGAATGTAAAGAACGTGTGTGTGTGTGTGTGTGTGTGTGTGCGTGTGTGTGTGTGTGTGTGTGTGTGTGTGTGTGTGCGCGTGTGCGCGTGTTTTAGGAACTGGAGTCAGAGGGATCGCTGAGGGACGTGGAGGTGGTCATAGCTGGCCTGAGTAACATCTACACGCATTACATCACAACATATGAAGAGTACCAGGTGCGACGCAATCTACACCACTGGACTGTTGACCCATTCTGACCTGAGATCAGATTTAAAAAAAAGTCTTCTACATCCTTACAGTTTTCCATTCTGACCTGAGATCAGATTCTAAAAATGTCTTTGTCTATGTCAGTCGCTCTTCGATTTTTCAAAAATAGCAGACCTACAAGCTCGTGGCGCGCCACTCGGTGGCGCGCTATGAGCTTGTAGATCTTCAATTTTTCAATAGCTAAAGCATAACATAGTGCTAACACCGAAATGGGTTCCAGCCAAGAATGGGTTTTAATCACCTCAACATGCTCATGCTTTGTGAACTGTGACATCCTATACCTACATGATGTAGCCTTTGAGGACATTTCAATTTGAAAATGATTGTAAGGTGCGAAATTGAAAACAAATAAAAAAGAAGCCGATTGTTTTCTATTTCTATGATAATTAGGACCCAAATGGACCCTTATGGGTCTTTAACTCAGAGAGTGTATACAAATGGGTCCATATGGTTCCATTTGTACACTCTCAGAGTTAAGATTTGTGCTTGCCTGTACTGGTGTGTACACTGTGTAGCTTGCCTGTACTGGTGTGTACACTGTGTAGCTTGCCTGTACTGGTGTGTACACTGTGTAGCTTGCCTGTACTGGTGTGTACAACGTGTGCTTGCCTGTACTGGTGTGTACACTGTGTAGCTTGCCTGTACTGGTGTGTACAATGTGTAGCTTGCCTGTACTGGTGTGTACAATGTGTGCTTGCCTGTGCTTGTGTGGTATAGATCCAGAGGTACGAGGGCGCTTCCACCATCTACGGCCCACACACTCTCGGTGCGTACATCCAGAAGTACAGAGGGCTGGCCAGGGCCATCGCTCAGGTCAGTATATAGGCTTTGTCAGAGCCATCTAATAGAAGAGTTGTATGCCATGCTTTTTGTTATTGCTTAATGTAAATCGCTCTGGATTAAGAGCGTCTGCTAAATGCCTAAATTGTAAATTGTGGGTATACAACGGGTATTGCATAGCCGGGTGGGGGCATGGATCTCCAACTTCCATCGTTACCGACTCGGTGCTCTACAGTCGGGCGTGTGTGTGTGTGTGTGTGTGTGTGTGTGTGTGTGTGTGTGTGTAGGATAAGGAGTCCGATGTGGAGCCAGGTCCGGAGCCTCCGTTCTTCTCAGACAGCCAGCTGTTCAACCTGCTCCCTGCGGCTCCGGTCGACGGGAAACCACCCAACAGCACCTTTGGAGACGTCCTGGTGCAGGCCGACCCTGTCTATAGACTGGTATACAGTGCACACATGCACGCACACACACGCACACACACACACACACGCACGCACGCACGCACGCACGCACGCACACACACACACACACACACACACACACACACACACACACACACACACAAAGCATCGTTCTTCTTTGTATCACTTCAAAGAGAAGCATAAGTAGGGATGCACACGATCACTTCAGAGTGAAAGAATAATGGAGAAGGATGAGAGAGAGAGAGAGAGAGAGAGAGAGAGAGAGAGCACAGTGAGCACTGTACTAGCCGTCGAGATAAAAAGAAAAGAGGAGAGCATAATGGATGGAGAGAGATAATGAAATAGACAGAGGGAGGAAGATGTGTTTTAAACAAGTGTGACAGAAGAGGAAGAGAGACTGAAGCAGTGAGGGAGGGAGCTAGAGATGAGAGAGGTAGAGAGGGAGAGGGAGGGGGGAGGTAACACTTTGTTACCTTGTTTGTTTGTTGTGAACTTGCGGCAGTCTGATATATGACGTACGTGTAGTGATTATATGGAGCCCTCTCTCTACATGCAGAGCGAGATAAATGCGATCGCTATACGATTGCACACCGACGGCTTTTTTATTGCGCGACAAAAAAGCCTTATACGGGTCCATTTGGTTCTATTTGAACACACTCAGAGTTACAGACCTGTTATATGCAGGTCATTCAGGGCTATCTATTTATGTGTTTTATTTTTTAATATATATTTTTTTATTCCACGATTTTGTAACCCATTTTTCACCCCTGTGTCAATCATCTAATGTGATCCTGGGCTCTCTACACACCCTCCACCAACCTAGTCCCCATATATGGGGGACAAGGGGAGAGCAAACGGACTTGAACTCATGCTTCCTTCATGCCTGAGTGTCCAAGTTGCTCCTTTTACACCTGACAGGGGGGGGGGGGAGTTTCCCTGGTTGGACGTATAGCGCGTGGAAAGGAACACGTTATTCCAACCAGTTTTATGTGTTTCTGGTAATATTATTGTCTACTCATTGACAAAAATGCAGGAATGTTGATTAAAAATGTCCAACACAAGCCAACTGGAAGAGAGACTAGTGGCCAAGTTGGGGATGTGCATGTCGTTTACCTTTAATCATATATACTCTCATACATACTGAACACTGTTCTTTGGACACATAGAGATAGAATCAGTTACTGTTACTCAATTTATATTTTGTCGGTTAATGGTTACATGTAAAACATAAAATAAGCAAGTCCACAAGCTCACTGCGCATGTGTGTGTGTGTGTGTGTGTGTGTGTGTGTGTGTGTGTGTGTGTGCGCGCGTGCGCGTGAGCACAGGGCGATGTTGCCTCAGTCACATTTGTCGCGGGGAACCCCAGACACTCTGGAGACATGGTAAGAATTCACAACAATCCTTTCTTCCTTCCTTATATCTGCCCCCTCCTTCACTCACTCACTCCTTCCTTACCTCCCCCCTTCCCTCCTTCACTCACTCACTCACTCCTTCCTTACCTCCCCCCTTCACTCCTTCGCTCACTCACTCCTTCCTTACCTCCCCCCTTCCCTCCTTCACTCACTCACTCCTTCCTTACCTCCCCCCTTCCCTCCTTCACTCAATCACTCCTTCCTTACCTCCCCCCTTCCCTCCTTCACTCACTCACTCACTCCTTCCTTACCTCCCCCCTTCACTCCTTCGCTCACTCACTCCTTCCTTACCTCCCCCCTTCCCTCCTTCACTCACTCACTCCTTCCTTACCTCCCCCCTTCCCTCCTTCACTGAATCACTCCTTCCTTACCTCCCTTACCTCCCCTTGATTGGCTGTGTGAGTTGACCCCGGCGACCTTGTCCCTTCCATGCAGCGAGACAAGACCTTTGTCACCGTGGAGCTGTACCACAACAGGACCGACAGCTGGGAGGTGGTGCACACAGATGCATCATGGGAAACCAGGTAGGCTTCAAACACAACCATTTTAACCGTATAACTCGCACATGGTCAACTTGCAGCCGCAGGTTAATATCGGAATGCTGATATATTATTGATTTCAGCTGTATATGTCACGGATGCAGACGGAGTGAGTTGAACCCAAATGCAAAGTCACAACAACAAGAGTAGAATAGATAATAAAGTATTTAATAAGGAATCAGGCAGATATCTTACAGTCACTGAAGATGCAGGCAGGAATCAGGTAATGGCAAAATGACAATGTAGTCAAAAGAGGAAACAAGCAGGACATCCATGACACCAGGTTATGAACTGACGAGTGTTTGCAAGGGGCCACTGATTGACTGTCAATCAGTCATTGACACCTATCAATCACCCTAGTGTACCAGACCCGTTACCTTTCACATACAAATAGGAAAGCATTAGACTCTCACAACCCACATGTATTCATATCACACGTACATAAAAAACATGCACAGAAAATAAAGCAGAATGACATTAATAATGTGCTTTTTGTCACAACGTGATGCTAACACCAAAAGGGGTTCCCGCCCAAAATGGGTTAATGTAATAGTGAACTACCGCTAAGTGTTTTGGTAACTCACTCTCTCTCTCTCTCTCTCCCTCTCTCTCTCTCTCTCTCTCTCTCTCTCTCTCCCTCTCTCTCTCTCTAGGTTCCATTGGCTGAAAGGTTCGGGCAGACGGAGTAACGCCACGGTGGAGTGGTCCATTCCTCCGTCCTGTACGCCCGGTTCCTACAGGATACGACACTTTGGACACTACAAACGCATGAACGTCTTCCTGCCTGTGATCACAGCGTACCAGGGCACCTCGGACGCGTTCCGCGTCACGCGCAACCACTACTATTAGCGAAGCACAACCGGTAATTATAGCTATATAAGTACACAACTCCCACGTATATCTGAGTACAAGTATATAGGCTATTATTAGCACAAGTACAACTATACTGTATATACTTACCTTCTGGACAAACTGTATGATTTGATCTGCTGTTCCAAGAACAGTGTTGTCAGTACCAACGAGGTGGATCCTTTTTCAATTAACAACATCGCATTTCGGAAAAAGTAATAAACTCTTGCACACGCACACGCACACACACACACACACACACACACACACACACACACACACACACACACACACACACACACACACACACACACACACACTCCAAAACCAATTCCACCAACCAAAAAAGAAAGAAAAAGCTATTCCTAAATGTAAGAGTAGTAGTAGTTTTTTTTTAATTCTGTCTCATAATGTGTCCTAATATTGGTAAACTTGATACTACAAACACGCGTCAAACACATGTCTATAGCCTATATACTTCTAATAGTTAACAACTAGCCTGGCGCAGCCATCCTTCATAATGCATATTGCCCCAGGCAGATCCCACGCAGTGCAGTGCAGTAGATATATACAGTATATATATTTGTACGTTTGAGAACCACTGTACACTAAATGGAACATGGCCTTAATTAGTATCATCGGTAACACCTGAAGGAAGTATAGGGAAGGGGCCCGGAAGTAGAAATAGTTCTTTCTAAAATGGTTGTGCATAATATAATATAGGCTATACCCTATTGTACGATTGTAATGACACTGATCTAGGATCTGCTCCATACTATTGGTCGAATGTAATCACTGAAAACCTCAGAGAATGGCAAAATGTTTATACATGTTATGGCTATACAGCTGTGTACTGTATATACAATATAGCCTATATTCCGTAACATTTTGTACACTGTTTTAAATCAAATATAATAACTGTCAAACATAATATTTGTAACGCAATGCTGTATGTTAAAAATAATAATGTGTTAATCTTCCCATGATCTAAATATAATCCTTAATTATGTATTCTATAAACTACTATGCATAATTGAATCAAATCTTTTATTTTAGTCATACGTTTCTCATCTATAACGGTATAGGTAACAGCCTGCAACAGTCTAAAATCCTATACTACGGAACAACACTACAGATGTATTATTGTTTCTAAGTACAACCATCCATCCATCTTCAACCGCTTATCCGTAGTCAGGTCGCGGGGGCAACAGTTCCACCAGAGAGCTCGATCCAGACTTCCCTCTCCAGAGCAACATTAGTGACTTCCTATAGTGAGTCGATGTGTTTCCTCCAACTGCGCCTTGGTCAGCCCCGGGGGGGGGTCTCCTCCCAGTGGGACGTGCCTCGAGGACCTCCCTATAGGGAGACGCCCGAGAGGCATCCTAACCAGATGCCCCGAACCAGCTCAGCTGGCTCCTTTCCAGCCAGGCGAAGAAGCAGCGACTCTACTCCGAGTCTCTCTCGCGTGACTGAACTTCCCACCCTATCTCTAAGGGATATAAGTACTTTATAAGTACATGTTGTCATACACAATCTGAGTTGTATAAATAATGACTATAAAATGATGCCATGGATGTTTCAAAAAGTCATTGTTTTATTCATGTCATTGAGGGTGATTATGGATCAGGTGCATTGAGCTCTCCAATGTAAAAACTTCCTCCACATTCTGGAGTTGAAAACAAATCTGATTAGTGTTCAATTTAAACCCACATACCTTTTATTTCATTAACAATGCTGCAGTTTCAGAGTCAATTATTAAAGTGAATTTCCCAACCCCACCCCCCACCCCCTCCCCCCCAAAAAAAGGAAAAATAAAATAATGCAAAATAACTATACAAACAGTTTCTGGAACTGTTTATTTTATTATTAGTATTACTCTATGGTATAAAAATACGTTCTAAGTGCTACACACACTTTTAATACTGACTCTTGGAACTGTGGTTCTCTGCTATACTAGAATATTATGTGGACCCAAAAATATCGACTGGTTTTCATTCTAGCTAGTCTAATTTACAGGCATGGTTGGTAACTTTTGCCCTGTGTTTAAATAACACCCCACAAACGTCTCCTCCGTCTACAAAAACAAACAGTGGAAACTACAAAATACAGCGGGAGTGCGCTTAACTGCATTTCTGGAATACAGCACCACACGATACCCCAATGGCTGATTAAAGGAAATTATGGGTAAAAAAAGAAAAAACATGTATAGTTATTGTTTTGTTATGTAAAACACATGGGCAAAGTTAAGTTACATACCGTACTATGAGGTTTCTACTGTGCGACTCTAATTTCAAACCTGAGTTTATAGAACCAATTAACTGGATGAGACTATAGCCTATACATGCCCCCAGGACCGGACTTGACAAACACAGTGGGATTATAATTATTGGTTTTAGTGTCCTTCATCTAACCTGGGCGGTATAGGCCTATAGGAACAAACACACTTAATGGGTGCTACTTTTCTGTGAGCCGTTCCTCATGCAGGTCTTACTATACATGTAAAACAGCAGCACCGTTGGCTTTAATTGGCAGCGTCTGATCTTGAAAGTTCATTCATCTTTCTGGACGTCGTTGCTAATAACGCCCCCCCAACTCGCCAATTAGCTTTTTGACGTTTTTTTTACGTGAAGTGAGACCACGTCAGAGATTCAACATTGTCTCTGGACTGAGACGTTCAATGGGATGTTCAGCAGATCTATAGACAAACTCTCAGTGAGTTTGTACATCGACAAATGGTTGGCTTTCAGCATTCATTTAAGTATATGAATCGGGCTTTATAGGCACATTTTTTTCAAGACACAACCATAGCTTAGTGTGCCCTCTGTTTTCTGGCTTTCGTCACATTATTTCCTGAACATCAACAGAAATGTTTTTATCCTCAGTGGAACAATGCAGTGACTCATCATTGCGTCTACAGTCTACTGTTGCATATTATATCATAAGGCACATGTACTATACTGTAAGTACAGAAGAAAAAAAAAAGAAGAAAGAATAATGAATGCATTGGCCCATGGTGGAAAACAAACATTCTGTTCATATATCCTGTCATGACTCAAAGAAGGGAACTACAAATGTGAAGCTTATGAAAACTACATATTCCAGGTCCAGTCAGGTGAAAGGTCTAATCTTCTCACACGTGTATAAAACGATATGGTTGGGGCCACAACACGGACAAAAACAGCTTATACTAAAACCATCAACCAACTATAGAATGAAACGTTTTATAGCAAGTGTTTTAACTATAGAAAACAAAACATACTGTGCAACTGCAATCTCCCTTTAGTACCAAATAATAAAAAATAAAAAAACAAGACTTATTAAACAATCATCAACCACCATTTTAATCTGATTGGTTCTATACCACAACAGTCTACAGCCCTAGCCAATCAAAGGCTATTTATATTGCTTCTACTCAGCCAATATAAGCTACAAGTATTTGAAATCAAGGTCCGTTTCAGATCAAATATATGTTGAATAAAATAGAATATAGAAAACCTGCATGCAGGTTAATGGGAGGAAGAGAAAGAGATGGCGGGATATTAAAATGAAAAGATGGAAGGACAGGGCAATAAAAAATACATCAATGAGAGGTGGATAATTTGTTTATCAGCTGCTTTTAGAACCTTATATCTGACGTTCTGTATTAGCAATAACCCCTTGAGACACAGTGTCTCGTTGTCAAGAGGGTCCTAGAAGAATAATGTCATCGATGTTTCAAAATGTCTAAACTTCAAACGTTTTATCGATTAACTTAATTAACGACTGTTAACCATGAAGCCCTGTCTCCGTGTGCAACGGTGTCACGCTACATTCTCACAACTCGTGAGCTTTTTGTCCGCGTTTGAACGATTTCACTTAAAATCACAGACACGAGGTTGTTAAAATGTTGTTTCTTTTAGCTCAATATTGTCATATCCAAAGCCAATAGTGTGTTTAAAAGCAAGGGCCCATGGACCCCATGGTCCATGAGCAGGATTTAGCATTCATTCACAGTAGTAAAAAAAACCTCCACCCCATATAAAGATAAAAATACGTTGAGAAAATAAAGTCTCATACGGCTGGAACTTTAACTGTCGGAAATTGTAAAAAAAAAAAAAACGCACTCGTGTGACGTTAATGTTTGTTTAAAGTTCTCCCATACAAACATTAAAAGTCTATAGACTTGGCCATGCCATATATGGCGTAAAAGTGCTCCAAACAAACATTTAAAAAGTCCATAGACTTGGCTCAGACTTGGCTGCCAATACACAGACATGATTTCAAAAGCCAGAAAACATTACGTTAAATAGCTGATATAAACAAGCGATGTGATGCGTTGCATGGTTGTCGAAATGGCCCTAGATCTTGCGCCAGCCCTTTTTTCATCTCTCATCCTAAAACTTATTTGCCTTTTTTTTTCCTTTTTTTTTTTTAATATATATATTTTAAAACATTTTAAAATAGTACAAATAGCTGATCTACAAGCTCACAACGTGTCAATGTATGGCTATAGTTGAACTATTTGTACTAGTTTTAAACTAGTAAAAAATGGCAAAGAAGTTTAGGAATAAGGGGTTGGGGGGGGGGGCGCGAGATATAGAGCCCCTGCTATTTTAGCTTTTTCTTCTTTCTTTTTTTAACAAAAAAAAACATTTTAGAAGATTGTGAAAATAATAAAAAATGGTGAATATTTTAGATGTTTTTTTTCCCGTTTTTTTTTCATGTTTACTTATAAACATAATACCCCCAAAATAGAGACACTGTGGTTGAAAAAGTGGTTAAAACTTCACATTGTATAGATCTGGAAAGACTTTTTTCCCCCCTTCTTCTTCTTCTCGGCAACAGAAGGCCCGACATCCAGAATACTTTCGTGGCGGACGTCGTTCCTGCCACCCGTCTGTCCGTCCGTCCGTCCGTCCGTCCGCCCCCCGCTCTCTAGAACACCCCGTAGCTGTCGGCGAGCCGCGTGGCCACGGCGAAGGCGGGGTAGCCCTCGTAGGTGGCGTAGGCGGTCAGGTCCTGCTGTTTGAGCTGAGACGCCACGGAGCTCGGAGGGCTGGCAAGGGTGTAGCCTGGCACAGAACGGACAGGACATGTGGTCAAAACCGCACACGCACGCACACACACACATACACACACACGCATGTAGTTGTACCGGAGCTTTCCGACGAAGAGTTCGATGGTCGGAGACAGTATGGACTAGTGCCCTTTAGTTGTTTCTTTGGGTACGGACCCTTCGACATACCTTGGTAGGCCACTGAGGTCACAGCAGCAGAAGCGGCGGCCGCGGCGGCGGCGGCAGCGGCCTCCTGGGCGCCCTCTGCCTGCAGACCCAGGGTCTGCAGCGTGTGCTCTGCGGCATGGAGCTTAGCCTCGTCCACTGCGGTGCACAGCTTGGCTGGGGTGAACGGATGGCTGCGGGATATATATATATATTTTATAGTGGTGCAACCACTCCTACAACCAGCAATGTCCATGTACCTGTGTACCTGTGTACCTGTGTGTGTGTTTGAGCACGAGTATGTTACTTATTTATACCAGTAGAGGTCGCCAGAAACAGAGAGAGGGGTAGTGTTTAAAGAGGTTTTGAAATTACTATAATTAATGGCCCACAAATGGGTCCCGACCTTAAGAGTATATATTAACCCATTCTGACCTGAGATCAGATTCACATACGAGGTTTCCACTGGGACACACACTGGTCTAGATTAACCCATTCTGACCTGAGATCAGATTCTATAAAAATGTCAAGTCGTTCTTCGATTTTTCAAAAATGGCAGACCTATACAAGCTCGTAGCGCGGCGCCACTCGGTGGCGCGCTACGAGCTTGTAGATCTGCTATTTTTCAATAGCTAAAGCATAGCATGATGCTAACACCAAAATGGGTTCCCGTTCAGAATGGGTTAATAGAGACGGCACCCGGAGGAAACCCTGAGGCGAAATGGACATAATAGTGGCCCGAATTCGGTAGTGCAGCTCGAGCCAGCGCTGGTCCGTTGACTACATCATTGCGCACGTTCATGTTATTGGGCCCATCATGAACACGTGAACGCCATGTTTAATAATAATACGTGAATACGCGCAAATGGCGCAATGATAGTCAACGGCCAGCGCGTTCATGATGAGTCCATCCCAGAATGCACTCTGTTCCTACACCCGGACGGTATAGGAGTGAAATCGCCTCATGCGCTTTTGAGCAACTTAATGCAAGTGGATGGGAGAAGAAATCCTGTGCTCTAAGGTTCCCGACCCAGTGTTTGTGAAAACAATGAGTGTTGTTGTTAGACGGTATAGACCTACACGTTGGGGTACTGCGTGGCCAGGGCGGGGATGGTGACTTTGTAGAGGAACAGCTGCCTCTGGTCAGGACCGATGGCCGAGTGGAGCTGGTACACAGGCTGACCCCAGTTGTTCTTCTGACACACCTCCTCTAGAACCTACAGGGAGAGAGAGAGAGAGAGAGAGAGAGCCATGACGGTCTACTACCGTCGACAATAGACTTGTCCCGATCTGGAGCAAAACAATCGTGATTGGGACATCCCTATAGAGCGTTGCAGTCCCGCCCCCTTTCAGAACGACGAGTGGCCCAGGAAATGATTCGGCTCAAAATAAATATCGAAATCGGATCGGGAGCAAAAAAAATTGCATGCGTCCTACCCAGTGTTGATTTCGCCGACTAAACCCAAGACGAAAAATGTTCGTCGACTACCTTTTTTCACTGCCGACCGAAAACTAAATGGAAACTAAATGAAAACTAAGCTATGATGAATAAAAACTAAGACTAAATAATATATTGACAATTTCGTCGACAAATAAAAACTATAGACTAAAATCTTAGGAAGGGACTAGTGCACAAGAGATCCAGTATGAGTAATTTTACACATGTAGGGTTGCATGCTGAAAATAGCAATTTCCAGCAAGCGTAAAAAATTCATCCGCCATTACGACGGCGTCAAGGCCCAGCCGAAATACCTTTTAGTCGACTATAAGGTCACATTCTCACCAGAGAGCTTTTGCTGCGATTAAAACGAACCCTGCTGCGCATTTTCAGAAAGTGCGCTTCGTCTGGCAGGTGTGAAGGCTCATTCGAGCAGCAAGGAACCGCATTTTACTCCGCCCCAAAAACGGGGGTTTCGCTTCGCTTCGCTTCGCTTCGCTTCGCTTCGCTTCGCTTCCACTTTTCATTTCACTGTGTAGGCTATAGTTTATGAATGGAACACATTGATAAAGGTCCCCCCCCCTGCTGCGTTTCCAATTGCTGCGAATGACAGTGTGAAGGCAAACCGCAGCCAATTAAATATGCAAGATTCCCAATTTCCCCACCCATACGCATTCGAGTCTATACCGAAGTATTAGGTGAGAATGTGACCTAAATCACATGTAGATTTAGTCGACTAAAATCTGACGCGTGCCAAAAAACAACACTGGTCCTTAAGACTAAACCACACCCATCAGAGGTGTGACTTCCATAGGTACTCAGGTACTTTTAAATACCTAGAGGTACCTATGGGTGTCAGGTCGGCGGAAAGGAATGGAACCCCCACCGTATATATACCTGCGTGGGGTGTTTGAGTCCGGAGGTCTTGAGTGCCATGGCGGCCGGATTGAGAGGGGTGAGCTCCATGCCCGGCAGCAGGTCGTAGAGCTTCTCCTCCGCCCGCTGCAGCTTCTCCGCCGCCTTCAGGCCGTGGTGATACGCCGCGGCGGCTCCGCCTCTTCCGTGGAGGCCCGGAGCTCCGCCCCCACCGCCGCCGGCACTGTAGGCCAGGTAGCCCCGCCCGCCCAGCCCCCGCACCCCCGCGGCCCCTACGGGCACAGTCATGTAAACTTCTACATGGAGGAAGGAGGGGAATCAGCAGAAAAATCACCGGGGAAATCAAATTGGTATTGTCGTACCGTACGTCGATGATGAGTACGTGTATACCAGATAATCACTGTAATTATGTGAATCACGTGTGAAACCAAACACACACACACACACACACACATGCACACGCACCACACAGCGGGAGCCACCATACTGTACACGACGGGGGGGGGGGGGGGGGGGGGGGTTCAACTGATTGTGAACGAGGGGAGCAGCTGTTGTGTTGGGTGGCTTTTGTAACACTTTGCTCATCCAATTTGATAATTTCCATTGACTACTCTCTCTCTGTCTCTCTCTCTCTCTCTCGTTCTCTCATTAGCAGGCAACAGTGCTGCACTGTCTCTCTCTCTCTGTTTCTGGCAACAGCACCCCCTACCGGTACTAAATAGTCATACTCGTGCTCACAGTGTAATAGGCGCATGGGTGGGTTATAACGTCACGGACATTGCTGGTCCTTGGAGTGGTTGCACCACTCAAAAATCTAAATCATTTAAGCATAAATATAGGCTGCATATAGCTTGCTGCTTAGCAGACATGGATGTTAAAATATATTTTTTTTTTATGAACGGAAATGCCAGTTTTGTTATTCGGATTTCGTGTGTAGTCCCTCCCTATAGACTCTATTATATAGCATTCGGAGATTGTGGAATAGTTCTGCACTGTAATAGTCTGACTATTAGTGGTCCATATGACACGATTGCGGGTGGTCCGTGTCCGTCTCGTCTTGGCTATTAGTGGATAGTCTCATGTGTCTCATTATGTCAGACGTACATAAATGAAAAGGGTATCTTTGAAAGACAAAGAAGTGGTCCCATGGTGGTCTCTGACAGTGTGCGGGACCTCTTCTTTGTCTTTCAAAGATACCCTTTTCATTATATTCTCAATTGCCCTATACGCACCTATCACCATGCAGCCTTTTGACGTGTGCATCGGCCTTTTGCTATAAAGACATAATACATAAAATGACATCTGGAAACATTACACACTAATAATCAGTTTGTCTTGTATTGATGGCTTCAGCTGTGTGGGTCATGTGATATCTCTGCCTCGGCCTGCAGCACGGTACAGTGAAGCACGGCTTCAGTCTGTCTTCCAACTCTCATGTGTCTGTCCCTCTTTGGAGACCACCATTGTACATATTAGTCTCCATTCAATCATTTATTGTCCCCATTTTGATTGAGTTTTTCCATTTTATTTTGATATTATTCACGTGATGGTCCTTCATTCTCACATGTTTGATTTGATTTGAATTGAGTTCATATGTGTAGCCTATAGGCTACTGTATGCATTTATTTTGATTCAAGTTGCTGGCTTAAGAAGAATGTTCAAGCACACAAATAATTTATTTTTGTGTTCAGATTTGGACGGTTTGCTTCAATCAGACTGTAATATTATGCAGGCAGTGTCAGCAGACTTTGAATGAGCAAAATGCTACACACACAATGCAGTAAATTCACTTAACGGCTTTCTGGCCTCGACAGCCCATTGATCCAAACCGAAAAGTCCTATCTGATTGCATTAAACGACGTTAAACTCACTTTGTCAATCTTTATGCAGGCGCATATATATATATATACCCTTTATAGGTCGTATATATATGATTATGAGCGAAAGCTCAGAATGATTTCCATCACTTACCTCTGACTGAGGGGGTCCTGATCAGACCCCGGCCCCCGATGTGCTGAGCCTTGGCCCCTGGGAAGCGGAACTGACTGGGGATGGCCGCGTACGCCTGGGGAGCGTAGAACACTGGCGCACCCAGGTAGGCTGTCGTAGGATCATACACCTGGAGAGGAGAGGAGAGGAGAGGAGAGGAGAGGAGAGTATTGGACATGTTTAATTGACATTAAGTAAATCCATTAAATAAGTGGGCTGCCCTAGTTGAAATTAGTATTAGTCAATGCATTAATATCAAAATAATTAAACACTTTCAAGGTTTTTCCAAAAATGTTCAAAATTAGCAGATGTACAAGCTGTGAGCTTGCATATCTGTTCTCTGTTCTAAACTATAAGGTTCTAAATCCTATAATCCCCCCCCAAAAAATTATATATATATATATATATATATATATATATCAGATTTACAAGCTCATGTTATGCATTAATTGGGTAAGTATCGGACCGGCACTTGTCCCAGGCTGTAGGCAGCGTAGTCGGTCTGCAGCAGAGAGGAAGCACTGCGGCCCCCCGTCCCCCTGGTGTAGCGCACATAGCTGTCCTTGTCCACAGGCTTGGCTAGAGTCACCTCTATAGGAGAACCATCTAAGACCTATAGAGAGACAGAGACAGACAGAGAGACAGAGACAGACAGAGACAGAGAGACACAGAGAGTCACTTCAGTGATGCTTGCGGAACTCGACTCCGTCTCGTTCCTGACTCGCATCCCTGTCGTGGCAATAATCACGTTAACCCACACCCTCTCTCTTGTAATATTGCTTAATTATATATTATTATAATAATACCTCGCATTTGACCATGGCCATGACCTGTTCCTCCTTCCTATGTTGCCTACTCATCTTACCCCTAGACTATATGAGTAGTAACAGGATGGGAGTTGTAACAGCAAAGGCCGTCGGGATCGGGAGTCGAACCCGCGGCACGCCGTCAGGCTGGCTTAGCAGCCTATAGGTGCCCAGACGGTTGAGCTAACCGTCCGGGCCCAGAGTGAACGTGTTTAACTCAAATCTTTGCTTCCAGGGAGTCCCTGGAACAACATATTTTCAGATGGGGGGTCGGCAGCCATAATTTCATAACATTTCTGAGGTCCTTGACATGAAATAGTTTCAGAACCAACTGACATAGAAACATGAGGTTTTACAGAAAACTGTCATGATTTAGAAGACATTTATTTGTAGGATCGTCCTCAGTTCAGACCTTGCCGTTGAGGGCGTTCATGGCATTAACGGCGTCTTCCCTCTGAGAGAAATGGACGAAAGCATAGTCTCTGATCTTCTTCACTCTCTCCACAGCACCTAGAGACGCACGCACGCACACACACGCACGCACGCACGCACGCACGCACGCACGCACGCACGCACGCGCGCGCGCGCGCACACACACACACACACACACACACGTTGACGTTTTTTTGTGACTTTATGTTTTCAATTGTGTTTGGTTTAGTTTAGTGTAAAACATGCCAGGTTATAACTGACACAACTACATGGAAGACAGATAGATTTTCTCTATGCACTTTTAGTTAGTTTTAGTGTTTTCAAAAACACATAATACAGTTAAAGTGAGCACTTTTTTGCAAAGCCCGTTTCTATATTTCATGTCCGGTTAACTATTTTTCAGACTAGATGTATCTCAGATGCCTAAAGAATGTCTATTTACCGAAACGTTAATAGTTGTCCATAGAGCGTCCCAGTCCCTCCCCCTTTCAGAACAACGAGTGGCCCAGGAAATTAATCCCAATGCATTTTTCCCATAGGCATTTCAAAACGTACTTATTTAACGACCTCTTAAGCGTCATACGAAGCCAACTCTTGTCGTGACAAATCATGACAACACACACAATCTTTCGGGCCAAACAAAGAAGTAGAAAGTAGAAAAAAACGGCAGGTTTTACCACACTTTTTTTTGTTGTTTTTTCCTCTTTGAAATTATTTGTTTGGTCCAAAATATTGTGTCATGATTTGTCACGACAAGAGTTGGCTTCGTACGACGCTTAAAAGGTCTTTAAATAAATACGTCTTGAAATGCCTATGGGAAAAAATGCATAGTCTGTAGATGGTGTGCAGGTCATTTTTTTTAAATTTGATTCTATTTCAGTTCACTTAAATGAACACACCTGGCTTCAGGGTGTTGAACTCCTTCTCGATGACCTCCTCGGTGGTCTGCAGCATCAGGTTCCTCACGTACAGGATCTTCACCGTGGACATGGTGTCCTCGTCCACCTCCACCTCGGGCTCCGCCCAGTCCACGGCTATGGCGTGACCCCACAGCTGGATGCGACCTTGGGGGGGGGGGGGAGGGGGAATTAAACAACTTCAGTGCACTGTGCCTACACATGTGTTTAGGCATGTTTAAGCCTCCAGGAAAATCCGTGTTGAGGTTCTTAATCCACTGTTTTTCATTAAAACGTCTTTGTCCTAAAACTGTCCAGTTGGGATTGTGTTGAAGTCCAGCGCATTTTAGAGCTTCAATGCCGTGAGCCATGAAATGTTGCACAAATCTTGTGGTTGTCTTTTTTGGCATTGTTAATATTGTATCTGTGTTGTCCCAGCCTAGTACCTGTTGTTTTACCCGTTTCTCCGACATATTGTAAACCACATTTTGTGATTTGTGATTAAGTAAATGCAGTTGGGTTTAGGGTTAGGGTTTGGGGGGGAGGGGGAGAGAGAGAGGGAGGGAGAGAGAGAGAGAGAGAGGTAGGGCGAGAGATGATAAAGGGACAGAATTGAGCGTCTTAATCTTCCTCCGTTATACAGTCCTGGTGCGAAGCTAGGAGGGCTATATTATATGACCTATAATGAGTCCCTGTGTTTTCGCAGGAGCGTTGCATCTTTACGACCGCGTTGCTCTCTAACGATAGAGAACTTTGACCCCATTGTGTGAGCCCTTTTCCCATTCATGGTCCCTGACTGACAGCTTAAGGCTCTTTCTGCCTCGTATATATATACCACCCTTTTCCCTTAACTCATCCATCGCTTTTAAGAAGTGCCAAAAAGTCCCTAAGCGCCAGTCTCTATACATTTTTTTATTTAATTTTCATTTTCATTTTTTCATTTTTTTGGTCCAATGTTATACCCGTCTGAAAAAGACGATAAAGACGTCGTTGGCGCTGTGGGAGTTGCTAAAAAAGCAGTCAATTAAGTCGTTGGCAGACATGGTTGTCTGTGTTGAATTTGCCATATAACGTCATTTTGGGAGGAAGATATTATGCAAGGTCACACCAATGCTGCACCTGCTATAGATGTCCCTTTTTTACTGATACCGCAAGTTTGAAATAAGAATTGAATACACAGAATATCAATACAACCAACTGAGAAAAAAAAGAAACGGGTTGTTTTAATGGTATAGTGGATGGAGAGAAAGGATTTTTTGTCACGGCAACCAATGGGTGCGAAGAGGCGGGTACAACCACGGGCGGGGCTTGACTGTAGTGTGTAGTGTGTAGTGTGTAGTGTGTAGCCTTATCTTATCGACACCCCTCCTGAAAGCTCTGCAACCATTGGACCATGACACAAGAATAGTCCGCACAGTATAGGTGAAGTACAGTATAGAAGGCCGCTCTGTGACATTATGGGTGCGTTCGGAAACGCGCACCGTGCACTCGCCTATTAGTTTGCATTGCACAGTGCGCTCAGTGCGCTATTTCCGAACGCGCCCTACGACGTGTCCAGCAGAGGATGTTGACCTTTAAAAGATAACATGGCTGATGTTCCTGCACGTCCTCCTCACTGACTTTAGTCATCGTTTATGAATGTCGTGTGTCAGAGAAATGTCTTCCGTTGTAACAGAAATGTACATTTTACCCATCTAGACCTGAGGCCGATCCTTAAGGTCATTACACACTGGCGAATTAGCGACGCGATGCGAATAAGCGATCTGAAAATGCGAAATATTGCATGTTGCAGTTCGCCCGCGAATCTCTGCAAAATACGACACCAGAGCGAACAAATAAAGAGCGAAAACGGTCGCATTTTCGCACATTCGCCACTGATGTGGAAGCTTGCATGGACTTCAATTGTTTTTTTTAAAATGCGAATTATTCGCACGAATATATCGCGTCGCCAATTCGCCAGTGTGTAATGACCTTTATCCTTTAAAGAGGCAAACAGTTTGTTGACTGACTGTCATTTCTGTTATGCTGACTGTTTCGTTCATGTTTTTTGTACAAGCCTATACTAAGTGATATGGTGAATACATATCATTTAACCCATTTTGGGTGGGAACCCCTTTTGGCGTTTTAAACATTAATAATTTAATAATTTAGCCATTGAAAAATAGCAGATCTACAAGCTCATAGCGCGCCACCGAGTGGCGCGCTACGAGCTTGTAGGTCTGCTATTTTTGAAAAATCGTGAAAATATTTATTTCAGAAAACTGGAGGATTTAGAAGATTTCTTTTAGAATGTTGAGGTCAGGCCTAAATGGGTTTAAACTATGTCAATGTTTTGGACATCAGTTTTTGTTTGTAGTGTCAACGTTTAGGACCGACACTACACCATGCGTTTAAATATCTAGAAAGGTGCGCTCCGGTAGAGTACAAATCTACACCAGGAGGCATGCTTATATACCTCCCTCCATATGCCTTTGTGTTTGGTTTGGGGGCACAACAATGACACTGTTTTGGCCTTGTGTGCAACGATGTATGAAAAGGCATGCAAGAAGTGGGGAGAATGAGCTGGTCGGTGTGAGCTCGCCACCATTGGTGTCTGAATGTGGTGAAGTGAGGACGCTGGCGTCGACTGTTCGCCGCTTCACCTCCCAACGTATGAATGAATGAACCATCGTAAAGCGCTTTGAGCACTTGGGAAAAGCGCTATAGAAATGCAATTCATTATTATTATTATTAGAATAGATGCACAGTCTATACAGTACAGTGTAGAGATTAGTGGCGCCCCATGGACATTAGTGTGACATGTCCAGAGGACATGAAGACATGTCACACATCGTTCATGTCACATAATGTCACAAGACATGACTGTATACATAGCTGCACTTTGGTACGACGAAAGTCTTTTTTTTTTAACTTGAACGTCATTTGATTTTGATTGATTTTGACAAAAGTTATCATTGCAATGTATATATGCATGCAATCTCTGTCATTTTCTCTCCTTTCCCCTTCATCATGCCCAGGCTGACCGGAGGGGGGGGGGGGGGGGGGTTGGGGGGCTGGAGGTGTGCAGTATAGGGACCAGGATCACTGCATGCTTCTTAGGGGAGACGTGGAGAACGCCACACAAGAAAGGCCCTTTCGCCAACTCCACCTATATAGATGCGGAGGAGAGAGCACGCCCCCAAGTATATATATACTAATATAAGCACACACGGCGTCGCGCGCACACACACACGCACATTTGATTTCTTTTATTTGGATCTGCACAAGAGGCGTATACAGAATAGACCCAAACACTGGTCAGAATAAGGTTATACATTACATGGTCCAACCAAGCTGCTGCACATGCGCTTAACACACAGAGGGAAAAGAAGAGAAAGTATATATTAAAAAAAAATATATATATATATATATACAGCACATTGTTGACATACTATATACTTGATACTACTAGACAGGATGTTTGTTTTGGTTTTTTTTTAAGCCTCCTAGGGATAAATGAAACAACGCCTTCTCCAGACAGACAGACTGCCCATAGTAGCTGAGACAGAACAGTATTTAGCCAGCTTTTTTGCATTTGTTTTTAGCAATCCACCCAATTGCAAACCCCTGAGCACAAGTTTATGGACATGGCCCAGACTTCCAAATACAAGGACAATAAGTTGACAGTTATATCCCAAGGCCATAATACGTTCCACCAGAACACACATACACACACACACACACGCGCACACACACGCACACACGCACGTGCGGCCGCGCGCTCACCTGGCAGCAGCTTCCTCCGGGCCATGGCGGCCGCGCGGTGGCTCTCGTACTCCACGAAGGCGAAGCCGCGGTTCTTGGCCTTGTCGGCGGCGGAGGGGTAGACGATGACCTCCACCACGCCGTCGGTGACCTTCCGCACCTCCGACAGGATCTCCTCGCGCTTCTTGGTCTTGGGGATGCCGCCCACGAACAGGCGGCAGTTGTCCACGCTGGCGCACACGCCCAGCAGGCGGCCGTTCCTGCAGTGTGTGTGTGTGTGGGGGGGGACCAGGGGACGTGCACAGAGCGTTAATAATAATAATAATTGTCACAGGGCAACCCGTGCCCTATATATAGACCGATTCACAGAGGGGTTTCCTATGGGTGCGGCCATTACTGAGGTGTACCATTAAGTGCAGCAGCACTGATTAGCTACACCTGGTCTCCATGTATTACACCTCAGTAATGGCCGCGCCCAGGGCACTCCTCTGTGAATCGGTCGATACAAACACACATGAAACTGTTTCCTATATAACATGCCAGGACTATGCATGGTTTTAAACTTTATTGAGATCGTAATCACTGATTGGTCAGTTGTCTCTCCTGCACTGCTGGTGGCATTTCCCTTGATTTAGGAAAAGGGCCAAGTGCAATGCAGGAGAGGGGTGCTCCTCCTTATGCTTTGATTATAATTTGTCATTTGAGTTCATGCTTATTTATACTTGTTTAATTGTAACACATTATTGAGAATGTTTAGGTTACTGTTTATTCAAGGTGTTGTTGGTTGGAAGTAATTTATATTAGTGAAGTAGGCTATTTGAGATGAAATGTGCTAATTGAGTCTGTGCCCAGTGGTAGGATCCACTCCTATTTGAAGGAGGCTGCAGGGACAGGCTAGTTAGTTAGCTGTGACACAGGTAACATCCCTGAGGGAGAGCGACAGGGCCTTGTGTGATCAGGGTACAGCCTGAAGAGTGCTCTTATCCATTTGGGTTTTGTTCAAGGTTCAAGGTTCAAGGTTCAAGGTTCAAGGTTCACCTTGCCAGCGTGTTTATTTCGTTTTGTCATTTTTCAGTATTATTGTTAATGTCCTGTTGAACCTGTACTGGACTTTGGTGGAGGAGTTTTGGGGGAGAAATAAATACCCTGAAACGGCATTTCTGACTGTTCTTGGAGCCTTGGCCGTTCGGGCAACTTTAAAATAATAATAAAACTTTATTTGTATAGCACCCTTCATGACATGAAATGCAGCTCAAAGTGCTTTACAGAGCAATGGAGAAAAAAAAGAAAAGAAAAGCAAGGCATAAACATTAAAAAGAACAAGCAGTAATGCAATACAGTGAGGACATGAATAACAAAAAATAAAAGATCAATTCTTCTTATTAAATTAAAAGCAAGGGTGTAGAAGTGGGTCTTGACTTGAGCTGTGCTTTAAAAATGTCTACAGAGGCTGCCTGTCGAAGGTACAGTGGGAGTTTGTTCCACGCCGTGGGCCCGTAGAAGCAAAAAGCTGCTTCCCCGTATTTTTTTGTTGCCATTTTTTTAGGCAAAGCGAAGCAGGCCAGCAGTGGAAGACCTTATAGGGGGGCGGTTTGATGTCTATGCGTGCACGTGACACGTCCCTCCCTGGTAGACCCCTAATAATAATAGTAATAATAATAACAACAATGACCTGATTTCATAGTTGTTGAGTTGCTTCATGGCCGTCTTAGCTTCCTGTTTGGCGGTGAAGGTGACGAAGGCGTAGCCTCTGTTGTTACCGTTGAAGTCCATCATCATCCTCACTTCATACAGCTTACCAAACTATAGGAGAGAGAGAGAGAGAGAGGGGTACAGTATAAACAAAAAATAGCCAATCTACAAGCTCACAATGCGTGCAAAATAGCCAATCTACAAGCTCACAATGCATTGCATCGCGACACATTGTGAGCTTGTAGATCGGCTACTTTCAAATTACCCAAAATATATATTGGTTAATGAATGTTTTGTAATGATTAGATAAATGTAGAGTAAAAGCACACTATTTGCCTCTGAGATGCAGTACACTCAAGTAAAGTACAAATACCTCAAAATGTATACTTTACAGTACACTTTAGTTACTTTTGCACCGCTGAAGTTGAATAGTTTCTATAGGACATTTGTGCGTGCGTGCGTGCGTGCGTCATGCCTGTATATACCTTCTCACAGAGAGGAACCAGCTCGTCTTCAAACAGGTCCCGGGGCAGTTTCCCGATGAAGATCTCGCTTCCTCTCTCGGGAGGTGGTCCGTCCCAGCCTGGAGGGGGTCCGCCGTACCTCCTCTGTCCATTCTCCTGAAGAGGAGGAGAGAGAGAGAGAGAGAGAGAGAGAGAGAGAGAGAGAGAGAGAGAGAGAGAGAGAGAGAGAGAGAGAGAGAGAGAGAGAGAGAGATCAGTGATTCTTAAATTTCAAAGACCCGGCCGCCCCGGTTTGACATGCTTTTTAGGCCACGGACCCCCGTTTCATTCATATAGGCCTACAGCGTTTTGTTCATCTCTGGGTCCACTGATCTAAATTGTAAATTCTTCAAGTGTTTATTATACCCATTTAGGCCTGACGTCGAAATTAAAAAAAAAAAGTATTCTGAAAGAATATACATTCAAAGATTTGTGCCGTATTTTCACGATTTTTGTTCAATAGCTAAAGTATTACATAATGATATAATGCTTAGTTAAAACAAGGGTAACTATACCAAGTGTTCCATTTGCAACATTTTCCACCCTAAAACATGATCATCAGGTATTATTATAATATAAGGGGGATTTTAACAGTATTTGTTAAAATCATGCTGTTATGTGGACACGCCCACCAGTTCATTAAGTATGCCTGGTTTTGCCTGGTGGGTGGTGATCCACCTGAACTGAAGCCGCACCCACAGCTGTAGTTGTATGATAAAGGGGGAGGGGTTAGGGGAGGGGCTAATAGTGTGGTGTCACTATTATTACTGTTTACTTCATTGGCCCGTTTGACTGTCAAGGGTTCAGCCTCCAGGAAGAAACCCTAAATACAAAGTGAATGCACCATTGCACATAAAAACAACTCCAGGGTGTCTAATGAAGTACTGTCACCTCATAAACACATGAAAAACTGGAGACTATCAACTGGAGACTTGACATTCAGTAAGTGGGTGTTATGATAAAAACATTATAATGGTGTGTAAAACAGAAAGAAAAGTGCCACGGACACATTTTGCCCGTGTAGCCTATACGGACATGATTCCCATGATTCCCATGATTCTGAGGCACCCCATGGATTTATTTTGTCATGGCACCCATATCACTTGCCATGCAGGAAACCATTGCATAATAGAGATTATAGAGCTGTTTGATAGCTTCACCACCAGGTGATGCCAGAGGGACACAAAAAGAACACCGCAGAATAAGAATTCAAAGTTACTAGTAACAACACCACACCATTATCTGGCGTCTCTGCTGTAGCGGCTACTGTTGTTGTTGTTTATAGCTGACTTAATTGGCCTTTGTTCCTTTCCTAATGAAGACAGGATGATGATGTGCGACTGTTGTGACTGGGTAAGTAAACAAACTGCATTCAAAGAAACACTCTCTAACCCAGTTGAATGTATAGTGTAGTTCATGATATGGAGCAGATAATCCCCCCCCCCCCCCCATAGCGCGGGCGTGAACACCCCCGAACACTAGCCTGGCTAATAAGCCAGACCGAATCAGCCGTTGGCAAAACAAATTGCATGCATTGTTGTGTGATATTATTAGTCCCTGCACGACAGTGTTGTGTGATATTATAGTCTGGTTTATTAGCCAGGCTATATACCTGCATGAACACAATAGCGGCATATAGGTCATATAACCAGGTGAGGCAATAAGCACATCAATATTAATGTGTAACTTTGGACCCCCGGGGGGGCATTGAGAGAGTTCCACAGGGCCGGTCCCCAGCAAAATTACTTAAAATAGCCTCTTTTTTTTTTTTTTTTTATACAAATCCTCTCATGCATATGAGTGTTCCTGCCATGTACAACATTTGTAAATTTGTGAAATAAATATGTCACTGGTCTAGACAAACTCCAGTCCTGGGATGAGTAGCCTGTATAGATGCTGCACACATGGAACAAAAACTGCTATTAAGTAGAATTAAAAGTGTTTCTGTGATTATGTTCACGTGGAACCCATAGCACTTATCTTATTTTATGAAAAACCCATGTTTCTATGTCAGTGGTTTTCAAACTATTTCATATTGTCAAGGACCCCAAAAATGTAATGTAATTGGCCACCGACCCCCCCCATCTGAAAATATGTTGTTCCAGGGACCCCCCCCCCCCCCAGCAGCAAAGATTTGAGTTAAAAACGTTAGCTCTGAAAGAATATATTCAAAATCAAAGATGTGCGTCACATTTCCTCGATTTTTCTAAAATAGCAGATCCACACTATGAGCTTGTAGAGCCCAATGTTTGGGAAACAGTGATATAGGGTGTTATGTGTGATTGTGTTACCTGTACTAACTGGTATCATAGGGGTGTTATGTGTGATTGTGTTACCTGTACTAGCTGGTATCATAGGGGTGTTATGTGTGATTGTGTTACCTGTACTAGCTGGTATCATAGGGGTGTTATGTGTGATTGTGTTACCTGTACTAGCTGGTATCATAGGGGTGTTATGTGTGATTGTGTTACCTGCATGTACTAGCTGGTAGGTGTTGTGTGTGATTGTGTTACCTGTACTTTCATAGGGGTGTTGTGTGTGATTGTGTTACCTGTACTAGCTGGTATCATAGGGGTGTTATGTGTGATTGTGTTACCTGTACTAGCTGGTATCATAGGGGTGTTATGTGTGATTGTGTTACCTGTACTAGCTGGTATCATAGGGGTGTTATGTGTGATTGTGTTACCTGTACTAGCTGGTATCATAGGGGTGTTATGTGTGATTGTGTTACCTGTACTAGCTGGTATCATAGGGGTGTTATGTGTGATTGTGTTACCTGCATGTACTAGCTGGTAGGTGTTGTGTGTGATTGTGTTACCTGTACTTTCATAGGGGTGTTGTGTGTGATTGTGTTACCTGTACTAGCTGGTATCATAGAGGTGTTGTGTGTGATTGTGTTACCTGTACTAGCTGGTATCCTGTTCGTTGGATGAGGTTCCTGAGTGCCGCCTCCTTCTGTGTTCCCGCCAAACCGTCTCCTGCTTTCTGATTGGTTTCCATTGGGTGTGATTGACAGCGATATGTAAATCAGGGAAATTAGCGGTGCTCACTGCAAAAACAAAGACAAAACACAAAACGCAACACATTCTGTTAAAACAACTGACATCAATAACTTCTATATACATTAGAGCGGTGCCCCGTTGGGCACTGGCCTACTTGGAACGTGTCTGTGTCCCTTTTATGCCCATATATGGAGTTCTTTGTCAGGCATGATGCTCGAATATGGAGTTGTGATGTCAGAACAGGCCAGCTCCATATATGGAGATATAGGGCCGTTTGCACCAAGAAAGATTAAATAAAGTTTAGTTTAGTGTTAATCAGGGATTTGTTGATCAAGGATTAATTTTAATTCGAGTTGTGTTAATTGCACCACTTAATTTTAAGCATTGCTCAACAGATCTGTGATTAAATCCTTAACCTGTGATTAAAATCCATTAAACTGTGATTAAAACTTGAAACTGTGATTAATTCATGGATTAAACTTTGTTGTGTGTCCGCCATCTTGGTTTTGCGCTGTAAATAAACAGCAGCAGTCGTGAGCATCATTAGCATTACTATTTCATTCATATTTGAGAATGTTTAAATTATAGTGCCTGCAGCTAAAATATATATAATAATAAAAGTCGTCTCGCTCGCTAAAAAAAACAAAAGAAGTATGGTCACTCCGTGGTGCGTGGTAGGTTTATAGATCTGTTCCGTCGATCACACACACCACCACTTCCTCCGATAGTTTCCCAAACAACAACAAACATGTAGAGGTATATATGCTGCCATGTTGTTTTCAATTAAACCTCCTCTCCTGCTGGTTTAGAATTAATCCCTTATTGATACTTAAATCAAAGTTTAAAGTAGTGGTGCAACAGGATTGACATTAATCCAGGTTTACTGTGAAAATTAAAACCAAGATTAAAAAAACAAAACCAAGGATGGTTTAAAACTAAACCGGATTAGTGAAAACTAGGTTTAAAGTTTGGTGCAACTGGATTAATAGATAAACCTTGATTTAAACCAGATTAAGGCTTAATCTTTCTTGGTGCAAATGGCCCATACAATCTGACACCGGGCACTGCACTGAGTGCACCACTCCCTGTGGGGGTGTACGTGGTGGAACGCGTGCGTCAAATTTGAAGTCGGCTGCATACAGTGCAAAACAATTGTCGAGTTATGTGGATTACAGACATATACGAATACGCACGGAGACTTGGTTGGATATAGATTCTTGATTTTTGATTCCAAACTGTAAATGTGCTGACAGACAAGACAGATTTAGGTATGGTACCGTATGGTACGGGTATACCTATAGTTGTTTTGAAGGTGAGAGGGTCAAGGTTAACTCTACAATCATTAACAGACTGACCTGAAGTCAGCTCTCTGCACTGCAGTGTCTCTGCAGTGTATGTCAGTGGGTTCAAAGGCTTTCCATGGACATTCATTTAAATTGGGATTAAGTATATGGTACAAGAATGATGACACGTACGTTACATTTCTGTTTACGCCTCTCATTACCCTTCCACGTTGTTGAGTCTAGCCTGCGAGCCTCTAAAGTACATTGTTAAATTCAGACTAGCTGACATTGATTAATAGACTATTATGAATTCTGCCTATAGCTTACATTGATTACTAGCCCACATTATTGAATTCAGCCTAGTCTACATTGATTACTAGCCCACATTGTTGAATTCAGCCTAGTCTACATTGATTACTAGCCCACATTATTGAATTCAGCCTAGTCTACATTGATTACTAGCCCACATTATTGAATTCAGCCTAGTCTACATTGATTACTAGCCGTGGCTCAAATGCAGAATAAATAATGGCCGTCGATATGAAAAGGGTTGAAAACCACTTGCCTAGTTGATTACTATAGCCTATACACTGATTACTAGCCCGCTGTTTAATTCAGTGCAGCCTGTGTTACACTGTAGCCATCAAGTTCAACCTGTGACATAATCTACAATGATCCACCTCAGTCATTTTCTCGAGCGTGGGCGCACGCGCACGCATACATAGTACTGTGTATATACACACATGCACGCACAAACCAACGCAGCTGTTTGAACCTCAGCCTAATGATGATGTTAAAGAGCCTTGTGCCTCTTCATTGCATCCTTTATTGTGGCGATTAGACACATGTGAGTGCGCGCACATGCATGTACACACACACACACACACACACACACACACACACACACACACACACACAGCATCGTCTTTCTTTGTGTCACTTCAAAGAGAAGCATAAGAAAGGAAGCACACTTCACTTCAGAGTGAAAGAATAATAGAGAAGGGATGAGAGAGAGAGGTAGGGAGAGAGAGAGAGAGAGCTACTGAAGGTCAAGATAAAAGCAAAGAAGAGAGAATATTTCATAGAGAGAGAGAGAGAGAGAGAGAAGGAAATCCACACAGTGTGACAGAGGAAGAGGCTAGAGGAAGTACAGTAAGATGCTTGAAGAAGAGACTTGGCGCGAGAGGTCATAGGGTCCATTAGGTTATGAAAGATGATAAACTGTGCTATAGAGATGCACCATATAATCGGTATAGCGTGTATAGTGTGGCCATACCGGCCATAGAAATACCATCTCTGTGTCGGATTGGTCTCAACATAATCCAGATTACTTTCACCGATATTGATGACGCAATACTAATGTGACCGTCAATGGCAACAATTCTACATTTAATGTGTGTATGCTCATGCCTGTGCTGAAATTACATGCCATACATAATTATACATGTACAGTACATGCACACACACACACAAAAATGCACGTACAAACACATGCAATAATACAATAATAAACAAAACACCCGCAATGTCAAACGATAACATATACACACAACACAGTCTCGGTGTGATTGTTCTTTGAGTGAATTTTCATCTCTTTCATCTCTGCTCCGCCCATCTTCCCCCTCCCATATGATCAAATACTGAAATATCTAAAAAGAAAAAACACATATTACCCACATAAAAACCCAAGGAAGGTGTTTCTTAAATCATTAAAATAAGATCTGGGGGTGAAGTGTCCCTTTTAGGAAATCACTAGAGTGGGAAAAGTGGGATCTCTTCTCTCAGCCTATATAGCGATATTGCAATAGGATTTCATTGAATGTATTTTGTAATATGAAAAATGCAGCCTTGTCTTTTTTGCTTTTTGTCTTTGTCTTCTTTTCTTTCTTTCTGTAGAGTCTTTTTTCTTTTTTTTTTCTTGTCTGTTTCTTTTCTTCAATAAGAATTTAAGTGAAAAAAATAGAAATCACTAGAGCGAGTCTGACAGGTGCTGTCGTTCAGTTCCAGCATGCTGCAAATATAGGCAGGGAGCATCCCAGCAATGGCTTTATATACCAGTCTTTATCCCGCCTCTCAGTCAGAGAGGATAGACCTGAGTTCACATAAAGTGCACAGTGGTGGGTACCGTAATTATCACTTCTGACCTGAGATCAGATTCTAAAAATGTCTTCTACATCCTGACAGTTTTCCATTCTGACCTGAGATCAGATTCTAAAAATGTCTTCTACATCAGTCGCTCTTCGATTAAAAAAAAAAAAAACACCAAAATGGACCTATAAATAATGTCACCATAATCCAGGGCTGAGAGGAAAGTGGCCTCAATTATACTGTAGCTTTTTTTTACTAGAATTGGGAAAACATTTTGTTGCTGTACAGAAAATCATTTTTTTTGTCTTAGTTTAGAGACAAGATCAGCAAGTATTCTTTCTTTCTTTCACAACCCTATTGGCCTGAATATAAAACAATGACCAGACTATTTGACATTCAATGTTCGTTTTCCGCAAATGAGTCTTGATAAATGGTGGGTCGTCTTATAATCGGAAGTCGTCTCTTATATTCAGGACAATACGGTATATTGGTTTTCTGTCCTCTAATACTACTGGTCTTCTATATATCCTGCCAGGACCAGCTCTCATCTCCTCTCCTCCGTATGAACGTGTGACAGCGTACCACTGTTGTGTTAATATAATTCAGATGGAACTGTTTTGGTCACTTGCCTCTGTCCCACTCCCAATACTATCTGACATAATTGTGTGTGTGTGTGTGTGTGTGTGTGTGTGTCTGTGCGTGCGTGCGTGCGTGTGCGTGCGTGTGTGGACCACACTAGCCTACTACTGATCTTCTATCATATCAGAACCACTACTCCTGTTGGTTTTCTATCTTATCAACAATGTCACAATCGATAAAATACATTATACGAGAGTCTAAATCTTAGGCTAGTAGGGGCATGGTCTTTAGCTCTTTAGAGTGTAAAATGAAACCAAATGGACCCGTTTCATTTTACACACTCAAGAGTTAGATTATTGTTATAAGCATCTGCATTACTTAAGTTAATTCACAAGAAGTCTACACAATTAGAGAAGGTGGAAGAATGATTACTTTGACCGTTTGGGCCTGCCTGTTGCCATCTCTCCTATGGTATCAACATCAATAGAACATGGAATTGTGTACGTATTCTTTAGTTTTGGGTCTGAGAGGGGCATGATAAAATCATAAGGGTCCGTGGCTCGATTGCCAAATAAATCCTTCATATGAAAAAGATTGAAAACCCACTGCTCTAAATCCCATCTGTCTCTCTATATGGCTCCGGTAATCAACCCCTCGTCGATATCTGTATCCTTCATCTGTCATTCTTACCATTCTTTCACTCTCTCTCTCTCTTCAAACCTAATCATCTCTCTCTAATCTAATCTTATGCAGTGAGTGGGGTGACGGTGTCACTTGGCAGTGTTCTCTCATATAGAAACACAATGTAGTTACAGAACCTAATATCCTCCACATTCTACATCTGTGGGTGCAAAGGAGTTTTTGTGTTGTTGTTGTATTAATGTGAAGTGTTGTTTTCTCACTCAACGGTAAACCTCACTCAACATACAGTAAGCCTATATATACAATGGCCAAATTGTCAGATATTACCTATATACAGTATAAGAGAGGGGGAATATGAAAAGCTATCAAACATTATCAAACAAAAGCTTATCAAACACCCTACTCTCACCTATGGTCATGCAGTGTGGGTCATGACCGAAAGAATATAAGGTCGCGAATACAATCGGCCCCCGAAATGAGTTTTCTTCGACGGGTGGCCGGCATCTGCCTTAGAGATAGTCGTTACTTCTTCGCTTGGGAAGGAGCCATGCTGCAGCTTAGGTGCTTCACGCATTCTGGTTAGGATGGATGCCTCTCGGGGCGTCTCCCTATAGGGATGTCCTCGAGGCACGTCCCACTGGGAGGAGACCCCCCCCCCCGGGACAGACCAAGGCGCAGATGGAGGGATCAACTCCAGGGGGAAGTTACTAATGTTGCTCTGGAGAGGGAAGTCTGGAGCCCTCTGGTGGAGCTGTTGCCCCCGCGACCCGACTACGAATAAGCGGTTTTAAGATGGATGGATGGAAAATTATGAAAAAAACAATTTCAAAATACTTTATCGTGAACATTAATTGTGTCACGATGGGCTGCATATATATATATATATATATATATATATAATCTCCTTCCGGTCTGAAAAGCAGATAGCGGCGTCCTGTTCTCAACTTTGACCGGGCAGAAACACTGGACTCTCTGTAGCAATAGCATTCACAGATTGTGTAAGAGATATAGGCTAGCTAGTCTGGCAACACGTGCCGTTCAAAAATCCCTTCGGTATCTATTGGACCCTGTCCCTCGTAGCGAACTACGCACCCCCCCCCCCTGGTCCTCCTCTGCAGACTGCATGTCAGTGTTGATTTCGTCGACTTAAAAAAAACCATGACGAAAAATGTTCGTCGTCGACTACCTTTTTTTCAAAGCCCGAAAAATAAACACAAAACTAAATAAAAACTAAGCTATGATGACTTAAATCTGAGACTCAATATACTGACAATTTCGCAAACAAATACAAACTAGACTGAAGTGTTTGTTATAGGGGAGGGACTAGTGGAGAAGAGATACGGTATAGAACTAAACGGTATAGTTAATAGCAGATGTACATGCTCACAACGCGTCGCAGATCGGGCTATTTTCAGCATGCAACTATAAGTGTAAAATCAGCCATTACGCCATCATCAAAATACATTTTTAGTCGACTATAAATCATCTATAGATTTAGTCAACTAGAACTAGACTAACACTAAAACGTATAATATCATAATAACAAGCAATATGATTGCTGTCAAAATGAACTGCAACGCTCCCCCTTGGTGCTCACTGTATGTGCTGTACTGTACTGTACAGTATGTGTGCCTTCATGGCCTGTTTCTCAACATGAATCACATGGACGGATCCAAAGGTCTCTAACCCATCATGTTATGCCTTAGCTATTGAAAAATAGCAGATCTACAAGCTCATAGCGCGCCACTCGGTGGCGCGCTACGAGCTTGTATAGGTCTGCTATTTTTGAAAAATCGAAGAACGACTGACATTTTTTTTAGAATCTGATCTCAGGTCAGAATGGGTTAATCAAGACCAGTGTGTGTCCAGTGGAAACCTCGTGTGAATCTGATCTCAGGTCAGAATGGGATAAGAGCCTTTGATCTGACTGCTGCGCTCACTGGCAGCCAGACATGCAGGGACCACTTTGTCCACGTTTGTCCAGTGCTATGAAACGGACTTGACCAGTGGTGGAAAGATAAGAGTATACCGATATGTTTTATACTTAACCAATTTTGGGTTTTTTTATTGTTTTTTTATGGAGGGACAGACAGTATAGGCTGACAGGGAATGGGGAGATATATTGGGGGGGGGGGGGACGTGCAGTAAAGGCCGTCGGGATCGGGAGTCGAACTCGCGGCCACACTGCCAGACTGGATTGCCAGCCAAGGTGCCTGGACCATTGAGCCATGGCCCAGGCCTCCCATATTTGCTGTTTTAAGCATTGTGTTATACTTTAGCTATTGAAAGCTCATAGCGCGCCGCACCGAGTGGCGCGCTACGAGCTTGTATAGGTCTGCTATTTTTTTTTAAGTCGTTAAAATGTACCGCATATCATTGAATATATATTTCAGAGTGAACATTTTTAATTAAAATATTTGCTTCTGGGAAGTCCCTGGAACTACATATTTTGAGATGGGGGGTCCGTGTGGCCCAATAGAGATAATTCTGGGGGTCCTTGACATGGAAAAAGGTTGAGCATACCACCGACATAGAAACATAGGTTTTTCAGAAAAAAGTTAGGATTTAGAAGCCTTTTTTTTTATCGACCTCAGTCCAAAATGGGTTAAGTAAAAGTATCAGTAGGCTACTCTGAAATACTCCAGAATTACAATTTTACTTCAAGAGTAAAAGTACAACAGTGTTTCATGGCTCCCTGAACAGACTAACGGGAAACGCGTGAAAGATAGTTCCATGTGACAGAGGGGTCAAAGGTGAACAGAAGTTGCACTATAATATATATAGGATCAACAATAGAAATTACGCTAGTTTTATGGATTAATTTATTTTTTAATGAGTGCCCCCCCCCCCCCATGCAGTGCCCCCCCACCAAATGACTGAAACTACTTTAATATTCACCAAAACCAGAACTCCCACCTTTGCACCCACTATAATAAATGGCGCGTATTTCCGACAGCGTATTTCCACATGCACAGCACCCCGGTGTGTGGGAGAGTCGTGTGTGTGTACAGTAAATCCCTACTGTATAGTAGCCTATTAATTGAACTCTGAAGAGTAATAATGGAACCAAATGGACCCTTATTCCTGGGTGATTTGGTTCCATTAAATGTGTTAAATAGTTCTATAATATATTCCCACATAGTAAACTTTGCTACAGCTCTTCATGTAAACAGAAAATGCATTATTCAGGTCAGGATAATAACAAATTTGAAGCAACCAGGAGGCAGAATACATAATAATACATGATAAAAAAAAGAACTCATGGAATTGGAAGTGATGAAACAACAATGAGCAGACACAACTGCAGGAACTGGAATAATCCTAACCTGAGAAATGGGTTCTCTTTCCCTCATTGGATGGAACTGGTGACCCGCCTCAAAATGTAACTTTCTGTTTACTATAGGGAGCTGGAGGGGGGGGGGAGAGACCCCCTGCTCTCTCGCTGAACAAACATGGCAATGATAACAAAAACACGCTCGTTCTAACCAAAACACATCACTTACAACAACACCTTCAAATGAAAGCCTATAATGGACTTCATTATGAGGCTATTCTGTAAATACTGTACCATATTGAATACTATTATTGTGTCGACGTGCTGCGGACGCTATTACTGGCGTTTCCATTCAACGTCGACGAGATGGAGGCGACATTTTTATTAGCATAATTATTACACTCCACTGGGGACTCGACGGCACAGACAACGCTATTATAGGGGCGAAGATAACAGCGACGCCATTGTGATTCAATGAGACGAGGCGTTGAGCTCTGGCCACGCGAGATGGCCATCATTTTTTTTCCAAGTCAATGCTAAATAGCATGGCTACACAGTTGTGCCCATTCCTTTTTTTTTATATGATATTTTAGTTTGTTTATAGAGGGCTTTTTCATCATAAAGGTTACAGACATGCAACAAAACAAAAGATGAACTAATAAAACAAGTGATTGAAAGTTGGGAATGTGAAGTCAATAATAATAGACTATACTGTCTAATCGATGTCAACCTGTGCTATATTCTTGATTTAGTGCCGTATCATATCATTACTTATCACCCCTTTCAATCTGGGAAGGCGTCTGTGTCATTGTTAGAATGTAGCTGTAGTGTGTGTGTGTGTGTGTGTGTGTGTGTGTGTGTGTGTGTGTGTCACAATGTACAATCTCATGATATACAAGCGCATACCGCTTCACTTTGGTGCTGCACTATATGAGCTTGTAGATCTGCTTCTTTTGAAGAAGAAGAAAAATAATTGTGAAAATATTTGAACACAGTAAATGAAGCAAACACTTTTTTTTTTTTAACTCAAATCTTTGATTCCGGGGGTGCCTGAAACAAAACCTTTTGAGATGGGGGGGGGGGGGGGGGGGGGGGGTCGTTGGCCACAAATGCATAATTCAATTTCGTGGTCCTTGACATGAAAAGGCTTGAGCACCACTGATATAGCAACACATAAGTTATTCCGATTCCTTTTAAGAACCAGCCTCAGGTAAGGTCTTATAATAGGCTAATTATCATAATCACATATACCGCTGTTTAAACCAACATGCATTATGAAATGACTGACATTGACCCATTTTGGGGCGGGAATCCCTTTTGGTGTTGGCCATTATGTTATGCTTTAGCTATTGAAAAATAGCAGATCTACAAGCCCATAGCTTGTACTGTAGGTCTGCTATTTTTGAAAAATCGAAGAACGACTGACATATAGAAACTGTCCGGATGTAGAAGACATTTTTTAGAATCTGATCTCAGGTCAAAATGTGTTAATCAGGTGACAGTATAGTGCACTGTATGTACATGTTGTACTACTGTACTGTAGGACGGTGCATGATCTGATCAATGAGAGTGTTTTTATACAGTGTGTGTGTGAGAGACAGATGGTCCATGCATGTGTCTGGTCTGTCAGAGCAAAGTGCACCGGCGGAGACGGTGTGATATCTTCTGAACACAGTAGGCTTTACACACAATCCAGGTAAACAAACACTGCGCGTGCGTGCGTGCGTGCGTGCGTGCGTGCGTGCGTGCGTGTGTGTGCGCGCCCGTGCGTGCGTCTTCTAAGAGCAAAAGCCCACTTTATTTTTCAGTATCTGATTGCAAAGTTCAAATGGTATACAGCTCTGTTTTTACTTAATATTCTTTATTCCAGTATAGGAAAGGCCTGTGTTTAAATTGTATACGTATACATGTAGGCCTATTCGTTCTCTAGGTTGCCTGTTTAGTTGTTTTTACTTCACACTTTTGGGTTTAGCAATGCAAGTATAATGTTTTCCTTGCCAATTTAAAGCCTCTTTGAATTGCATTGCATTAAACGTCGAGAGAGAGAGAGAGAGAGAGAGAGAGAGGTGTCAAGATAAAAGCAAAGAAGAGAATATTACATGGAGACAGTGTGACAGAGGAAGAGGCTAGAAGAAGTATAGGATACTTGAATAAGACACTTGGCGCGAGAGGTTATATGGTCAATTCGGTTATGAAAGATGATAACCTGTGCATAGAGATGCACGGTAGTGTAATCGGAATCGGCCTTAAAAATACCATACCGTATCGGATTGGTCTCAAACTATAATCCAGACTATTTTCACCGATTTATTGATGAAGCAATAAGGTTTCTGAGTCTGGTATTTCACTCTTTACAGGTTGTATTGTTTCTTTGAGAACGTGGGTAATATATTTAGTACTTGAGTGAGTGTACTAGTAGAGTGTGTCTGTCTTTTAGTTTCATCCTGTCCACATTACCTAAAGGACCACTTCACCACTTTTCAACCTCATAATAGGTCCTCACTAATAATCATGAAAAAATGGCGCAATTGTTTTCTACTCGGTCTGTGTCTCGTAGGAGGGCTGTGGGCATGTTCAGAAACCGTCCTAATCGATGGGGAATCCGAGCTAATAGAAACCGCAGGCTTTTATAGTCCTGAAAAGTCGCAATGAGAAAATGGAAGCCATCGTTCTCTGCCTAATGATGATGTCACTGGAGGACGGTTTCCAAACTGCCCACAGCCCTCCTATGAGACACAGACTGAGTAGAAAGAAATTGTGCCATTTTATCATGATTATTAGTGAGGACCGATTATATGAAGATATAGGTTGAAAAGTTGTGAAGTGGTCCTTTAAGTATTATGCATAATCGATGCATACTCTGTGGTACCAAAGTGCTCTTTGACGACTAAGAACCGATACAAAGCTAACAATGCATATAGTCTACAAGACAACGACGTGTCCCGATGTGTTGCGTAGTACTGTTAGTTTATATAAATGTATACTTTAAGCTTTTTGGAAACCAGTTGTAATGTGGTGGTGTCTCCGGTAGAGTTATCAAACTCTGCCCCGAACACGACCAGGCCCGACCCGACGTTTTCGGGCTGGGCTGGGCCTAAAATGTATGCGAATGAGTAGGGCGGAGACTGGGCCTCGGGTTCCATTAAAGTATATATATATATATATATATATATATTGCATTTTTATAATAATAAAAATAATAGTTCTGTTCTGTCTGTGTATTTATCTATGAAGATGGTGCTGACTGGCGTTTCACTTTTACTCTGTGTAGAGTTCTCAAATTCTGCCCAAACCCCACCTGACGTTTTAGGGCTGGTATAGGGCCTAAAAATCTATGCTATTTAGTTGGACAGGGCCTCGGTCTGGACCACTTGGGGCCGGGCCTTCATTTTCAGGCCCATTGAGAACTCTATAGTCTCCGGTCATGGTATAGCAAATGGAAACCACTGTTTTCGTCCTGGTAAAAAAAATAACTCATCGTGCCAGTAGTGTCAATAAAACCTGAGATAACTGGGTCACTCAGTTCAGCCCGTGTGCCACATGCCAGGATGTCACTGGACTTCACTGGAGCCAGTGCACCAAACAACAGGGCTCTTTACGTTCACTGGAGGTCGCTGGAACCAGTGCACCAAACAACAGGGCTGTTTACATTCACTGGACTTCACTGGAACCAGTGCACCAAACAACAGGGCTGTTTACGTTCACTGGACTTCACTGGAGCCAGTGCACCAAACAACAGGGCTGTTTACGTTCACTGGAACCAGTGCACCAAACAACAGGGCTCTTTACGTTCACTGGACTTCACTGGAACCAGTGCACCAAACAACAGGGATGTTTACGTTCACTGGACGTCACTGGGGCCAGTGCACCAAACAACAGAGCTGTTTACGTTCACTGGACTTCACTGGAACCAGTGCACCAAACAACAGGGCTGTTTACGTTCACTGGACTTCACTGGAACCAGTGCACCAAACAACAGGGCTGTTTACGTTCACTGGACTTCACTGGAACCAGTGCACCAAACAACAAGGCTCTTTACGTTCACTGGACTTCACTGGAACCAGTGCACCAAACAACAGGGCTGTTTACGTTCACTGGACTTCACTGGGACCAGTGCACCAAACAACAGGGCTGTTTACGTTCACTGGACTTCACTGGGACCAGTGCACCAAACAACAGGGCTGTTTACGTTCACTGGACTTCACTGGAACCAGTGCACCAAACAGGGCTGTTTACGTTCACTGGACTTCACTGGAACCAGTGCACCAAACAACAGGGCTGTTTACTTTCACTGGACTTCACTGGAACCAGTGCACCAAACAACAGGGCTGTTTACGTTCACTGGACTTCACTGGAACCAGTGCACCAAACAACAGAGCTGTTTACGTTCACTGGACTTCACTGGAACCATTGCGCCAAACAACAGGGCTGTTTACGTTCACTGGACTTCACTGGAACCAGTGCACCAAACAACAGGGCTGTTTACGTTCACTGGACTTCACTGGAACCAGTGCACCAAACAACAGGGCTGTTTACGTTCACTGGACGTCACTGGAACCAGTGCACCAAACAACAGGGCTGTTTACGTTCACTCCTATTCAGTGGTGGAAATGTACTCAAATCTTTTAAAGTAAAAGCATATATACCTCAATGTACGGGACTTATACTAAGTTGTAACTTACAAGTACAGTATAAGTCCCGTATTCAAACTGTACTCAAGTAAAAGTACAAAGATATCGGCATAAAAAAGTACTCATATTTGAAAATAGCCGATCGACAAGCTGCGGCGCAAGGTATATAAGGTTCAAATGGTTAATGTATGTTTTGTAATAATAATCCAAATCTACAAAGTAAATAACTGAAGTCCGTCCGTACGTCCATACGTCCGTCCGTCTGTGAACAGCTAATCTCCGGCACCGTTAACCCAGTTGATGCCAAATTTTGCACACACACTCCCTGGATGCCAACGATGAACCTCTGCCCCAAACTGTCCAGAACGGCCTGTTATAGCGCCACCAGGATGCCGACTCTTGAAAAAACTATTTATTTATATTACCCCTCCAGATTCTGTCCAAAAATCCTGCAAATTGTTACACACTATCTCTATAGTCATGTGCTCAAGCCGGATCTGTCCGATATTTCATATTCCATCCTAATTGGCTTACATTGACTTTCAAAGTTTGCAGGATTGGCCCATTTTGAACAAAGAGCGTTCAAATCATGAACGCAGCGTGCAATTTAGGTGAAATCCTTCACAGACTTTCCTAATAGGCTGAGGAATATATCCCACCCTTTTCACATTGGCCTGTTATAGCGCCACCAACAGGTGGATTTCTGCAAAACCCATTTTAATTGCCATCAAAGGCGTAAGAAGAAAAAAAAAGACGGCCTCCTGGTGGCGCTATAAAAGGCCGTTCTGGAGAATTTGGGCCTGGTGGAGACAATAACTTCACTGCAGTTTCAGATAAAGGAATGTCTCAATGCCAAAATAGAAAATCAAATATACAAAACTGTTCACAAACAAAATGATGAGAAGAAACACTTGCTTCTAAGTTCTAATAGCCAGCCAATGTACTCTTAATGGTTGCACCATGCACACCTGCTGAGAAAACATTAGCACACTGAAGGATATAAGCACACTGCTGCCAATACAAACTAATAGCTATACAGTAGCCGAGTGCGCTCCAGGTGCTCATTTCCGAACATGTACACTCTCTCTTTCTCTTTCCTTTGTCATGAAAAGCCATTCAACTTGTCAAAATGCCATTTGTCAAAATAAAATGCAATTTGTCAAAATGAATAGTTTTGACGGCCGTCAAAACTATATTCATTCAGGCTCAAAGGGTGCTGGATTTCACGTAAAAATAACTATATGAGATGGGGGTCCGTGGCCCAATAGAGATAATTCTGGGGGTCCTTGACATGAAAAAGGTTGAGTATACCACTGACGAAACACAGGTTTTTCAGATTTCTTCAGATTTAGAAGCCTTTTAATCGACCAAAAGTCCAAAGGTCTTGTAATGTAATTTAGATAAATGTTATCTACAGTATAGCAGATGCTAGGTTCCTTGTTTACCTGGTATCATACTAGTCAATGTACAGATGTTTATTTTTGGTATTCTGTTGCTTAGAGACTGAAGCTAGGTTCTAGGTAGGTCAACCTATAGCCTCAGGGCTGGACTGAGACAAAGATTCGTCCCGGACGTTTTCGCGAGATTTAGCCCAGACTGGCCCACCACCACAACCAGTGCGCGGATACTCTACTGACTTTCTGGGTCGAGGCACATATATACAAATACTTGAAATACAAGCCCTTAACACCACCACATTCACAGTACGCAACAAAAATGATACACAACAAACAGACTAATTTAAAGATGGAGTGCCGTGATTTTTTTCCCACCCTAAAACATGATCATCAGGTCTTATTGTTATATAAGGAGGTATCATTTTTTTTCAAAAAAGTGTACAGTATTTGTTAAAATGTTGTTTTTATGTGGGCACGCCCACCAGTTCATTAAGTATGCCTGCATGGTTTGCCTGGCGGGTGGTGATGGGTGGTGATCCACCTGAACTGAAGCCGCACACCACATCTGTAGTTGTATGATAAAGGGGGAGGGGTTAGGGGAGGGGCTGATAATGTGATGTCACTATATTACTGTTTATTTCATTGGCCTCGTTTGACTGTCAAGGGTTCAGCCTCCAGGAAGAAACCCTAAATACAAAGTTAATACACCATTGCACATAAAAACAACTCCAGGGTGTCTAATGAAGTACTGTCACCTCATATAGACGCATGAAAAACTGGAAAAATACCAAAATTGTGGCACTCCATCTTTAACATTTGGCCCACCGGGCATATGCCTGCATGTTACGTCCTGTGGCCAATCCACCCCTGCCTAGGTTACTGAGGCACTATACTACACTGTGCCATTTTCTGTTTAGCTTGCATAATTGTAAGTCGCTCTCTGGAGTCTGCTAAATGCCTACAATTGTAAATGGTCCCATTACGTTATGCTATCTCTCCTCGACTCTCTCCCCGAGTCAGCTTCACGATGACAGGGGTTCTCAAAATGGGTCCGGCGTGAGTCGTGACCACCCCCCCCCCCCCCCCCCCTCCCAGGAGGTCCTTATGGGGGAGTTCCAGGGGATCCGACAAAGTTATTTGATAGTTAAACAATCACATACCCGCGTGTGAAGTGAGGGGTGCTCTTATAGTACATCATCATGACGTAAAATAGACACTATAACTATGCCTATTTGCTCAGACACTATGACGTAAGAATTCCCCATTCATTGTCAATGGGAATTTATATGTTTGTGTATAGGACGAAGATCTACACTAATTGCTGAATACAGCCCCTCAATAACCCAAAAGTACTCTGGTCCGTAACTCTTGTCTTGAGAGTGTGCAAATGGTTCCATTTGTATACACTCTGGGAGTTCTGTGGGTCCGACCGTGGACTATTGCACAGTACCAAGCTAGGGGTCGTTCACATGGAGGTTTTCCCAGAAACACTGCAGCATAATAGACCTATAAGATAGCGTTCTATATCAAAGCAGCCTCGGTTGCAGTTCTGTATCAATAAGGTTGCAACGTGCGCGAGCTTGCAGATCTGCTATTTGTCTGACACTCTTGTGCGATGAAGTCGGGCATTATTCATTTACGAAAAAACAACAACAGTATAAAAGGTTGAAATTGATACATGGTTCTGCCTGGCAGCAACAATTACAGTGTTGATTTTGACAGATTTGGATTTTCATGTCGTATACCATCTGAATAGCCTTCATTTAGTTTTAGTCACATTTTAGTCACCTGGAATGTTTTAGCGTTTTTCTTTTGTCGACTAAATAATCATAGGATTTTAGTCGACTAAATCTACAGTTGATTTAGTTGACTGAAATGTATTGTGGTGGGCCTTGATGGCGTCTGATTTTACACTTGCTGAATGTACAAGCTCACAACGTGTCAAAGTGTAAAATGATCCACTAGTCGCTTCCTAACATTTTAGTCTAGATTTTAGTTGTTGACAAAATAAACTGTCAATATCTTTCAGCCTTAGTTTTAGTCATCATAGCTTGGTTTTCATTTAGTCTCCATTTAGTTTTCGTCAGTGAAAATTAGGTATAGTCGACGACGGACATTTCTCGCCATAGTATTAGTCAGCGAAATCAACAGTGCAACAATACTGTGTATTATATGGTTCCGCTCTCTGTATAAGTAGCCTATACTTGTCTTAATCCCTGTGTGGAGTATACAGTGCAGCATCATAACGTCAACGGTCAAACATGATACGTCAGAGAAAACGGTAAACATATTCAAATCCTACCTGAGCAATTTCAGAGATCACCTCGCTCCGATCAGTACTGTGTCATTCTGAGGCCTCCTGTGTCTGTGTGAGAGAGAGAGGTGTGTGTGTGTGTGTGTGTGTGTGTGTGTGTGTGTGTGTGTGTGTGTGTGTGTGTGTGTGTGTGCGTGTGTGTGTGTTGACGTGTCACATACTGGGGGCCACAGTCCCTGTGTGTGTGTGTGTGTGTGTGTGTGTGTGTGATCACATCATATCAAACTCCAAAGGTTCAGTGTCCTGGTGTTAGCTTTACGAGCCACTGGTCGTTAATGATTAACCCAGTTATCTCTCAGAGAGAGAGAGAGAGAGAGATGCAACACAAATTCACCCTGACATGCACGCGCGCACATACACATAAGCTTAGATAAACTTGGATAGGGAGGTCGACTTGCAGGTCACCCACACATGCATTAGTGTGTGTGTGTGTGTGTGTGTGTGTGTGTGTGTGTGTGTGTGTGTGCATGTAATAGAGAGAGATGCATTAGCATATGTACATTTTTCTATTATGATGTAATATTGATGTCGAGTTTACCTCTTTCTTTCTGTTATTTCAAAACATATGGAAACATAAACCAATATTGAAGTGAACGCATGCATGCGCGTGTACACACAGTCGCACACGCATGCACGCACGCACTACACACACACACACACACACACACACACATTAGTGTAGTAGTATTAGAGTTAATACACAGATACTAGTACAAAGACACACTTTAAAGTATCCAGTGTTCAAATGTATACGTTTGTAACTGCATGGCATCAAATGGACCCTATTTCCATTTCCATTTGGAATTTGCACACTCTCACAGTTAAATAAACAGAGCTCTCTCTCTCTCTCTCTCTCTCTCTCTCTCCATTCATTAAGTTTATTCCCTGTCTTTCTTTACGTTTATATCGCTACTCTTTCGGTCCTGTTCTCTTTCTGGACGCTTAACGTTGACATGCTTCTGCTTTCCACGAGAGAAACGCACAGACTCACTCGACTCACATGTTTATACTGTGGGTGTTATTGCAATAACTGTTGTGTGCCACAGAGTTGTCTAATGCTATGATCACAGGACAGCCAACAGCCATTCGAGTGAGAGTGTTTTTAGCACCCCGTGGTGGTCAGTGCTCGTACTGCGGCTTCTTCACCTGTCCACCTGGTCAGAAAGAAGATGGCTCCGTCAAGGACAATGGAAAACCAAGACTATAGCCACCTTGATGCATAAACGGTGAATGGTAAACCATACAAGGCACCGACCTGCACATCTGGAGCAATTAGGGTCAGCTGAAGGCTGAAAAAAGGCTGAGATACATGCACTTTATGTTCACAGCACACACCTGACAAAAGACCATTGATATTAAATATTGATGATGATAGTAAAATAGAATAATTTAAATCCGATCTAGTCCTTGGGTGTTTTATTGTTTTCTAATAATATTAATAATAATTATGTATATTAAGAAAATATACATTATGTCCCCCATGGAAAAGGTGTTTGGACACCCCCTGAATTAGGGGTTCAGTGCCTTGCTCAAGGACACTTCGGCACTAACTCTGGGGGAGCCCGGGATCGAACCGGGAGTTCACTCTCTCGTCACCTCCCGTTAGGTTATTGAAGATGTTTGGGGTCCAAACCAGGTTTCAATCTTGAGTAATGGTACTGTAACAGCACCGGATTTGAGAGATCATTATACATTATATTGGTATGTATCAAAATGTACATAGAGAGACATACTTACTGTACTATAGCATCATATCCAGGGCGTGTTCTTCAAGCCGCCTCACGCTACGGAAGCAGGACCTACAGTAGGCCTACAGTGGGTTCCTAAACTATATGGGCCACAACACATGACTCTGGAACCATTGGTTAATACCAATACCATCGCTATCACTTATACTTACTTCTTCATAGTCTGAGCTTCTGTCAAAGTACAGGTCTCCTTCCCAGCTCCATGCTGATTTTGTTATTTTGAAGTGGGAGAGGGAGGGAGAGAGAGGGAGGGAGAGAAAGCTCTCATACTCGAGGAGATAAAAATAGAGATCTGTCTTTAGAAAGTCATTATTATTATGACTAGCTTCAATAGCTTCATTTGAATGTAGTCATCTTGTCAGAATGTTTCTAACAAAACATTCTATATATATACATACACACATGTATTTGTCAGGGTTTCCAGAAACCGCGCCGTCGACGTCCGCGTGGGAATCCTGTGAACGTCGGTTCTAAATGCGGCCGCGCTCCATTCATCACGCGCGCTGTCGGCTTCCATAGCCTAGACGGGAAGTAAACAGGAAGTGGGCGCCGACGGCTTCAAGATTCAAGAAACGAGATAACTTTATTTATGTCATAACAAGGAACACAAATGTGTCTTTGATAAGGGCTTTGGCAAAATGCAAACATGTGAAACACGTCCTGTTTGACCAGCATACCGGTATCTATAAGTCATCTGTGAGCTTGTGGATCTGCTGTTTTATTTATTTTTTTGAATATTTCGCCTATAATGACATGCCAAAATAGGGACGACAGCCGACAGGTTTAATGTTTAGTTGCACTATACAGCAGTGGTGGACAAAGTATTCAACTTCAGTATGTGAGTCAAAGTATAGATTCCTACTAGTCAAAGTTTCTCAGTCAAAGTTTAAACACCAATAGAAACAGTATGACTTGCATTAATCACCATGCTCCTGACCTCAACCGTGCCCTAAACTACATAATCTTAACTCCATCTACCCCGTTGACATTAATCTCAACAACAAGTCATTCTAAATTTAACCCTCAATCCTAATCAGTGTGGGAAATGAACAGTAGGCTTAAATGCGTGAGTTTTGACTTGGCTGCAAAGTCTGTCATTGATGGTGCCAAAAACTTGCTTGCTTGCTATGCACAGCACCCAGAAATTGCACCTCTTCACAGGTGTCACCAATGATAATTAATGTTCCATTCAGGTCAAACACAGTAATTAGGGTGCAGCTGATGATATTGTTGGCTCACTGGAAACACTCCAAATATGATTGTTCATTGTAGTTTCTTACTTTATTACTATACTCTCATGCAAACAATGCATTTACAATCAATGAGATCAACTAAATGTTTCTTTCTATCAAAAGTTCTCCAAATGCTGAAAACCAAATTAAATGTATCTTAATGCTGACGTATAGTGACAGTGGTACTGACGGAACAACTTTTCCATCTTGTTGCTATACTCTGCTTGTCTGGTGCAATACCCTGTTTTGTGTTGTTTTGTAACTGTTTGTTTTGTGTGTTTTGTTTTTGTTTTCTGTTAATTACCTTTGTATTGACTGTATGCTTGTGGACCCTCTCGAAAACGAGATATTGTATCTCAAGGGGTATTCCAAATAAAGAATTTCAATCAGTATACTGTACATAGAGAGTGTAGTACGAATGGACACTGTCGGAGTTATGGGGGTCGATCCTCGAAATGTAAATGGTTGAGAACACTACAAATGGAACAGAGCCTTAATCTTGTCTCGCTATACCTAATCCACACATGTAGGCTGTATGTGGCCGTACTGTATGTACTGTATGTGGCCGTATGCTGGTGGAGGTAGTCACGACTGAGTCCTATCCATCTCACTCCACACTTTGCACGACGAGCAGTAGGACATGAAACTCCGTTATTGCACAGTATACTTATTACGCAATTGTTAGAAGTGCTGTGATGCAAAATGCATCATCACATTTTCACTGCACGCACGGCAGGCGCACGCACACGCACGCACACACACACACACACACACACACACACACACACACACACACACACACACACACACACACACACACACACAGGTGTGAATTTTTGAGTGGTGCAACCACTCCTACAACCAGCAATGTCCGTGTTCACCTACGTATGTGTGTTCACGTGTTCACCTATGTATGTATGTATGAATGAGCACGAGTATGACTGAGTACCAGTAGGGGTGCTGTTTGCCAAAAACAGAGAGATAGTATTAGTGCTGCACTGTTGCCTGCTAATGAGAGAGAGAGAGAGAGAGAGAGAGAGAGAGAGAGAGGGGAGAGAGGGGAGAGAGGGGAGTTGCACCACTCAGTTCACATGGGTGTGAACTGAGCATGCTGCTTTGTTGTTGGTAAGTGATATTGGTTAGGACACGTACAGACAGTCACGCTGTGCCAACATGGGAATCATTTTTGCCGTCGTGTCAGTGTGTGTGCTCCCGCGGTGTGTTTGTGTGTGTGTGTGTGTGTGTGTGTGTGCGTGTGCTCCAGCGGTAACACGCATTCATCGGCTGCATGTGCACATAGAGCCTATTTGGCCCTGGATTAGATCCTCGCTCTATATAGCGCACCTCAGGGAGGCCCAAGTCCGCTTATGACAGCATGGCTGGATTGTTGTAACTTAAGTTTGAGTGGATTTCCCAATGTTTTTGAATGGCAACATCGCCCTGTTTTCTGTCACGTCCGCATTGCGTCGTCCCTATACCCTCTTGAGTCTTGTGACATGACCATACCAGGTGTTTTTGTGATGTTTCTTTTCCTGGTGTTGAATGTTTAGAGGCTCCATGTTCTCCAGCCATGGGTGGTAACTAATTAGTCTTACATAATAATTTGTCCGGTGTTCTTTATGTGTATAGCATTCTTCTGTGGCACTTGTTTTCAAAGTCAAAGTCATATGATTTGTCACACACGTTATATACCGCAGTTAAATTTGTTCTCCGCATTTGAGCCATATCTCTTGGAGCGGTGAGCCGCAGCCAGGGGGCGGTATAAGCCGCAGCACCATTGGGTCCCATTTATACAGTCTTTGGCATGACCCAGTTTCAGGGCGGACACTCTATAACCACAAGGCCGCTGTCTGGTTTCAAAGGACTGCGGAAGTTATACGATACCTAGGCCTACTATGAATACTGCTGTGTTTCCTTCCTATAGTCTTCGGACACCGTCGGCAGCGTTCTGTCTCAAGCGAACTCGAGCCACGAGAGGCACCGCAGAGCGAGCTAAAGCGAGTGAGTCGCCGTGCCGAGCAGGGAGATTGTGTGTGTGTGTGTGTGAGTGTGTTCGGTTTTCAGGTCCTTCAGTAAATATTAACGCTGGTCAGAACTGCTATAGCTGGACATTCCCTGAATATCTGAACACACAGAACTCACTGTGTGTGTGTGTGTGTGTGTGTGTGACGTGTGTGTGTGTGTGTGTGTTAATTGATCGCACGCACGCGCATATCCTCTCGTCTCCACCACGGAGCACAGTCTGCACGGCTGCACGCACAGTGTGCACCTGCATGTGTTCAGGGCTGCTTAATGAGGACTCGTCACTCAGTCAGGAGTGTATATTTTCTGTAGTTTCTGTTTTCATATACTGTGGCAGTGTTCATTTAATTGGTTCCACTGTCCTCCTCGGCCCGTCACTGTCAGCACGGTTTGTGTTTTCCCTGGGAGGATTTTCCTTTTGGCGTGTTTATTCTTGGGCCCCAGAAATCGAAGAAGACTGCACACACATTGGTCTGCAAACTTCTTGTCTGCAGGTTCTCTGCCAAGTTGGCCGTCTGGCTGACGTGCAAGTGTAACTGTCTGGGGGCTCAGAGAGCCAGCAGTATACCGAAGAAGTATACCGGTTCTGGAGGGACCGCTGACGGAGGGTGGAAACACGCTCATTATACAAACAGGCAGACCTTTATTTGATCCTGTGGTCAAATCCAGGTGTTGTTACAGTTGTACATGCGGAGCAAGAGAAACAGAACAGTGCAGCCTCACGTATAAGAGTAGAGGGATGTGACTATAAGAGTCATAAAGACAGAAGTATAGAAATGTGCTAAAGAATGATATGTCAGTTCACACCGAAATTTGTCTTGCGACCCAGCAGCCATGCAGGGTAGACATGTTTGACATCACAGCACAAAGAACAAACACTCGGTGCTTGTAGATCTGCTATTTTTGAAAAATCGTGAAAATTGACATGAACATGAACATGTTCGAGAACAACTGATACATAGAAACATGGGTTTTTCAGAAAACTGGACTGACTGAGTTAGTAATGTAAGCGGTGTACAAGTGCGAGGTTGGGGACATTACGGACAATAATTCTATGACAATGACAAACTTGCTGTCGCCTATTTGGTCGACTGCAGATTTGTTTGGACAAGAAGCTGCTTTTCTTGTGACAGGCTATTCTCCTGCTGTGGTCATAATGAAGGGACATTGAGAAAACCTCAGCTCCTGAAATGAAATCATGGCGCCTAATATTGAAGGGGGGGGGGGGGGGGGGGATTTCCTAGATTGAAATGACTGTGCAAAAATGGAGATATGTTTTGCCAAAGGGACTTTTGTTGCGGCAGATTTTATTTGTCAAGCTTGGGAAATAAGACAGAGTATATAAATCTGAGTTGTAATATAATGAATTATGTAATGTAAACATGCTGTAAAAGCAACTGTGAAATGGTGTCTTATAAACCCATGAGGGTTGGGCACATTGTGTGCAGGACACGGAAATAAACAATCAATCAATCAATCAATCAATAAATAAATAAATCAATATTGACACTGAGCTGGGGGGGAAACTAAAGCCAAGAAATGCTCTGCTATGTTTTTGTATTGTATATTTAAATGCATAAATCCCAATTACCCATACTACAAATGCTTGCATTATTTGTAAGCTCTGAATAATTTAGTTAATAAAGTGTATTTAAAAACAGAAAACCTCTCCTCTCCTCAACAGCATTACTGGCTGTAGCCTGTATAGATATTATAGATTGATCAAGTTCCATATAGTCTACTACTGCTTAATTGCTTAATAGGCGGCAGGCCTATATGATCAGATGATGTTATGGGACAGGGAGAGATCATCTGTAGTGTGCTGATCTGACGAGAGAGAGAGAGAGAGAGAGAGAGAGAGAGAGAGAGAGAGAGAGCTTTATGGTAAACCTACTGAATTATAATTAACACTTGAAGGCAGCCAGGCAGGACAATTTTAAGTGCCGCGCCCGCAAGTGCGTGTGAGTAAAGACTACACGCACGCACGCTCTCTCTCTCTCTCTCTCTCTCTCTCTCTCTCTCTCTATCTCTCTCTCTCTCTCTCTCTCTCTCTCTCTCTCAGCTTCGCGCAGCTTACACGTTCGGTTCTTCGTGTGCAGGGGCTGTGCTGTATAGGCTACGTTATACTGAGTCACGTCACAATTAAGTTATCGATCAAAATAAATTGATCAATTAAATATAATTGTATCCGGAGTCGATCCATTTGGGTATAGGGCTATAGTTTAGGACGTCCTGGGAGTCTTAATTGTGACGTTATTAATTTCTCGTCCATCCTCCAATCTCTTTGATAGACGATCAGAGAAAGTTTGATGGGAGCTTCTTAAGGATTTATTCGTATATGACCGTCTTTTGCTCCGACCTTTTATTGTTGCTTTAAGCTTGCATAGACATACATTGGACAACAACATGACGTCCGAGGTGGAGAAGGACTTGTCCAAACTGCTGCTGATGAAGGACGTGCGGATCCGAGACATGGAGACGCGACTGCGGGAGAGGGACGAGGAGATCCAGGACCTGAGGCGGAAGCTGCACAAGTGCCAGTCGGTTCTCCCTCACGTGCAGGACCCGCTGCACCGGAGCAGCACCACCGCCACCACCGGACCCCGGGTCCGCCTCAGGGGGCAGGGCATCTCGGCCGAGCCGGTGCAGGCGTCCCGGTGCGCCGAGGACTCCGCAGCCCTGAGGAAGTACTCCAAGACTGACAGGTATAGGCTATAGGCAGGCTATACGGTTTGATTGATTTAAATATTAGCCTATTAACAGTTTGCAGAATTACAGTAGCCTATCATTTCATGCACAAACTCAACACAAAGACTGTTAAAGGACCACTTCACCACTTTTCAACGTATCTTCATATAATAGGTCCTCACTAATAATAATCATGATAAAATGGCACGATCTTTTTCTACTCAGTCTGTGTCTCATAGGAGGGCTGTGGGCACTGGGCAGTTTAGAAACCGTCTTCCAGTACCATCATCATTAGGCAGATTTATTTTTAAACAAGATTTATTTTACAAAAATGTTTCGATTTTCATTTTCGCATTGCAACTTTTCAGGACTAGAAAGCCTGCAGTTTCTATATTAGCTTGTATTCCCCATTGATGATGTCATTGGAAGACGGTTTCTGAACTGCCCACAGCCCTCCTATATGAGACACAGACTGAGTAGATTTTTTTCTTTCATTATTATTAGTGTGGACCTATTATATGAAGATAGGTTGAAAAGTGGTGAAGTGGTCCTTTAACTACATTGAGTGGACTACCCAATAAAGCATATACACTTGTTTACAAGAGGGTCCGCATGCAGCTCCACCTTATTGTTCAATTCATCAAAATCGGTGATGATGGATGGCGGCCGGGTGCCACGATGGCTCGCATTTGTAACTTTACTGGTCCAGTAGGCACATGGCTATATATATATAGGCTATACTACACTCTTTATTAAAATATTACATTTTTCGCTCTTGCTGTTGGTTTGTGGCCCCTATACCAAACATTGCAGAAATACTTTTGTACCTGCAGCCAGCTAACACAACATGATGCACTTCACCCGTGCATGGCACTCAAGCTTTGAGAGAGAGAGTGTGTGTGTGTGTGTGTGTGTGTGTGTGTGTGTGTGTGTGTGTGTGTGTGTTTGTGTGTGTGTGTGTGTGTGTGTGTAGTAGCCTACATGTGTGCGTGTGTGCTCGTGTGCACTTTGTCATGACCTTCTTATAGGTTCAAATGATAATCCCCATAAGAGGCAGTGGTTTATAGTGATTTCAGTTATAATAATAATTGTAAGAGAAGAAACCAAACCAAAAATAATTGTACTTCAAATTGAATTCATTTTGCCAGTTTAACCACTTCTCACCTCACTATTTTGGGGCATGTTTGGAGCTAATCTTCTAAATTTGTGTTACAATTCATTGGCCCGTTTCCATCAGGGTTGAACCAGTTCCCTTCTTTTCTCCCCACTCAATTTTGACCCAAAGTAATCGATTCAGAGGTTTGGAATGGAACCAAAATCCATTCTTGCTCCAAAGTTGGCGTGTCACCATTCAGGTTGGACGATGCAGATGTGATATACACCACGTCCCTATAGCTCAATTAGAGATATAAGGAACCAAATGGACCCTTATGGGTCTGTAACTCTGGGTTAAATTAACAGTGGTTTTACAATATAAAGACCAGAGATAGAAATACCATCAAATTCGGGGGACCGTAGCATAATGCGTGTGAATTTGGGGGTCCATGAAATGAATATGTTTCGGAATCACTGCTAGAGCCGTAAAAAAAATCCCCTTTATCGGGGTCACTTGGATAATGTTTTCAAATAGATTTGGGGTTCCTCGACATGAAAAAGTTTGGGAACCACTGTTGGTGGAAAGTTCTGTTGGTGGAAAGGAGGCCATTGTGAGCTTGTAGTTTGGCTATAAGGCGGCTATAGCGGCCCCACTGGGCGGAGACCCCCGGGCAGACCAATGAGATGGAGGGATTACATGGCCTTGGAACGCCTCGGGATCCCCCAGGAGGAAGTTGCTAATGTTGCTCTGGACGGGGGAAATCTGGAGCTCTCTGGTGGAGCTGCATGGTGCCCCCGCAACCCGACTGCGGATAAGCGGTTGAAGATGGATGGATGGGGGCTAGCAGCTAGTGTCCTTGACATGGAAAGGTTTTGTGACCTTGTTGTTGTTGAAAAGTTTCGTGACCTTGTTGTTGAAAAGTTTCGTGACCTTGTTGTTGTTGTTGTGACAGGTGTTGTTTTTGGCAGCAAAAATGTCTATTTTAGTTTAGTCATAGTCTTTGGAATATTTTAGTCACCTGGAATGTTTTAGTGTTGGTCTATAGTTTTAGTCGACTAAATCTGCAGTTCATTAAAGTCGACAAAAATGTATTTTGTCGGGCCTTGATGCCGCCGCAATGCGGCTTGTTTACGCTGCGACTCGTTGTGAGCTTGTAGATCTGCTATTTTCAGAATACAACCAAGTGTAAAATGACTTATACTGGATCTCTCTCCACTATAGTCCCTTCCTAACATTTTTGTCAATTCTGTTGACGAAATTGTCAATACATTTAGCTTAGTTTTTAGTCCATCGTGGCTCAGTTTTCATGTAGTTTCCATTTAGTTTTCGTCAGTGAAAAAAGGGTATAGTCGGCGAACACTTTGGTCAGAATTTGGTCAGAATTTATTGAAAGGATAGCCCCTTGAGACGAGGGGGTCCCGTGTACAGGGAAAAACATTACATACATTACAGTGCAGTTACACAAATAGACAGTGGGCGATAGACAATACAGACATGTACAGATACAGTTTGCTTGCTCATTCTCTCCCACCCACTCCCCCATCCCCCAACTCTTCTTGGACAAGCATATTGAGACTAGTACAGTACAGTGATTTGAAACAGGGGTCAGAGGTAAACAGCAGTATGGGCAGTGTTAGTAGCATGAACAGATTGAACAGGTTGTTTTGAGGTGTGAATAAAGAGAAGTCCTGAAGCGGCCGGGAGAGGTCACAGATCTGAGAGAAAGGGGAAGGTTGTTCCAGTCAAATGGGGCTTTGTAATGGAATGACCTGCGTCCTTTCCGTCTTAGTTTTAGTCGACAAAAACAACACTGGTTGGAGCAAGTGACGTTCATCTTTTGACTCACATTTATGTCCTGCCGTCGCCACCAAAGAAGCACGCCAGGATGAGCTATTATTTATTGTAATAGCTATTTGTAACTTAAAGTAAACGCACTCCTTCTCTACTGCGTGCAGGCCTGGCTGGAAAAAGTCTACTGAAATAGAAAGAATGCTACCGCATACGCCACATGCAAAGTGTATTTATGCTTGACCCCGGCTGAAACATTGGCTTTATTTTGATATTAAATAAACTTTGCATTGGGGGCTAGGCTGTGACTGCATTCTTTAGTTTTCATTTTATAACCTTGTGACGGCTGGAAGACTGGGAGAGAGACGGCCTGTTACGTCTATTGACCTAACTGTATGTACTGTATAGTTTATCATTTTAAAGCACACATTTTTGTGCTTTTCTTTATATTTTTTATGAATATCGGGTTAGGAAATGCCTAAAATCCAATTGCACAAATCAACACACGCAACTTAATCTGCGAGCATAAACAATCTTACTGTAGGCAGGGCCTAAAAAGATCTGCTAATTTCACAGAATGTTCGCCAATACAGGACATGCCCGGGGTCGGCCGGGTCATACCAAAGACTGAAAAATGGGACCCAGTGCCTCCCTGCTTGGCACTCAGCATCAAGGGTTGGATCCGATTCGGGATAAATCCCTGCGGAAATAAGCGTCATGTCCAGGGGGTGTATGTTTGTAAGCTGCCTCACTCTACAGAAACAGAAGATCGGCTCCTGCCCTATATGGGCCTCATGGCTCGACATGGCTTACTTTAAAGGCCATCATTCAGGTTGCATTTTTACCAGCTGCAAGCTGGTCACTATAAGAGCTTGCAGACCGGGTAGTACACACTGGTAGTAGACACTGGAGAAATTGGAACTGCGTGAAATTGGAACGATACAGAGAATAAATTGGAACGATACAGAGAAGAAGGAATGATACAGAGAAGAAATTGACAAATAATGCAGCTGGTAATTAATTGATTTCATCAATTTGGGCTTGTTTATCACATTAACACTTTAGACTAGACTAGAGCAATAGTTTTTGAGTGGTGCAACCACTCCTACAACCAGCAATGTCTGTGTACCTGAGCACCAGTATATGACTATTAGTACCAGTAAGGGGCACCAGAAACAGAGAGAGGGATAGTGCTGCTCTGTTGCCTGCTAATGAGAGAGAGAGAGAGAGAGAGAGAGAGAGAGAGAGAGAGAGAGAGAGAGAGAGAGAGAGAGAGAGAGAGAGATATATAGGTGGGGAACTAATTCTGTAATGGGCCAAATATGGAGCGTGTCTTCAGTGTACATGCAGGAGTTGATGAGGTCAGATCAACATATGGAATGTCAGAACAGGTCAGCTCCATGTATGGAGAGCTAGGGGTGGCAGCGGGGGCAGTGTCTTGATGATGTCACGTGGCATGACCATATATGGTCAGGCGTGACCAACAAACCAACGGGAAATGCACCTGCGGTCACAATAATGCAAGATGCATACTCCGCTGTATATTATATGATAATGTAATAATAATGTTTACACTGTAATACTGTATACATGAAGACACTGCATGTGCAATGCACACACACACACACACACACACACACACACACACACACACACACACACGCACACACACACACAGGCTTATTATGTTTTCAATGTGCACTCATGAATGTCTGATAAGAGCATTGAGAGAGTGAGACATAGACAGAACTAAAGAACTGTGTGTGTGTGTGTGTGTGTGTGTGTGTGTGTGTGTGTGTGTGTGTGTGTGTGTGTGTGTGCGTGTGCGTGCGCCGTGTCTTTTGTGTGAGCTGTAAAGATAATAATGAGGCCTCACACAGTCACACACACACACACACACACACACACACACACACACACACACACACACACACACACACACACACACACTTCGGTTGCTGTTGTATACTTAATTAAAATCAAACCTACAAAGTGACTGCATAACTAAGTGTGCATGCGTGCGTGAGTGCACTGTATTTTTGTATCTGTTATCACACCTCCTGTGAGTAGGTGACTGATTCAATTACAGACAATTTGTACTGCTCCTCTCTTCTCCGCTCCTCTCCTCCTGTCCCCTCTTCTCTTCTCTTCTCTTCTCTTCTCTTCTCTTCTCTTCTCTTCTCTTCTCTTCTCCTCTCCTCTCCTCTCCTCTCCTCTCCTGTCCGTTTTGCTGGTCATGCTTAATGTATGCCCTGTCATAATACGACAAAGGCTTCCCAGGGTGCAGGAGGTTGACAGGGACAGCGGGTTCTCCCATGTTCGACCTTTCAAACGGAGAGCTGTGGTGATGGGTAATAAATACAGTTGACATTATATACACATTACAGTTGGTTGATACACTGTATTCCTCAATATACATAGTATCGCATATATACAGTTGGATGATAATTAATTTATAAGACAGACATTGCTTTCATTATTTCTAACTTGTTATGTAGTTTTTTTTCTTCGATGAAAAACTAACAACAAAAAAACATGTTGAACTTCATCATTATCATTCACTGCCAGAGTAAATGTAACTGTTGTTTAATTGTAATGTTTCTGCTCTGGTAATATAACTCTATACTGTACATTATTCCATTTATGTTTCACTGGGAACTTGTTGTCATGGTGTTATTAGGGCAATTGCATTGTAATGACAAGAATCAACCTGTAGATGGTAGCATAGACCAGTGGTCATATTTATTATTATACCAAAGGCCAGACTTTTCTGAAAAACCTCATGTTTCTATGTCAGTGGTGCTCAACCTTTTTCATGTCAAGGACCCACAGAATTATCTGTATTTGGCCTATCTGAAAATGTGTAGTTCCAGGGATCCCCCCAGAAGCAAAGGTATGAGTTAAAACATCCACTGTGAAAGAATATATTCAAAGATGGTTTATGTTGAGAATGATACGCCTGAGCTGCCGTGACTCCCAGACTACAATTCCCATAGTTCTCTTTTCTACCAGCTATAGTTGCATTCTGGAGTTAGGAGTTGAGTGGCTGCTATAGAAAGAAGTGAACTCTTAATAATTAACAATGGAAATATCTATATAATGAAACTATTACTATACATGTACTATACATGCTTCGAACATGCTGTCCAAGGACCCCAGGGGTCCTGGACAGCATGTTCGAAGCCCCTCCAGCATGTTTCCCCAGCTAAATTATTGATATTTAATCTTCACCATTATTTCATGTATACAAGTGAAGTGAAAAAACATGAAGGGATACTTATATTTTCACTGTTCTCTCTATACCGAAAGTACCTGGTTCTTCTCAAAGTGTGGGCCGGGGACCCCCAGCTTCCAGGGGGTCCCCAGCTGCAAATCACTGGTAGTTTGGAACCAAATGGACCCTATAATGGGTCATTCATTCTCAGAGTTAAATAAACACTGAGGATTTTACAGCGCTAGATTATGGTCCCGGAGATAAAACAATAATGTTTTATCAAATGTGTGACTGATGCATATCAAACTGGGGGTCCTTGAAATAAATATTCTATTATGGGGGTGCCTGGCGGCTGGCGTATATATTTTCAATGGTGGTCCGTGGGCTAATTATCAATGTGGGCCTGTGGGGGTCCTTGACATGGAAAGTTTGAGAACGACTGACGTAAAGTAAGAAATTCCGGACCACATGGCAGGCCATATCGGACCAGAGAAAAACATCTTATGAAATGCATGGGGGATTGTTTAAATAATAATGTATACAGCCGTATACAGAGTATGAAATTTGTTTTAGTATAGGAGATAATATAAGCCCTATTTAAACGGTTTAGACAAGCTGTCTAAAAAAAAAAATCATGTCAAGGACAGCTACATTGATGTGTATTTGGCAGCGTCTGAAGTGCCAAGCTCCCCATATAATATTTGTGGTGTTAAAAATGTTGTGGCTGGGGGTCTCTGGACGCCACACTCTAGAGAACCATGCACCGGTTTATAGCGGAAAATAATAAATGCGTTTTTGCCTTGCATGCCTCACCGAACAGTATTAGCACATGTGTGTGATTGGTGGGGCATATGGCAAATGGAAGATTAATGAAATAGGATGGGCGACGGATGGGGTGTTTATTTCCGTCTGGCATGTGACACGTGGCCAGCACTCCAATTTGGCATCCGAGGTTAGGCTGACGATGGCCCCGGCTTCTGTTCTCCTCATCTGCTCTGTTGCGTATCCTCCTCTCCTCTGCTCTCCTCTGCTCTCCTCTCTTCTCCTCTCTTCTCCTCTCCTCTCCTCTCCTCTCCTCTCCTCTCCTCTGTGTGATGTGAGGGATATATCATTACAGGCTATTACCGTTTCATTCCACTGTTCAGTTCCATCAGGCAGGTGCATTCCAACGCACGCCACACACGCACGCGCACACGCGCGCACGCACACACACGCGCACGCAGGTGAACCAGATTGGCCACACAACACGTCACGGTCACAGCTAGTCGGTTAGACTCACATTAAACGCTTGGATAAATAAATGGATACACATCTCATCTGTGCGTATACGTGTACATCGCACGCACCGCACGGTGTATAGTAGCCTACAGACTACAGGAGAGAGAGAGAGAGAGAGAGAGAGAGGGGGGCGGGGGGTGGAGTGTGTATAGTGTGGAGAGTAGGCAGCGGCAGCCTATACGAAAAATGGAAGAAACTAATAAAGAGAGAGAGAGAGAGAGATATGGGGAATTTCCTATATTGAACGAACAACAACTAAGCAACAGACAACTGCGTTGACTTCAAACAAAGACATGGTGGAAGTTTCCCAGGCGCGTGCGGCGTGCATGTATGCACGCTTGACATCGCTTGTATGAATTGCGTCTCCTCTCCTCGCGCCGGCCGGGCTCTGGTCTCATGCGCGAGCTGCTCTCATCAACACACCTGTTGAAGACTCGGAGCGGAGCGGAAATAAGGAAAGGGGGATTCATTTGTATCTTTCTCTGTGTGGAACTGAACGAACGCCGTGGAGACATTGGACTACACACACACGAACAAAGGCATATTATTCCAGCGGAGCGGATATATCAGTGTGTTGTCTTTATATCTTTGTTCTTCATTTTTGCTGCAGTCAGTATCGGTGCATGTCTTGACGTCTCTGCACGAACTTCTCAGAACAACAACAACAACACTGCCCTGTGCCGTGCGCTCGTTTTGAACGCCATGCTTTCTCCCAACTTTCAAATAGGTTAATTATTTCCTTTGAAAACCCCAAGGAATTTTGCTTATTACTTTGGGGGGGGGGGGGGGGGAGGAGGAAAGGAAAGCAATAAAAACATGGGCACGTTGCGGGACCTGCAGTACGCGCTGCAGGAGAAGATCGAGGAGCTGCGGCAGCGCGACGCGCTCATCGACGAGCTGGAGCTGGAGCTGGACCAGAAGGACGAGCTGATCCAGAGGCTGCAGAACGAGCTGGACAAGTACCGCTCCGTCATCAGACCCGCCACGGCCGCCCAGACCCAGCAGCAGCAGGTGCACCAGCAGAGCGTCCTGCTCCAGCCGCAGCACCTCCTCCTCCAGCCTCAGCCCCTGCTCCAGCCTCAGCCCCCCCAGCAGCTGCAGCAGCAGCAGGACCAGCTGCAGTGCCGGACCAAGCGGCAGGCCATCTCCGGCGAGCCCACCGCCTTCGACGTCATCGCGCTCAGCCATGTCACCCTGCCCTTCTACCCCAAGAGCCCCCAGTAGGTGGACGTACATCATGAGCAACACCTGTATAGGCCTATATTAACGTGTGTGTGTGTATGTGTTTTTTATAAGCTGGGCAAATAGGCTTACAAACTGTCACTGTCAATGTCATTATTAGTGTGTGTGTGTGTGTGTGTGTGTGTGTGTGTGTGAGAGAGAGAAAAAGTTCAACTTTGATTCTTCTGACTACACATAGTATCAGTGAATATATAGTATCATCACGTGATTCTTTGTTTGACCCAACTCTAATGTGTGCGTCTCAAAGAGTGATTATTGTCAGAATCACAGAAAAAGCTTAGCATATATTTGGGCGGTCCCGTTTTAAACTTTCACAACATTGGTGGCTGTTGCAATTACACAATAGCCTATACTTAACTGCATGCTGTGATGAAATAACCATACAATGTATAACAACCATGGCTGTATGTTCTCTAATGCCATTCCGATGGTAAGCTGCTGTGTCTTCACCGTACAGTATATAATTGTATATAAACTAGAGAGCGGACAGGCGTTTTGTTGGCTCGATATGTTGGCTCGATATAATTGGTTGGCTTGGCTCTTATTAGAGTATCTCCCGCGGTGCTCTTGTGGCATATAGATATAAAAAAAATATATTGATGCCTCATTGGCCGCTGCAGGTCAAGCGGAAGGCAGGAAGTGAAGCGGAAGTGCCATATAGGGAAGCGCTGAAGGCATGCTGCATGCGTCGCTGCCCAATATTGGCCAGTAGTCGTCGGGTTGAGTGACAGCCAGAGCCACATAGAGCAAAGCCCAATTCCGATACCGCAACTTTCACACTCGCTCACTCTCCTCGCGTCCTCCACTCTCCCCTTAGCCCCTGCACCCCCATGAGCGAGGAGGAGAGGATTCGATGCGAGGACAGAGTGGTGGAGTGTTTTTTTTTTGCCTCATATAGGATCGGAACGTATACTATACGCTGTCGTTTCAAAGCGACGGCACATTCCGCGATCACTTATTTACGTGTATCAATTAAATTCATTGCCAAAGCAAAAGTGGAACAATACAATTTGTCACACAGCTGGATCACTGGAACCATTTGCCGTTGATGAATAGTATAGTGTGTATACAGAATGGGAGAATAGAAAATGCATCAATGTGTATATTGGCCACATCGTTGTATCTTACTATTGGGTAACATGTGCATTGTGCAAGGCAATCTTTTCCTGAAATAGCGAATTGGCGCCGGGATGCGCAAACTTATGATGATTATGAAGGGAATTCCTGACCTGCCCCGCAGCCCACGTTCCTTTTTGCTCGTATTTGCTCGCTTTGTATACACTCTCAGAGTTACAGACCTGTAAGAGTCCCATTTGTACACTCTTAGAGTTACAGACCTGTAAGAGTCCATTTGTACACTATCAGAGTTACAGACCGTAAGAGTCCATTTGTACACTCTCACAGTTGTAAGAGTCCGTATACACTCTCACAGTTACAGACTTGTAAGAGTCCATTTGTATCAGAGAGGGTCCAACACTCTCAGTTACAGACCTGTGAGGGTTCATAAATGGTTCCATTTAAAGATGCACTGAACGATCGGCCGCTGATCAAAATGGCTGGTTTCATAATCAAACTGGCGCATCGGTGTCACTGGTGCTGAGAAACACGCTTTCATGCTAGATCAAATTAATTCACTTCTCTGGAGAACGGAGCTGATGGGACTTACTTGGGAGTATAGCGCTCAGAGAGCACCTGCGAGAAGCGAGACTCATTGCTCCGGCTCGTCTTCCGAGGATTTGTGCTCATTGTGCTGTGTAATTGGAAGTTGGATTTGGAATAATCTCCACATGAAACTGGAAATTATAGTCAAACATCTATTTGTCTTTGTTTCAATCTTATTGCAACAAGACGGAGACATGTGACGTGGAGGAAGATTTACCATGCACGTGAGGGAGAAATCCATATAATGTATACTGTATATAAATGTTTTAGTTTAGTTTTTAGATTTAGCCTTAATTGAAAAATATACAGTAGATTGATGGGAATCGGGGGGAGAGAGATTATGGGCGGGGGGGAAAGACATGCAGCAAAGGTCGTCTGGATCGGGACTCGAACCCACAACACGCTGTTTTACCAGCCTATAGGTGCCCGGGCCGCTAGGCCGGACCGGGCCAAAATAAATGGGTTTAACGTCGTTTTTTATCATGCAAACTGCCCAGCGTGACATTTTATCAATTGGAATGTAAATGAGCTCTGGAAACAACGATGCCTTCATCGTCTCATTTCACTCACTGTATAAACACCTATAAGGTGCAAACATACATGCCAAACATGTTTATTTTTGCATTTCTCACCTGTGTTTAACACCATCCAGTCACATGTCTAATCTAGGGTTATGTCATGGGTTATTCTGTTGCCTTTGCATGTCAGTGTTGATGTAAATGTTGGGAGCTGGATGCTGGAGTTTTGAACAGTACAACAATTGTTGTTTTTTTGTTTAGTTTTTTTGTCAAGGACCCCCATATTGATATTTATTTGGCCGTGGACTCCCATTTGGAAATGTTTGGTGTTTTGAGATAAAAAAGGAGGGGGGGGGAGCCTAATGAGGATTATATTCACGAAGAAAAGCATAATCTGAACGCAATATCCGATCATTCAAATGCAGGGATGACGTGTTATAGAGCAGGGGTTCTCAACGTTTTTGGCTGTCAAAATCAACACTGCTGTCTCACACTCGCTTTCTGGGTCTTTCTGTGTATCTCTGGCTAGATCATACATGTACAGTATAAAGTGGGAGCGAATAAGCCAACGCATAAAGTATGGCTGGGGATGCACACGCAGCTTAGACACACTAACGGACAGACATGCAGAAACAATGGTGTTGAACGGTCGGACATGCGGTCGGACATGCACGGCTCCCGTGCTTGCGGTTAGGGTTTGAGGTACTGTAGGTTGTCAGTCTATTATGACAGACAGTCGGACCAATATTATGTCTAAACTAAAGCCTGTAGACAAAACGGGAAAGGGAGCACACCAGTGTTGTTGAGGTGCTGCAGGCCTAAGGCAGTAAACAAGTAAAAATAAGAAAAAAAGGCCACACACTCGTAACCACGATGCTGTATATTTATTAAGAAACGTTTCGACTTCAGGGATTTTTTTAAACTAAAGCCTGTACCCATGAGTTAAAGTGGTAAAAAGTATTGTGATGCCATTGACTTATTACTCATGCTGGAGAGTGGAGACCCCCTGGAACCACCCCAAGAACCACCGCTATTAGTAGCCTTGGAAACCCAGACGATTTCCAGGGAGGGGAAAAAAAGTCCAACCGAGTCCACTTCAATTCGGTATATAAAGAAAGGCCCAGGAAATAAATAAATCTATCTATCTATCTATAGAGTAGGGCAAACGTCGATCACTCTCTGCTGAATTCTGATCATCTGCACCTTTGTTAAATTGACACACACGCGCACACTCTCTCTCTCTCTCTCTGTCGCTCTAATTAATTAGTCTCATGTCGCGCAGGTGTGTCTAGATTCTCACATAGGAGCTGCCTATGCCATAGAAAGCATAGGTGGACCCCAGCCCCAGGCTACTGCTGTAGTCGGGGGCTTTCAGGGATTCTTGTTCCCCTGGCAGACTTGTCTGGTTTCCAGGCTACCGCTGTAGAAGTCTCAAGAGGGTGAGAGTGAATGTCGTTATGTCAGAGCAGCTGTCACCAGGACTGCTGTGTGTCAAATAATCGTCGAGTAATCATCAACTTTGAAGGGAAAATGCATTCAAATGTATTGTAAAAAATCACACCCGTGTGAACTGAGTGGTGCAACACCCCCCCCCCTCTCCCTCTCTCTCTCTCTCTCTCTCTCTCTCTCTCTCTCTCTCTCATTAGCAGGCAACAGTGCAGCACTCTCTCTCTCTCTTTCTGGCACAACAGCGCCCCTACTGGTGCTCATTAACGTCACACGGACACATAGGTGAACAACACATAGGTGAACACGGACATTGCTGTTCCTTCGAGTGGTTGCACCACTCAAAAAATATATATACCTGTGCAGCCCTACATTGTCTGAAACGTTTCCACATCACAGTGACACAACTGACAATTCCCAGAGTATCTTTATTCTAGTCTCCAGTCTAGTCACCCTCAGGCATACATCCATGTTTGAGTGTGCTGCTGTCAGTACATGTTGTATTATTGATGATCGCTCGTGCTACTGAAACACTCGCGGGATTCATGTACTGGTCCGCTATAGGCTATATTCATGATATATTCAAGTAGTCCACAATCTTCGAATGCTATACAGAGTCTGGAACGGCACCTCCCGAAATCCGAGTAAGGAAGCTGCCATTTCCGTCAACATATTTGAAACAAACATTTAATTTTATTGAGTTGTGTACAACCACTCCCTTACGGAGTTACAGTATGTGTGTGGGTACTGGGTAGCTGGCTGGCTGGCTGGGTGGGTGGGTGGCTGGGTCTGAGCACGAAAACAGCATGGTGGTTTTTCACCACCTGTGCGCAACCTAACACAAACACACACACACGCACATATTGACTGTATATATGATGATTTCGGGTGTACCAGTACAGTACACTGACAGTACAGTACAGTACAGTACAGTACAGTACAGTATAGGGTACAGTAGAGGGACCCCGACACAGTAACTCTGTAATTTTTCAACCGTTCCGGACGCGGGGGCCGCACGCCGGAACCGGGCCGTTGCACCACTCACTTCACACGGGTGTGATTGTTTTATTTCTGCTAAGCAGCAAGCTATAGTTATATACTTAGTATGTATTAGGACAAGACGGAAGTGTGGAGGAGGCTCCACTTCTGCTTCATTGCTTACTCATGATAGAGCTTCCATTGCTCCAGACTGTATATGACGGATCCATTTGAAAATTGTCGAGAGGCAACAGTCTGGCAAGTAGAACTATACTAAGGTACATAAACCACGTAAAATAATGGTTCAATCTGCAACTGTTTAGATATAGCTTTTCACCTTATTGTCCAGAGTAAATTAAAGGCGACATTTGCGACATGACCTACATTTATTACTTTTTGTAAAACGGACAAGTTCTATTACATTCAATACCAAAGAGCAGGAATGCAATTTCTGAGCTCAGGTGGCAACGACTGTCCTATCCTCTTCACACGAATAACTACAGAAGCCAGCATGAAATCGTTATCAGGGCACATCCTGACATTTGATTCAGTATATATAGGGCTATACTCCTCAGCTGCTTGCTTCATAATGATGACTCTGAGCATGGGCCTGTGGCGCTTGAGCTTTAACCGAATCTATGCCAGACCCTGCACGGTTTTCTCGGGATTCGTGCTCGCAACCTCCTTTGCCAACACGATACATTTTTGGGTTTGTTTAATGTCATTTAATCCAGAATAAGTTGTATTTTATTTATCGTTTTTACCATCCATCGTTAGCCTCCGGTTGCTCCCATGGTGTGTAGGTACTAGTCATGGAATATCCACAATGTCATTGTTCACACACACACGCACAAGATCTAAAGCATGTTCATTATAGCTTGATAAAACATTAATTCGAGGTCGCGCTATGCGTAATGATAGTCCGAGCGGCGGAACATGGCCGTGAACGAGCCTGGTGCGACAAAGGAGGGCAGATCACTTTCGGGTCGGCTGGATTAGGGCTCTTCTTCTTTGCTTATGTCTCTGGCATTTCTCTGGCACTATAGCCTCACGTTACCGCCTGTATTAACGGGAGGGAATGTGTTTTAACTACATACTGTACAGTAGCCTCTGTAGGCAGCAGCCTTGGGCTGTTGCCTACAGTCTCCGATATTTCATAATAATAATTAAAAAAAAAAGTAATAGCCAAAATATAGGCTAATAAGTAAGGCTGCATGATATATCGAACATGTACCTTCATCAGAGTGGAGAATATAAGTATAAATCAAGTTGAGCAAAGCCACTCTTCTCTGCCCCTCTCTCTAACTGACACGGTTAACGATCGCTTGTTAAGTGCCTGCCAGACAGACAATCAGATGAAATGAAGGCAGTTGTAGAGTATAGAGTGTAGACTAGTGAACTGAACATTATATCAAGTAATTCATACCCTTATGAAAGTACTTATCCCCAAATCCAAATGGATTTCATTTTCCATCCTGAATGGCAGTAACTAGCATACAATGAGAACTGAGAAGATCTCCACAAAGGTTTACTCATCAAAACTGATTATAAAATGATGTGCATGGGATCATAGCCTAGGTGGTCTTCTTAAATATGATCTCCTGGAGATAAAGTGGTGGTAACCTCATCGCCAATTATGTATTTGTTTTGTGGTTGTCCAAAGTCTGTTTTGATTGTGTTGTGATGCCACAATGAATAATGGATTTAACGGTAGGGGCCCAACCTGGCTCTGATTCCCCAATGTGTTCAAATGATTTCATCCATATTGAGGCCAATGCTATACTGGCTTACATCATTATTTTCCTGCAGGCAAGGTTTTGTTGAAACAGGCCGCTTGCTTTTGAATGGTCAACACGATCTTGGTTGAGTTCTAACTTCTTAGTTGAAAAGGCATCTCTGCATGACAAGTAGACGGTGTTGCTCTTGCACTTCCAGTTTGCACGTTCGTTCAAGGCTTGTTTCGTTTTTTTTGTCTGATGCAATGTTTGATCTCAGGTGTGATCTAGTTTTTGTTTTTGAATACTATTCTAATAGCCTGCTTGGCTTGGTGATGACGGACAAAAATATATACCTTGGAACCTTGGAATATTAACATTGTCATTATATTTATTATTATTGTCTTGTTTAGCGACAAAATCGCCTTTTGATTGATTGATTACGGTGATCAATTGTGTCCTGTATGTGGCTGCTCATGACACTCCAGTTAAAAAAAAGAAAAATAAATAAGGAAAATCCGCTGCTCTAATGCTGTCTATGGGGACAGACTATATATTAGAATGCTAATATCTCGGATTCTTCTTTTTAGACCAAATAACAAAACAAGCTAGGTTTTCCACTCGATATGATCCTAGCTTACAAAAAGTATGTTTTGGGTGGACTAAATGACATTCGACAAACTGTAAATAGCAGTCTCTCTCAGCTTTCTTACTGTCTCCTATGCTCTCTGTCTCTCCTACACAACACACTGTCTCCCTCTCAGCTGTCCTACTGTCTGTCTCTCTCCCACACTGTCTCCCTCTCAGCTGTCCTACTGTCTGTCTCTCCCACACTTTCTCCCTCTCAGCTGTCCTACTGTCTGTCTCTCCTACACTGTCTCCCTCTCAGCTGTCCTACTGTCTGTCTCTCCTACACTGTCCCCCTCTCAGCTGTCCTACTGTCTGTCTCTCCCACACTTTCTCCCTCTCAGCTGTCCTACTGTCTGTCTCTCCTACACTGTCTCCCTCTCAGCTGTCCTACTGTCTGTCTCTCCCACACTGTCTCCCTCTCAGCTGTCCTACCGTCTGTCTCTCCTACGCTGTCTCCCTCTCAGCTGTCCTACTGTCTGTCTCTCTCCCACACTGTCTCCCTCTCAGCTGTTCTGTCTGTCTCCCACACTGTCTCCCTCTCAGCTGTCCTACTGTCTGTCTCTCAGCCTCCATGGTGTCTGTATCCCTCTCAGCTTTCATGCTGTCTCGTCAAATCCAGAGAGATGTAAAGCTGTCAGTTCTATACTTTGGAGGGAAGAGGTGACATGTAGCTGTGAATGATGGCACACGTTGGATATTAAATTGAGTGAAGCTAACAGACGGATATAGACTGCTCACTCGGCTCCAGGATGTAACGTGTGGAAGCGAAACATCTCACCCTCATGTCAGCATATTAAGCAATATAGCGTATTAACAGTGACTGTGTGACAGCACAGATGTTGGTGTGCTGATGGATGCACAGTAACATGTTATTTCTGTTTTCATTACGGATCTAATGCGAAACAGATCTGTTGCTTTAGAGCTGCCAACGTTTGTAATCCTACTCCAGATCAGTTTGCTTGATTGTGAATATGAATATATATATAATATATATTAGGGATGCACGATAATTATCGTCCCGATAAATTGCGACCCGATATTAGCAATTATGACGTCATCCCGATAAATTCGATAACGTATAGCGCCGATAATATACTTTATATGGGCTCGAAATTGCGATCATTTTGGACGCAAATGCGCCTGAAATTTTATCTGTGGGACATAAAAAATATAGTTGGTAGCAACTATGGGACTACCAATCATTTCTGTGGTGCGCCCAAACGCTCCCCGAGTCGCCAATCTCTCCGGAGGAACGGCTGAGACGAGCGAGAGAGAGACGCTTCTCCACTCTGTCTGTTGCAGTGTGTAGTTCCATAGCAGGCTAATAGCCCCGCCTGCTTCTCCTCTCTATCTCCCCTCTCTCATTTCACTCACTGACTCGCATTCATATGAACGGTGACTGTCTCAGCAGCTCAGCTCAGCAGCTGACGAGCGCGTATTGGTGCTCGATCATTCATCGCGCTGTTGAATGCGTGTCACTCGTTACCGGTTGTAGTTTATTAATTTGCTCCAGTTGTGTAGCATTGTGAAACGCGACGCGACCGTTTTGGTTGAGAAATGTAGAAGTAGTAGCTGTTTGGCTACATGATGCTACAGACCATGCTAATGACTTATATGCTAACAACAACGTCTATCACTGGAACTTGGATAGTGTTGTATTTGTGTTTACACACGCACACACACAGACAATAGTGGTTCTCAAAGTGGGATCCGGGGAGTCAGAGTTTACAAATGGAACGAAATTGACCCTTACAGGTCCATTTGGTTCCATTTGTACCCTCTCAGAGTTGACATTGATTTTACGATATAAATAAAAAATTATAAATTGAGGTCCCTTATGTAAATGGCATTAAATGGGGGGTCAGTAGCCTAATGCATGTCAAACTGGGTGTCCTTGAAATAAAAATGATGAGAATCACTGCTAGAGCCCTGGCATATATTTTCAAATGGGTGTCTGTGGGCTAACAATTTGGGGTCCTTGCTCCTTGACATGGAAAAGTTTTGAGGCCAACTGACCGGACACACACAGACATTCACAGACATTATATTGTTGTTTTTATTCATTTAAAAAAATTCACACCTGTGTGAAGTGAGGGGCACTCTTATCATCATACGTCATCTGGCCAATCACAATTTGCTCTGGGAATCCCAATTTATATTGTAAAATCAATGTTATTTTTACTCTGAGAGTATACAACTGGAAATGTTCCATTTGTACACTCAGAGTTACAGACCCATAAGGGTCCATTTGGTTCCTAACTATATCATTTAGCTGGGGACCCCCTGGAACTCCCTCAGGTACCCCTGGGGCCGGGGGTCCCCGAACCCCACTTTGGGAACCACTGATATAGCCTACTATACTGTAATTGCTTAGGTCAAAGCTGTGTTACATGTACCGTTACTCACTAGTATGTATTTTTTATTCATGTCTATATATTTTTATTATCGGTTATCGTATCGGTATCGGTCTTGAGGAGCGGTAAATTATCGGTTATCGTATCGGTTTCAAAAAATCAATATCGTGCACCACTAATATATATGACGTCCTGCTAACCGTATAACCTGCGTGCTTACATAGTCATATAACAACATATTCTGTGGGATTATAGCAAGAAATGCTCAAAAAATAAACTCTGGAAGTTAATGATATTGAAGACGGTTAACTTACTTGAATCATTCCATTCACTTTTGACAACATGGCTCAAAAGGATACTTAACCCATGTTGGGCGGGAACCCCTTTTGGTGTATAAGCAATGTTATGCTTTAGCTATTGAAAAATAGCAGATCTACCTAGTGGTGCGCTATACGAGCTTGTAGGTCTGCTATTTTTGAGTGGTGCAACCACTCCTACAACCAGCAATGTCCATGTACCTGTGTACCTGTGTGTGTCTATGAGCACGAGTATGTTACTTATTTATACCAGTAGGGGGCGGCAGAAACAGAGAGAGGGGTAGTGCTGTGTCTCTAATGAGAGAGAGAGAGAGGAGGGGGGGGAATTGCACCACTCAGTTCACACGTGTGTGATTTTTTTTTTTAATCGAAGAACGACTGACATAGAACACCGTCAGGATTTAGAAGACATTTATTAAAAACCGTTCCCAGGTCAAAATGGGTTTTTAAAGTACCGTTTTTATAGGACTATACCAGGCCAGGAATTTCACCTGACGGACAAAGCTTTTAGTCAAAGAGTCTTGATAGCCAGATATCAAGATATAAAACGACCAAAAGAAAAGGCGCTCTTATGAGTGCATATCTCTGGAGGTGCTGTCCGGCTGGGTTGCCTCGGGTTGTGGGTTGCAGCCAGGACACGAGGGAGCTGTGGGGGGACACTGCAGGGCTTCTGAGGGGGCCCCTGAAGTGAAAGTGCCTTTGGAGGTGTGCTGTGCAGTCCCTGCCTCCTCGAGAGACCCGGAAAAGAAATCGCCGTTCATTTTCCCCCATAGGCATTTCTTAAAGTATTTATTTAAAGACGGTTAATGCCGCAGACAAAGCCAACTCGGATCGTGACAAATCATGACAGTGAACACAATATTTTGGGGCCGATCAAATCATTGTTCTTATAAATTATTTGATCGGCCCCAAAACATTGTGTTCATTGTCATGATTTGTCACAATCCGAGTTGGCTTTGTCCGCGGCGTAACCGTCTTTAAATAAATACTTTAAGAAATGCCTATATGGGAAAAATGCATTGGGATTTATTTCCTGGGCCACTCGTTGTTCTGAAAGGGGGAGGGACTGCGACGCTCTATAGATCGAGGCCCCTCAACAAGTGTTGGTGTTGATTGGATGTTGTGTTAACTGCATGATATACAGTATGGTGTATTGTAATAAACACCTCACTGCTTTTTGAAGGCATTGGTCAGTTTGCAGGAAGGTTTCCGCAACAAACGGTGCCATTGTAGCAATTTGTGGAATTTGTCTCGTAATGTTGTACAGGCTGCCATATCTGTGCTGTCTTAACATTTTCAGAGTTTAAAGAGAAATGTTTATTTGGTGAGCTGCAGCGCTTTGTATTATTATCTCCGGTGTATTTCATCCTGCTGCTGGGTCACAGCACACATTGGCCTGTCACTGTTAAGTGTTTGTATTTCTGTTGAGTGCACTTGTAAATATTGCAGTTGCTGGTTGCTTTTTTTTCGCCCCTTGTTTAGTCGCTTATTTAGTTAGGCTTGCTGTCTGATGTCGTTTACACCTGAGTGGTGCTCAAACATTTTTGTATTTGGCTGCAGACTATACCATCGGAAAACATTTTGTTCCAGTGACCCCTATTCAAGATCTGTGTTGTTGAAATAAGACATTTATATTTTTCAAATATCTAAAAAAAGATTTGTTTGAAATCTATACAACTATACCTCCATCTGAAAATCCTTGCCAGGGATCCCCATACAAGGTTTGTGGTATACAACTGGTCGCTTGTTTTTTGTATAACTGGCTGCTTTTGTGTCTCTTGAAGAATCTAGCAACACTGGTCGTCGCTGTCCACCAGCGGTGGTACTGAAGGGGTCATACCTATCAGCCCTATGTTCCCTCAGCCCTATGTTTCCTCAGCCCTATGTTCCCTCAGAAGGAGCATTGGTCCGAGGTGCGCTGGGGGTCGGGAGAGGGTGGGTGGTTAGGTTTAGGTGTCTGCCCCGGGGGAGGTTAGGGTTAGGGTGAGGGTTTGAGGTAGGTTGTCGATCGGACCGTCGGCATATTGACGCGGACCCGAGGGAACATAGGGCTGAGGGAACATAGGTACGGTCCCGTACTGAACCATTCACCAATCGACGCATGTAGAGCCATGTATAGTGCTGTCAACGGTTTGTCAACTACTGCCACAGCGTGGTCCTAGTACACCATGGGTTTTCAACTGGTTTTGACCCAGGGACCACCATTCTGACTATATAGGAGCAGCCTGGGGAGTGGGGACCACCACTATTGTGTCGGGTGGATTCATCGTAGAACTATACGATGGACCCTGCACCCGACACAATAGTGTCAGTAGTACTAGGGCCTTATACAGTATACCTTTCTAACAGACGGAGGGAACTGTTCATTGTGTACCGTCACTTTAAAAGCGTATAATGTATACATCATCGTACGACAATAGCCAATCTAAAAGCTCACATCGCGGCTGGTTGCATCGCGTTGTGAGCTTGTAGCTCTGCCTTTTCGGCAACGATAAGACTGAGAAGTTGCACATTGAATACGTCACGTATTATGTGAGACTATTCAATCGATCCGCGGCAGATATTATAACTCTATGACAGGGAGATTTGACTTTCCCCAAACGTATTATTATGAATTGGATGAATAACTCATGGCAACGTCTTGCACAACATGCGTTGGGTGGAAGAGCAGGACGGGTTGTTCCGCAACGAATTCTGTGCGTGTTAGCAGCAGCCGGATGTTTACATCGTGAGTTGTTTTTGGTTTTTTTTTGACGTGTCGAGCACTTTTTGAAACGTTAGATTCGACTTAAGTAACTTATTATTCACAAACGAGTAAAAAGAGTGCAAATACGTTTTATATATTTATATAAAAAGGCAAAAATACAGCTTTTCTGAATGCCTGGCTGCGGACCACTATGGCTATTATTTGGTTATGGCTCATTGTTATGGTGAGAAGGATGTCTGTGACGTTGGTGGGAAGGGGGTGCATACGTTGGTTAGCCCATTCTGACCGGGAACCCATTTTTGTGTCAGCATCATGTCATGCTTTAGCTATTGAAAAATAGCAGATCTACAAGCTCATAGCGCGCCACCGAGTGGCGCGCTACGAGCTTGTAGGTCTGCTATTTTTTTTTAAATCGAAGAACGACTGGCATTTTTAGAATCTGATCTCAGGTCAGAATGGGTTAATCAGACCAGTGTGTGTCCAGTGGAAACCTCGTATGAATCTGATCTCAGGTCAGAATGGGTTAGACATACTAACAGTCCGACAGGCATACATACATACCCGGTCATATATACATGACCCGGGTTATAGGACCACTTTTCAACCTTCATATAATAGGTCCTCACTAATAATGATAAAATGGCACAGTTTTGTCTACTCGGTCTGTGTCTCATATAGGAGGGCAGTTCAGAAACCCGTCCACCAGTGACATCATCATTAGGCAGATATTCTTTTCAAACAAGATTTTTTTTAACAAAAATGTTTAGATTTGTATTATCGTGAGACCAACGTCTTCCATTTTCGCATTTCAACTTTTCACAACTAGAAATCCTGCACTTGCTATTATTAGCTTGGATTCCCCATCCCCATGATGTCACTGTATTTGGATAGTCAGACTTATAGCTCGTTACGTAGACGGCACTAGAATTGCATTTTATGTAGTCATAGCACTTTATAGTACACATGTATATTGTATAACATATCATATAGTATAGTATGTATAGTTGACATAGATAGATACTCCACTGTTACGTTCTTATTTTATACATGATTCATGATGACTATACTTTTTATATTATGTGATGTATGCCATGCATAGTTTTTTGCTTAATGCAAGTCGCTCTGGATCAAGAGATTCAAGAGCGTCTGCTAAATGCCTAAATTGTAAATCGTAAATTGCAGAGAAGATAATGTAATCATTTCCTAATGAAGGGAGGTTGTGAAAGTGTGTGTTATTATTGCTGTCCGACTACTGTCCTGAATCTGCCTGGTGCTGCTGACCAGACCATGCATGTGTCCATGGCATACTACAGTATATCCGTTCGCTCCTGAGCTGCTTGCCATTAATCTCTATAGGAGCATACTGTACAATGAATGAATGAGACCGAAATGATGCAGCAACAGGAATTCACTATGCTGAAGCATGCGATTGTGCACGCATGCAACTGTGTGAGAGGGAGAGAGAGACGGTGTGAGAGCAGTCATGTTCAAATGCAATCATGTGTTGATTTTTTTTTTTTTTTTTTTTTTTTTAAGAAAAACCCTGACCTACCACCGCGGAGACTAGGAATCCTCCGTTCCGGATATAATGGACACAATTGGATGTGTTCGCCGGAGGGAAGCTAGACGGAGGGGGGGGGGTTGATGTTTGACGCTGCACCAGTAATCCCTACTGGTGGCGGCAGTCGCCAGTCGGCAGCTGGGTGTGTTGAGCTATATAGGGTGGATGCGCTACAGCAGTGGTTCCCAAACCTTTTCGTGTCAAGGACCCCCATCAAAAATAGAAAAATAACCACCGCTCATCTGCTGAAAAAAACTTAATATAAGAAAGTAATATAAGAAAAAATAAAGGGAAGCTCCGCACACGTGTCAAGGACCCCCAAATTGACACTAATTTTGCCCACGGGCCCCCATTTGAAAACATATGCCAGGGACCCCCATAAGAGAAGATTTTTACGGCTCCATAGAACGTCGCAGTCCCGCCCCCCCTCGAGAGACCCCGGAAAATAAATCGCCGTTCATTTTCCTCATAGACTTTTCAGACGTTTACGCCGCGGACGAAGCCAACTCGGATCGTGACAAATGAAATCATGACAATAAACACAATGTTTTGGGCCAAACAAAGAATTAGAAAGTAGAAAAAAAACGGCAGGTTACAACACTTTTTTTTGTTGTTTTTCTTCTTATATATTATTTGATCGGCATTGGGTTCATTGTCATGATTTGTCACGATCCGAGTTGGCTTTGTCCGCGGCGTAACCGTCTTTAAATAAATACTTTAGGAAAAGCCTATGGAGAAAATGAATGGAAAATCATTTCCTGGGCCACTCGTTGTTCTGAAAGGGGGAGGGACTGCGACGCTCTATAGCAGTGATTCTCAACCTGTTTCAAGGACCCCCAGTTTGCCATGCATTAGGCTACGGACCCCCATAGAATGGCATTTCTATCTCTGAGACCCCGACTTTAGATAGTAAAATCATTTTTAATTTAACTCTTGAGAGTGTACAAATGGAACCAAATGGACCCCACTTTGGGAACCACTGTGCTACAGTATGTTCTCCCATTAGGAGCTCCCCCACTGGCAGGTGAGCTAGTCGGGGACAACTTGCCACATTATATCAGTATGTCAAATATGATCACATTGCAAGGTGGTTGTGGTTTCATAATACAGGATGAATGTATCGGAACAGCTTCCAGAACTCAGTGTTTTGTCGAAACGCTGGCGTGTATAAACAAAGTGGCACATCTGAGGAAGTCTTTAACCCATTCTGACCTGAGATCAGATTCATACGAGGTTTCCACTGGACATGCACACTGGTCTGATTAACCCATTCTGACCTGAGATCAGATTCTAAAAAATGTCAGTCGTTCTTCGATTTTTCAAAAATAGCAGACCTACAAGCTCGTAGCGCGCCACTCGGTGGCGCGCTATGAGCTTGTAGATCTGCTATTTTTCAATAGCTAAAGCACGACATGATGCCGACACCAAAATGGGTTCCCGTTCAGAATGGGCTAAACAAGCTTGATAGTTGATACACTTCGGAGGCAGAAGCAGACAGTGTGTTTGTATGGATGGATGGATGGATTATAGTAGGCTCATAATTAGATCATTCCGAATCTTGACTTGAACATCGTCCATGGCAAAGGCGCGTTGTGAAAGCGGAGCTGTGTTCACATAATTATATTTCTTGTATTTCTTACATCATTGACATGGTGAAATGGCGCCATCTACTGGCTAACTATACTTTGGACTTACTTTGGACTTCAACTGCAACTGTGCCTAAATATTGTATTTTTTCTAAATCGTTTTTTTTTAAACTGGACACCCTTAGTGTTTTTTTGATACTGTAGATATGCATCATTATTTTTAAAGGTAAATTTGCCTGCTTCCCACCCTTTAAGTGTGTGTGTGTGTGTGTGTGTGTGTGTGTGTGTGGTGTGTGTGGCCGCGTTGATCTCATAACAAAGGACCTATCTGAACACTTTACACTGTCTGTGAGAATGTACAAACATTCCTGTGTCAAACTATGTTTCAACTACGTACTGAAAATCCTGAAATTCTGTGCAATCTCTCCTACCGTAGCCGCCAAAAATGGCGAAGACGCTGTTACTTGTACCCCTGAAGGGTGTGTGTGGGTATTTGTCCGGGATTTTGCTGATTGCATTCTGTTACAGCACCTTGTAAATATTTGTGTCCATTTGCTGTGGTCCAATAATCAGCGGGTGGTATCGGTGAACAATGGATTATTGCATTTCCAACTTGCGTCGTTCCGAGTAGGCCAGTGCCCAACGGGCACCGCCGTTAAGGCTACCAACTCATCATATCTGGGTGGGGGGGGGGGGGGGGTCATCCATTTCCAACTTGCGTCGTTCCGAGTAGGCCAGTGCAGGCCAACGGGCACCGCTGTGTATATAGAGGCCCCACGGCCACCACTCTAGTTAAAATAAAAATGCAATGTCCACACAAGAGTATAACGTTTTGTAATTATTTATTATATTAAAGTAAATAAAGCATAGCAAAATAGTGTGGAATGTGAGGATATCAGTCATCAGTAATGTGTGGATGTGTGGAGAGTGGTGTGTGTGTGTGTGTTGTATTAGCTGGTGCAAAACATAACTTAACAAAAGGGTGGTTAGGCCCTTGAGCCAGGTGGCAGTCCTGCTTGCGGGGAGGACAGAGAGAAGAGTGAGCTGCAGCCAGGAGAGTCCCCTAAGCCACACCCACCTCAGGTGAGCACAATTGGGCTGATGGCCAGCTGCTCCACTAGTCTGCCATCACAGAGGCAGCTTACAGTGAGGCAGAGGGGGCAGGGCCGTCACACCCCCCCCCCTCCGTTAAAAACAAAATACTTGTACCATAGCAATGGCCGGAGCGGAATAGTGTGCAGGCAGACGGATGGACAAAGCATGTGATTTGTGACAGAAGGGGTGCAGCCACGCCAGAGTGAAATGGAACATCAGTGAGACCAGCCGTGCTCGGCTTGGCAACGGCGTAGCACTGACAAAAAAGACAGGAAGGCGGATAAAGAGTTGAGCTGCGATTCTCATTATAGGAGTGACAAGAGAGGGACAAGAGAGGCTGACAGGGTTGACATGGTTTGGACATGTCGCGGAGGAGGAGGGACGAGAGGAGCACAGTGGAAGAAGCATTGTGAAGACGGAGCTCATGCCAGGCGAGGGGGCCGAAAAGAAAGGGACAAAATAAAAGCATGAAAAGAAATGTAGAGATGCAGGGTTTCTGCCCGACGGCAATGATATGACAGTATACATTATGACAGTTTACAGTATATAGGCTTGCCGCCACCACCGTGGACTGTTTATTGTGTGCTCTCTGTTAACTTTCTATTACAGCAGGATAAGTGAGCATACGTACCTCCATTTCGACATTAATTTCAGCACAGAGCGGCACAACTCGGTGGACTAAGGAGGACTGAACGTAGAGTGGACACTGCTCACAGCAATGATGTCACCACCAGTGTGTCCTGGTTGTGCTTTAACCCATTCTGACCCGAGATCAGATTCTAAAAAATGTCTGTTCTGAAAATGACAGTTTTCTGAAAAAGCTATGTTTCTATGTCAGTCGTTCTTCGGTATAAAAAAAAAATAGCAGACCTACAAGCTCGTAGCGCGCCACTCGGTGGCGCGCTACGAGCTTGTAGATCTGCTATTTTTCAATAGCTAAAGCATAACATAATGCTAACACCAAGTCACACAGAAAGGCACCAGATGTCGTTCCGCCCGAGAGAGCGTAGAAGCTTTACCAGAAGAAATAGAAACTTTTTTAGCGTTGTCTGATAGTTGATCTTTTTTTTTTTTTTTTTTTTTTTTTAATAGAGCGGTCCTCTTGTGTCTCAAAATGTATAAGAAACATCATAATTCATCTTGAAACTCTCTTATAAAAATGTCGTGTAATTGACGTTGTGTGTAAGTTCTGGATGGATATTTCCCCAGTCAAACAACACTTTGTGTTTGAAATACACTTGCGCTTTCTAAGGGGTGATTTGGGGCCCTATAAGGATGAATACGAAATTAATATCAAACATCCTAATACTGTCCAATGAAATTATGCAGTTGCTGCTGTCAAAACGACCTCCCCCAGTCAAAAAACACTTTGTGTTTGAAATAGACACTCGTGCTTTCTAAGGGGAGTCTCTTCAGGCTACACCTGACTGAAACTCCTGTCAAATTGTGTACAGTAGAAAGGTTTTTTTCCCAGTGTGGAAATCTGATGTCTCTCCGGGTTACCTAAGTGACTGAAACTCTTGTCACATTGTTGACAATGGAAGGGTGTTTCCCCCAGTGTGGATATACACTGATGTCTCTTCAGGCTACCTAAGTGACTGAAACTCTTGTCACATTGTTTTCTTCCCTCCAGCTGATGTCGCTTCGCCTCAGATTGAGTTAAAGTCTTGGTAAAAGTCAACGGTTTATTATTGGTATAGATCGTGGTTCTTCTGTATCTCCTTGCTCATTGTCGGGAGGAGCATCAGTTCAGAAAACAATACTGGATTATTTTTTGGGGATGGCCCGGTTTCTAGAGTTAAACAGTTGACCCTGAAATCCCTGAATAATGTTCATGCCAAATGTAATGCTTGATACGATAGTTCTTAATGTCTGTCCTCTCTCTCTCTCTCTCTCTCTCTCTCTCTCTCTCTCTCTCTCTCTCTCTCTCTCCCTCTCTGTCCTCCATCCAACAAAATCCTGTTTCGTATTAGTGCTCACAGCGCCATGATTCGATTGTGATGTAATTGCTGTGTGTGTGTGTTTGTGCGCGCGTGTGCGGTTTCTAGTGCGGTTATAATAATGTGTGGGTGCGGTTCTATAGTAGCCTACTATGATTGTGATTAATATAAGTTGGTGTGTGTGGGCGAGACTGGGAGATGAAAAGAAAAGGGACTTCTATTATGATCGCATTGATCGTCTAGTCACTGCTATAAGCTGTGTGTGTGTGTGTGTGTGTGTGTGTGTGTGTGTGTGTGTGTGTGTGCAGTCTTTGTGCTATTACAATTCAAGTGGCACATATGACGATATACAACATTGTTTATTGTGATTATAAAAACAATAATTGTATTGACAAGTCAAAGCACAAAATTGCCATATACACAGGGATCGTATGTGTAATTTTGTCTGTGTGTAATGGTTTTAATAGTGCCCCCCCCCCACACACACACACACACACACACACACACACAGTATACATCAGAGTCCTGCACGGGTCCAATTTTTGATACCTGCACCCGTCCCGCCCGTCAATCATCAGTTCCACAACCCGCCCGCTACCCGTGATTGATATAAAACTCGAAACCAGATCCGCCCCGCCCGTCAAAAAATGGACCCGTTACCCGTTCGTATCACAGGCACCGATAGCTATCATTGACTTTATTTCATCCAACACTGCATGTGGTGGTGGTGGTGGTGGTGGTGGTGGTGGTGGTGGTGGTTCGCGGCGGCAGTGTGTTGCACACGGAACGGAAGACATGTAGTTGACTGAGGCTACTGCTGCTTATTATCACAACATAAAGATATGATTTCGATCTAAATGGCATATTGGCATAATATATCAACAAGGAGAGGGTGATATTTAAAAAGATTAGCCTGATGAGTCGACCGTCTTGATCCAAGGCTGTTTCAAACACGGTCATCACTCATCAGGCTAATCTTTTTAACTGTATTTACACTTGGACAGAGTGGCGGCATTAGGCCAACATTACCTGGGTTAGCTTTACATCTTGTGTTGAATGTTGGCATTATAAATTATAATCCCTTGGTGTTTCATCAGCGCGAAAGCAAATATAGGCTACCGTCTGCAGCCTGGTGATAAAAAAATAAAAAAAAACTCCACACGTGAAATGCTACGATAAGGAAGCAAGGATTAGACCGTGATGTCACTGCTATATGCAACAAGGAAGTATAGCATGAAGCTGCAGCAGCAGAAACAGAACGCCATTATGAAGGAATCGGCAGTGATGTGACATCACTGACGATTCCTTGTGACGGATTTAACTTGTCTTGTCCGCTGTTGAGGAGAAACCCCCAGCTCAGCAGCACTGTTTATAACATCGTGCAGTGCGGGTCCACTGATTAAAAAAAGGTCACCCACCCGCGTTGTGTTGCGTTCCGCCCGTACCCGTTAACTTATAACGTTGTATTGTCCCGCCCGTTCCTGCACCCGTCAAACTCGGGTACCCACGGGTTATCGCGGGTATCCGACCCGGCCGTTGCAGGACTTTGGTATACATACGGTACACTAGGTTCCATTATGTCCTATGTGTGCCAGCTGGGATTTGTGTGTGTGTGTGTGTGTGTGTAAGCCGTTCAACCCCCAACCCATGCCATGCTCAACCATGCCGTGCTCAAGCGTGTCTCCATAGAGACACGCTTGGAGGCCGATGTGCTCATGTACGACCTCGAGCTCTCATCGCATTAGCCCATTTAGACCTGACGTCGAGAAAAAAAAAAGTCTTCTAAATTCTGAAAGTTTTCTGAAATACCTCATGTTTTCTGTATCAGTGATGCTCAATATTTCATGTCAAGGACCCCAAAAATGATATGTGCTGTAATTGGCCACCGACCCCCATCTGAAAATGTGTTGTTCCAGGGACAAAATAGAAGCAAAATATTTGAGTTTAAAAACGTTTGCTGTGAAATAATATATATTCAAAGATTTGCACTACACTATTTTTTTTCAAAAAAGAGCAGACCTACAAGCTCGTAGCGCGGCACTCTGTGCCACGCTATGAGCTTGTAGATCTGCTATTTTTCAACAGCCCAAAGTATAACATAATGCTTAAAACACCAAAAGGGGTTCCCAGCCAGAATTGGCTAAAGAACATATATAATCGACCACCACACTAGAGGCCCCTCAGCCCACAGAGAAGACTTTGCGAACACACGAAAAGTCATGTCATGCGTTTTTTGCCCTCAGGCAATCTGCGTGAAATTAACGCCCACTAAAGGCAGCATCTAATTATGCGTTCTAGCACTTGTGAAGCAGAGCTTTAACCCATTCTGAGCGGGGAACCCCTTTTTTGTAAAAATAGTAGATCTACAAGCTCCTAGACGTGGACCTGCACTGACATAGAAAACTGTCAGGATTTAGAAGGCATTTTTGTAGAATCGTCTTCCGGTCTAAATGGGTTAACCCATTCTGACCTGAGATCAGATTCATACGAGGTTTCCACTGGACACACACTGGTCCGATTAACCCATTCTGACCCGAGATCAGATTATAAAAATGTCAGTCGTTCTTCGATTTTTCAAAAAATAGCAGACCTACAAGCTCGTAGCGCGCCACTCGGTGGCGCGCTATGAGCTTGTAGATCTGCTATTTTTCAATAGCTAAAGCATAACATGATGCCAACACCAAAACGGGTTCCCGGTCAGAATGGGTTAAAGGGACACTTCACCCTTTTTGCAAAAAAATATATGTTAATGACGTTTAGAAGCTTTAGAACACTTTCCTGGGGGGTCTTTATGTGTGTAATATGTGGTTTTAGATATTTTAGATTGTAGCAGTGAGCCTGTTGTCTCTGATGTCATGGACACTGGGCTCACTTCCTTCCTGGACTACATGTTGTCTCAGTAAGACAGCTCTCCCGCCCCTATCCACAAGGAGGAGCAGTGCACCAAATAATTATGGGAATTGTAGTCCAGGAAGGTAGTGATACCAGTGTCCATGACATCAGAGACAACAGGCTCACTGCTACAATCTAAAATATCTAAAACCACATATTACACACATAAATACCCCCAGGAAAGTGATCTAAAGCTTCTAAACGTCATTAACATATATTCTTTTGCAAAAAGGGTGAAGTTTCCCTTTAAAAGATGCTTGTTGAGAGGTGGAGAAGAAAGCTCAGGAATGACAATAAAAAGCCAGATTGAGCTTCTTGTGTGTGTGTGTGTGTGTGTGTGTGTGTGTGTGTGTGTGTGTGTGTGTGTGTGTGTGTGTGCGTGCGTGTGCGTGCTGTAAATAAAATGCGACACATTCGACAAGCAATCCACATCAGTGGTTTTCAAACAATAAGGACCCCCACAATTATTATAGAGCGCGTGCCAATAGCTAAAGCATGACATAATGCTCAAGGCGTTCCCACTGCCCCGGTGCAGCAGTGCAAGCCATTAGTGTGTCAGTATCCGTGTTCCCACCTGCTCCGCTGTGCTGAGGAGCCTCATGGACAACTGTATGTGTGCAAGGGATTCTGCCAACATTATTGTAATTCTGACCTGAGATCAGATTCTAAAAAAAATGTCTTCTACATCCCGACAGTTTTCTGAAAAAGCCGCGTTTCCATGTCAGTCGTTCTTTGATTTTTCAAAAAATAGCAGACTAATGCTATTGGCATTACATGGGGGTCAGTATAGCCTATATGCATGTCAAACTGGGCATCCTTTTCAAATGGGGTCTTGCCCTGAAAAGGAATTTTCAGGGCAAGACCTCGACCTCGCGCGTGCGGACTCGAAGCCCCCAGCCTGGAACGCTAGTCTCGAGGGAAAATTAATGGGGGAACCCTGCAATAAAGCTTTCTTGAAAGCAAAACACAAGCCACTATAGTATGGCGGCGGTCCGGAGCACTAGCAGGAAAGGAAACTATGACCATGCCGGTGCAGGAGAGTGCAAAAAAGGGCTCATAAATAAATGGTCTACTACGCAACAACAGACGAGCAGCCGGACTGGCTTGAATCTAGGCCACCCAGGTGCAGGCAATTAAGAGATTTTAAGAGCACTGCACGGCAGACTGGAGCTCCCATTACCGAGTCCACACCACCTGCGCACAGTAAATAGCAGCATGTACGCGGGTGACCATATACTGTAGCTGAATAGGTAGGAGAGAGGGGTTCTCTCTCTGTCTCTCTCCCTGCTGTTGGAGAGATGGACATGACATAGTGTGGAATGTTTTCCGCTGCGGAGCTTCACATGCCTGCATGGCCGCCGTAATGAGCCTGCCCTGCTGCACACCATGTCATGTTGACATGACAGCAGAAGCTCATGCCGTGTCTTGGAATTGATTCGCAGAATGGCGAAGAAGAAGAGACGCAAATTAATATGATTTCCTCATTATGTATTGTTTCCCCCGCCAGCCCCGTAAAATGATAATCGGCTTATTCATTATGCAAATCTTATTATGACCCAAGTCGGCCTGCCCCGCCACGTAACCGTGGCTTTGGCGGATTTAACCCCTTCTGACCTGAGATCAGATTCATACGAGGTTTCCACTGGACACACACTGGTCTGATGAACCCATTCTGACCCGAGATCAGATTCTAAAAAAGTCAGTCGTTCTTCGATTTTTCAAAAATGGCAGACCTACAAGCTCGTAGCGCGCCACTCGGTGGCGCGCTATGAGCTTGTAGATCTGCTATTTTATCAATAGCTAAAGCATAACATGATGCCAACACCAAAATGGTTTCCCGTTCAGAATGGGTTAACCCCCTCTCTCTCTCTGTCTCTGTCTCTCTCTCTCTATGCCCTCTCTCCTGGCTCCTGAACTGTGGAACGAACTCCCCATGATTGCAGTTGGAACTCGCAATCTCCTGCCGTGATCTGAAGACTCGCCTGTTTCAGACTATAAACTTCAGCCCCATAGCACTTGAAGTATAGCCATGACGATATTGCAGGCTTATATGCAGGGCTAAAATCAGACCTGTCTGAACTGAGTGCAGTGCTGTTGGGATGGCGGACTATTGGCTGTCGGACTATTGGTTGTATTGGCTGTTGCACTATTGGTTGTCTGACTATTGGTAGTCTCCTCTCCTCTTCGGGGTGAATACTTAGTTTAGACTAGGTTAGACATGGGTTAAGGTTAGGTTTAGGTGTGCTGCCCCGTGAGAGGTTAGGTTTAGGCCGGGTGAGGGTTTGAGATAGGTTCTATAGTTGTAGGACTAATGACTGGTCTAACCAATGACTAGTCTAAACCAAAAACTGTCTAAACTAAGTACTGCATCCTCTCCTCTCCTCTCCGAGACTCCCTGAGGGGGTCATATTTGTCTGGAGTACAGGAAATTTGTGTGTGTGTGTGTGTGTGTGTGTGTGTGTGTGTGTGTGTGTGTGTGTGTGTGTGTGTGTGTGTGTGTGTGTGTGTGTGTGTGTGTGTGCGTGTACACACACACGGGTCTGGATCTGTAAGTAATAATGCTTCAGTGCAGTAGTACTGTAAAGTCATGCGCGTGCAGAGAGCACTGTCTGGAGTGTGTGGGTGTGTGTTTGGTGGCGCACACACACACACACACACACACACACACACACACACACACACACTTAAATTGCTTCTCTATCTAGGGATAGAAGCAGAAACACGGATGAGAGATAGAAATACTAGGCTTTGTCAGAGAGAGAGAGAGAGACTTTCAACAACTCCTATTATTAAAATGGTTTTCATTCCTTCTAATAATCAGTCACAAACAGTAGGCTACATTGCCTTGTCTTGTCATCTATACAAAGCATGTCTTGTCATCTATACAAAAGTGACTCGTCGACCCCTCATCATTTTCAGAAAAATAGAACACAATACCAGACAATAAACACCTCCAATTCATTTTGTTTCATAAAATGTGCAGTGAAACAGTACTCCATCCATTTCGTATTACTTACTTAAAGGACCACTTAACCACTTTTCAACCTATCTTCATATAATAAGTCCTCACTAATAATCATGAAAAAATGGTCCAATTTTTTTCTACTCTGTGTCTCATAGGAGAGCTGTGGGCAGTTAAGAAACCGTCCTCAAGCTAATAGAAACTGCAGGCTTTCTAGTCCTGAAAAGTTGCAATGCGAAGCCATCGTTCTCACGATAATGAAAATCCAAAAAAAATTTGTAAAAAATGAGTAGACTGAGTATAGGAAAAAAACGTGCCATTTTATCATGATTATTAGTGGACCACAGAAAGCACTAAGACTTGTTTATATTGGTGTCATCCATTTTCAATTAATCAGAACATGTAATATATATACCTTCAGGGGATGCTTTGGCTGGCTTTTGAAAACCTCGTGATCTTTGTGGCGGTAGCGTTTGTCTGCGAAGCCCTGCATGGCAACTGTATATATAGTCTCATCAGTAAACAGGACGTCGTGCAATTTTTCCAACGAGGACTGTGCCTGTTCCATGCGCAAAATCTTATTTTTGTCACGTGTAAGTGGCAAAGTTCTGTAAATAAAATAACAAGAATTTAAAAAAGAAATCCTCCAAACGGTGTCACAGTACAGATTTTTTTTTCTCTTTTTTTAATTGCCGGGTCTTTCCATGCCTCCACTGAAGTTTTTTTTTTGAGAGCTCTTTTAATCGTCGTCCGTTCATCATTCTCTTTGCAGGACCTCTCACTGCAAAGAGGAAAACAAATACTGCTTTTAATGTTTGTTTGTTTTTGTTTTGTTTCACACACACACAATGAATTTGATCAAATGATTACAGAATGTCGGCTTACCTGGTCAATTTATACGTGCAAGCCTGGGTTTGTGCGAGTCTCTCTCGCGACTTTATATCTCGTTCAAATCGTCACGTCAGTTCCCAGAGTCTTGTTGTCAGGAACACCTCGGTAT